>NC_090445.1:931304468-931607498 GCF_031143425.1 Pleurodeles waltl | reverse complement strand
ACAACTCCCCCACCCCGTCCATCTAAAAAGACTCCAGTCAGCATCTCAGCCACCACAACAGCGGGCCCTGTGAAGACAGTCTGCCATGGACTGTGGAGTCCCCCACCCTCAAGGGCAGCCAGCTCAGTAGGGAGCCAAGGCACGGGCAGCCCACCGCCACAAAAACATGCGAAGATTGTCAGTGCCCGGCGCGAGAGGCCTAAAACACCTGGGACCAAAATCCCTACTATGGCTCCGGCAGGGAGTGTGGTGCCACCTGGCACACCGCCAAAGGTGGGGAAGGGCCACAGGTGACCAGGGAAGGCTGGGAAGGGCAGCACGCCCGACAAGACCGCCAGCAGCCCAGCTGTGCAGGAGGGCCCCGCATGCCCCATCCCAGGTGGGCAGGAGGACACCAACAGGCCCGGTACTGCAGCCCAGGAGGGCCCCACCAGGCCCATCCCAGGTGGGCAGGAAGGCGCAGCCAGCCACAGGTCAGGTGGCGAATGACCTCCACGCCATGGGCTGATCCGCTGAACTGGGCACTCATCCGAAGCACCGCTGCGCTGGGCCCTTCATCTCAAGCACGGCTCCGCTAGGCACCGCCGTCTCAAGCACCGCTCCGCTGGGCACCGCCGTCTCAAGCACCGCTGAACTGGGCCCTTCATCTCAAGCACGGCTCCGCTGGGCACCGCCGTCTCAAGCACCGCTGAACTGGGCCCTTCATCTCAAGCACGGCTCCGCTGGGCCCTTCATCTCAAGCACCGCTCCGCTGGGCACCGCCGTCTCAAGCACCGCTGCACTGGGCCCTTCATCTCAAGCACGGCTCCGCTGGGTACCGCCGTCTCAAGCACCGCTGCACTGGGCCCTTCATCTCAAGCACGGCTCCGCTGGGCCCTTCATCTCAAGCACCGCTCCACTGGGCACCGCCGTCTCAAGCACCGCTGCGCTGGGCCATTCATCTAAAGCACCGCTCCGCTGGGCACCGCCGTCTCAAGCACCGCTGAACTGGGCCCTTCAGCTCAAGCACTGCTCCGCTGGGCCCTTCATCTCAAGCACCGCTCCGCTGGGCACCGCCGTCTCAAGCACCGCAGCGCTGGGCCCTTCATCTCAAGCACGGCTCCGCTGGGCACTGCAGTCTCAAGCACCGCTGAGCTGGGCCCTTCATCTCAAGCACCGCTCCGCTGGGCACCGCCGTCTCAAGCACCGCTGAGCCCTTCATCTCAAGCACCGCTCCGCTGGGCACCGCCGTCTCAAGCACCGCTGCGCTGGGCCCTTCATCTCAAGCACTGCTCCGCTGGGCACCGCCGTCTCAAGCACCGCTGCGCTGGGCCCTTCATCTCAAGCACGGCTCCGCTGGGCACCGCCGTCTCAAGCACCGCTGCGCTGGGCCCTTCATCTCAAGCACCGCTCCGCTGGGCACCGCCGTCTCAAGCACCGCTGCGCTGGGCCCTTCATCTCAAGCACGGCTCCGCTGGGCACCGCCGTCTCAAGCACCGCTGAGCTGGGCCCTTCATCTCAAGCACCGCTCCGCTGGGCACCGCCGTCTCAAGCACCGCTGCGCTGGGCCCTTCATCTCAAGCACGGCTCCGCTGGGCACCGCCGTCTCAAGCACCGCTGAACTGGGCCCTTCATCTCAAGCACTGCTCCGCTGGGCCCTTCATCTCAAGCACCGCTCCGCTGGGCACCGCTGTCTCAAGCACCGCTGAACTGGGCCCTTCATCTCAAGCACTGCTTCGCTGGGCCCTTCATCTCAAGCACCGCTCCGCTGGGCACCGCCGTCTCAAGCACCGCTGAACTGGGCCCTTCATCTCAAGCACCGCTGGTCCATTGGCGGAAGGGGCAGTCCCGCATCTGTGTCGGGCAGGGCTGCACGAAGCACTCTGGGCACTAGTCCCCCTCCAGTACCAGTGGAGACTGATATTGACTTGAGAGACTGTGGCTTTGCACTCCCCAGGATGTAACAGTTGGCAAGCCACCCACTGTAGAGACTTGAGAGACTGTGGCTTTGCACTCCCCAGGATTGAACAGTGGGCATCCCACCCACTGTAGAGACTTGAGAGACTGTGGCTTTGCACTCCCCAGGATTGAACAGTCGGCATCCCACCCACTGTAGAGACTTGAGAGACTGTGGCTTTGCACTCCCCAGGAAGGAACAGTAGCCATGGAGGCCCCTCTTGGATCTGGCGTTGTGGACTCATCTGGCTGAGGTGCCCCCCCTTCCCTTCCCCCTGAGGTGCCTGTAGTCTTGGCATCTGATGCCCCTGCAGTGATCTCTCCGTTGGAGTCAGGTATCCTGTGTGGGCTTTGCCCATGTGATTTGGGCCCAGTGGTCCACGGACAATGCCTGATACACATATCGGACTGGACAATTTATGTATATAAAGTTTTTGATGTGTGATATATTTTAAAGCCAGTAATACAATATATTCCAGTGTTTATAATCATTTCCTTTTGTGTTTGCATTCTTCCGGGGGGTTTGGGGGGGGTAACTGTGATGTGTTGCTATGCATTGATGTGTGTGTTGTAGTGGGTGAGGGTGAGGGTGAGTGTGTCGCATATGTGTGTTCCCGTAATTTTTTGCCTCCCCCCTCCCCTGTGTCGTAGGTGCAGTACTCACCGTTGTCTTCTGCGCCGGCGTTCGTGCTCCTGGTAGAGGAGCAGGAAGACAATCGCTGGGAGGATGTGGAGTTTGGGTTCCATGCTGTCCAGATTCCTTGTGGGGTGTAAGGAGGTGAGCGTTTTCCGTTTGAAATGGCTGTTTCTGCCGTGTTTTTATCGGCGGGGCTACCGCCCCGGAAAAGGTGGCGGATAGGTGGGTTGTGATAGGGTGGGCGGTACATTGTCTCCAGCATGTCTGTTGGCGGTGACCGCCGCACTGTTTGTTTGTCCCGCCGTGGCGGGCGGTGTGTTGAAGTGGCGGTCTCTGTTGGCGGTTTCCGCCAGGGTCGGAATTGCATTTTTTTTACCGCCAGCCTGTTAGCGGTTTTACCGCCGCTTTAACACTGACCGCCAGGGTTGGAATGACCCCCATAATTCCCCAAGGGTTCCAACATAATGTGAAGCACAGGCATCTTGGAACTTTTGTTCTTTTCTTGTGGGACTGCAGTCTCTAGGGGTGTAGGATGGTATTAGACCAGGCTAATCAAGGGTAACTAAGAAGTAATCTGAGAGTAAGCTAAAGTAATCCAAAAGTAATCCTAACCTTCTAATTATTTAAACGTCTCTACATGTTCCTTGTTGATATTGATTTGAGTAATGAGACTGACAGCCACCTCTTCACAAAGTAGATGTACTTATGTGCCAGATTTAGTTGCTCTCACTCTAAATTACAGTCAAATATTGTATTCGGGATACCAGGGATTGTATTGCCATGTTGGTTGTTGGATCACATTTCTCCTCGGTGGAAACATGAGTGATTACACAATGTCATCCAAGAGCAATTCCATCAATTTGTGTATATTTGTAAATTGTTGCATAATATTGAGTATTGTGTGTGTGTGTAAGACATGTATTTTTACTTTATCGAAAGAAAAAGCACAGACTGGACAATTATTTATTGAGTTTCATGCTTGTGTGCTCGTGAATGGGGATTACTAGCCCACACCACCTCCCTTGAGTAAGCCTTGGACTGCAATGCTACCCTCTGAGAGTCAAGCACTACAATGGGTGCTTGGTTCCCAAATCTAGACTTGTGTGTGATATTTTGGTACACAGCTGCATGAGCACACACCACACAAAGAAAGGTTGGAAACAGGCGCAACAAAGCTTCTTCAAATGTCGTAGGTGTAAGGCTTACAAGAACAGCAAACAATGTGAAGAGCTATAGCACAGTATAGTGAGGCCATGAGGATAAATACATGTATCACTTATGGATCTAAGACAGAGAGAGTTAACTCAGAATTAAGGTAAAAGAGCATATTGTGTGGGAGCTAATTCCCTGGAGGATTAAATGAGGATGAAGAACGTCATGTGCACATAGGCTGATGTGGTATATAGGATTTGCTTGCAGGCATCCTTATTTTGGGAAATTTCTCTCCACCACTTTCCCTCTTTCCCTCTCTGCTATCCTGTCCTATCCATACATCATTCTGACTCTGTGCAATCTCTTGATGTTGTCTACCTTAGTCTTGCGCTTGAAAGATATATTGTGGATTTTCTTTTACTAGACACATTTTTAGGTTTCTTCTTTCTAGTGGGGTGTATACTCAGGGTTCATTGGGGAGATTTGGTTTTCACCTCATATTGTCTAAATAAACTAATGGTTGTTTATTGTTTTCTTGACACTCTAGGAGATTTGATTCAGGTTACAAAGAGATTAATAGATAAATCTGGGTGTTTCCCCTCTATATGAATTTTTTTCTACTTAATTTATTAGCATGAGCGATGTGAAATGAATATATTAATCAATCTTCATGACACTCATGACATTTTTTCTCTACTCCCAGGTAATTTAATATGATCATGTTTAACCCGTTTACCTGGCCACTGGGACTCTAGATATGGGTCTTGCAATAATAAATTTCTTGATATATGACTAATATGTGTGTGTATATATATATATATATATATATATATATATATATATATATATATATACATATATAAATGTATATACATATATATATATATATATATATATATATATATATATATATATATATATATATATTATTGAATAACAACAATCAATGGTTGCATATTTTTTATTGCCCAACGTTTTTGGATTGGATCCATATACAAGTGAGTTACATTTTTGTAAGATTACTGTTAAGCAAACTTTTTAAAAAAATAATATGAAATTACATTTGTATTTCATTTATTGAATATTAGAGTTGAAACAGTATCATGTTTTCTTTTCACTTTTTTTAGATGAATTCTGTGATTTAGGTGAATTACTCACCCCGAATAGACCCTGTGAAAAGTATTTTTTCTATGTTCTTGAACCTGTCTGTATGACCCTGACATGGTGAGTGTCTGTCAAGCTGAGCTTTGTTATGCTTCACAGCTATTCATCCTGCCTTGGAAAATGACTGGGAGCTCCACTTCCCATAATGATGGGCCACTCTTGCTTTGAGTAGAAAACGTCTCTCAGTGAAACAGTTTCTGTGTAAGTCAGTCTGCCACCGGTATCCTGTGAGACATTTAGGCCCTCATTACAACATTGGAGGTAAAAGCCGCTTACCGCGGTGCAGAAGATCGCCAGCACACCGCCGCGGCAGCGGAATCCCGCCACGGTCATTATAACCCACTGCTCGGAATCTGCCAAAATTGAGACACCCACACAAGTCCGCCACACCAAAGGTCAGTGATAAACTGGCGAAAACAAAACCTCCACCGTCACACCTACAGAAATACGCCCACACTATCACGAGCCATGAATCCACGTGGCGGTCTTTCAACCACGGTATTCCATTGGCGGTACACACCGCCGTGCTCAAAATACACACACATCTCCAAATCACCACCTCATTGGACAATTCGAAATACACACACCTGATACACATACACACACCACTCCGACACACTCAATACAATATAAAACACACACCCACATCACCCACAAACCCTTCAGTCAACAATTGCGACAGAAAGCCAGAGAGAGACACCACCAAAAAGAACAATAGCATCCACAGGCACACAACACCATCACCCACATAACTTCCACGCACCTCACACAACACACCACTACATATCACCCCACTTATCACTACACACACCACCCCACACATCACCCACACCACCCCATGGCACAGCAAAGACACCCCAGGTTCTCGGAGGAGGAGCTCAGGGTCATGGTGGAGGAAATCGTATGGGTAGAGCCACAGCTATTCGGATCGCAGGTGCAGCACACCTCTATAGCTAGGAAGATGGAGCTATGGCGAAGAATAGTGGACAGGGTTAATGCAGTGGGACAGCACCCAAGAAATAGGGATGACATCAGGAAGAGGTGGAAGGTGCATTCTGTGGTCTCAAGACACCACCTTCCGGTTCAGCGGATTGGCGGCGGACCCCCACCTCCTCCCCCACAACTAACAACATGGGAGGAGCAGGTCTTGGTGATTCTGCATCCTGAGGGCATCGCAGGAGTAGATGGAGTCATGGACTCTGGTAAGTCAAATCTTAACTATTACATCCCCCACCCTACCTGCATGCTATCACATACCCCCACCCTCACCCCCACCCCATCACTCCAACTCCTCACAAATGTCCCACTATCACAGCCCACCCATCCCAACACCAAGCCCTGCATGCAACTACAAAGCATGGACACCCATCACCAATGCATGCCCACTGCACATACCCACACACCCCCCTAAAAAATTATCACACAAGGTCCCACACAAGAATGCAATCACTGGGGTACACGGTCACCCACCCATTGCACACCATGCCACACACAGATGTAATAAACATCCTTTTATACCCCTGCAGGACCCCTACCCAACATCACCGGACAGCAGGGTCCACACATGTCCACACCACCAACAGAAGAGGCCCACAGTGATGACAGCAGCTCTGTCCAACTGGTTCTAGATGACCAACCTGGCCCATCGGGGACCTCTGGACAGTCGGTTCTCCTGACACAGTCACAGGCCACCACCGAGCTTCCCCCCCTGGAAACACCAGCACAGCACCCACCCAGCGGGCCCTTACCTCTGTCCCCAGGAAACGTCAATCAGCAGTGTGTCCACCACTACAGGGAACCCAGGCTAACCCACCACCGCAACAACAACAGGGACCTGGGGGCAGTGGCAGTGGGCACACGGTCCAGGGGACGGAGGCCCGGGAACACAGGGGAACTGGGAGGGCTGCTGTGGGACAGGGGGAGGACAGGCCAATGGAACCCACTCACCACGAGGCCCTATCCAACATCATGGGAGCCTACCACCATTCATAGGAGATGATGGCAACAGTACTGGCCAAATTTCAGGAGACCCAGCGCCTGCAGGAGGAACAGTATTTGGGCTTCAGGGAGGAACTCAGATCCATCAATTCCACCCTGGGCACCATCGTAGGGGTGCTGAAGGAAGTCCTCAACACCAGGAGGGACACTGTGGCACAACACTAGCCTGGACGATGAACTGCCCACCACCTCCGCCAGTGCTAGTGGACAGGAGGCACCGCCACAGGACCACCCCACCAGCACCCCACCCCCTGCAGAGGGTGAAGCACCCCGCTAACGGTCCCTGAGATCCAGGACAAAGACAGAGAACGATGCCAAGACCCCGCCAAGAAATGAGACCACCCTGAATGTCATCCTTCTGTCCCACTTTGTCACCCTGTCCATCCTCAAACTACCCCAGCTCCACTTCCTATGCCCATTTGGGTAATGCACCTGTGAGACTAATAGACTGGACTCTGCCATGGACATTCCTCCACCATCCCCCCTCACCATTTTACAACCCCCTCCAATATTGAGCACTTAAATAAACATCCGTGAAGCACAAAACAATCTGGAGTCAGTCTGTGATTTCAAAATAGTGTATTTGCAATTACAGTGTCAAAATGCTCTTTCAAATGTAATGTCAACATACCTATGTCACACAGCTCTAGTCCATGAGGAAACAAAGCAGATGTCACACAGTGGGACCTACATCTGTGAAATTGTAAGGGAAAGTGACAACTCAGTGATCATACACTAGGTGAAAACGACAGACAGTTGAGAGGTCGTAGTGTTAAAGTACATGTAGTAAGCAGGTTTGTATTATTACCTGCGTCTCACTGGAAATATTGCAGAATCACTGAGTTCCTATTGTCCATGTCCTCTTCTTCTGCTTCCTCGTCTTCACTGTCCACAGGCTCCACAGCTGCAACCACACCGCCATCTGGATCATCCTCCTGCAGAAAAGTTACCTGTCGTCGCAAAGCTAAGTTGTGAAGCATACAGCAGGCCACGATGATCTGGCACACCTTCTTTGGTGAGTAGAATAGGGACCCACCTGTCATATGGAGGCACCTGAACCTGGCCTTCAGGAGGCCGAAGGTCCGCTCTATAATCTGCCGAGTTCGCCCATGGGCCTCATTGTAGCGTTTCTCTGCCCTTGTCCTGGGATTCCTCACTGGGGTCAGTAGCCATGACAGGTTGGGGTAACCAGAGTCACCTGCAAATGGCGAGGGACAACTGTTAGACACACACTAACCTGTAGGGATATACCCAGACCCAGACAACCATTCCCACTGACTTGCTTCCAGGTGCTCACCTAATAGCCACACACGGTGCCTCTGGAGTAGACCCATCACACAAGGGATGCTGCTATTCCGCAGGATGTAAGCGTCATGCACTGAGCCAGGGAATTTGGCATTTACATGGGAGATGTACTGGTCGGCCAAACACACCATCTGCACATTCATGGAATGATAACTCTTCCGGTTTCTGTACACCTGTTCACTCCTACGGGGGGGACAAATGCCACATGTGTACCATCAGTGGCACCAATGATGTTGGGGATTTGTCCCAGGGCATAGAAGTCACCTTTCACTGTGGACAAATCCTCCACTTGAGGGAAAACAATGTAGCTCCGCATGTGTTTCTGCAGGGCAGACAATACTCTGGACAACACGTTGGAAAACATAGGCTGGGACATCCCTGATGCTATGGCCACTGTTGTTTGAAATGACCCACTTGCAAGGAAATGGAGTACTGACAGCACCTGCACTTGAGGGGGGATTCCTGTGGGATGGTGGATAGCTGACATCAGGTCTGGCTCCAGCTGGGCACACAGTTCCATGATTGTGGCACGATCAAGCCTGTAGGTAATGATCACATGTCTTTCCTCCATTGTCGACAGGTCCACCAGCGGTCTGTACACCGGAGGATTCCGCCATCTCCTCACTTGTCCCAGCGGACGGTGCCTATGAAGGACAACAGCGAGCACAGAGTCAACCAACTCAGAGTTACGTACCCACAGCTTACACAGAACACAAATCATACCCCGAAATTTGGCCTGTTTGAGTGTTGAGGCAAGGCCTAGGTATGTGTGACGCAGTTAGAAATTAAGCCATGTGGGCCCCTGAAATGGCAGCTGCCTGACCTGTAAAGTGGGACAATGGGATGTGAGGTAACTGCGCTGGCGTTGTACCCCGTCGCGGTAGGCGGTCAAAGACCTCGGCGCAATTCTGCATTGGTTAACATTGGACCCTATGGGTCCCAGGGGCCAATGAGAATGTACACCGGCGGTGACGGTACCCACTGCCATGGACGTGACCGAATTTTCTATCTGTTCAATCACTCGATACCTGATCTTCGACAGGAGAGGACCTACACTGCAAGTGCTGCTGTGACCTCGGTCTGGAAGAGACAATGGCTCGTGCGTCTGGGGAAAGGGCCCCTGCCTTCACATCGAAGGAGCTGGAGAATCTCGTGAATGGGGTTCTCCCCCAGTACACCCCACTCTACGGTCCTCCAGACAAACAGGTGAGTACACTGGGAGCATGCTGTATGGGCTATGCCTGTGTGGAGTGGGGTGGATGAAAGATGATGGGGGGGGATTGAGGCGTGCATGAAATGACGGTGAGTGCATGTGCCACATGGCAAGGGTAGAGGTGGGGGCCAATGACTGTGACGGTGCAGGCGGTAATAACTTTTCTTTTTCCCCTGTACAATTCCTGTAGGTCAGTGCCCACCAGAAAAAGGATATTTGGCGTGCCATCGCCAAGGACGTCCAGACCCTGGGGGTCTACCACAGACGGAGCACCCACTGCCGTAAGAGATGGGAGGACATTTGCCGCTGGAGCAAGAAGATGGCGGAGGCCCAGCTGGGGATGGCCTCCCAACGTGGGAGGGGGGCCCGTCGCACCATGACCCCCCTGATGTTCAGGATCCTGGCGGTGGCGTACCCGGAGTTGGATGGGCGCTTAAGGGCATCACAGCAGCCACAAGGGGGTGAGTACACTCTCATTCTGCTGATTTTGCGCACAGTGGAGGTGTCTGGGTGGGGGAGGTGGGCTGTTTGTTTCCTTGGCCAGGGCGAGTGTGCTAGTTAGGTCCCCTTCTTCTGGCAGACCCTGTGGCACCCCACCCCACCTGTGTACAGTGCCAAGTACACCTAGTCAGGCTCCTGTGTCATCCATGTGTGCAGATGTCGGCCATAGCCTTGTAGGCCATGTCCCAGGGATTGAACAGTGGACTCCAAGTGCGCGGCGTAGTGCAGGGGGCTTCTGTGTCCGTCGTGTCCGCCAACGGTAGCGGTAATGCATGCACTCAACATGTCTTTCTTCTGTCGCCACCACTTTTTGTGGTCTCCCTGTTCTTGTGTGCATTAGCAACATCAGGCGGAGGAGCAGTGGCACCGGAGCAGAAGGGAGCTGCATCCCACATGGCCCTGGAGGGCGAGACAATGGACTCAGAATTCACCAGTGGGACGGAAGGCGAGGGGAGCTCCACGGCGGGGACCGGAGCTGAGACCAGTGATACAGACTCGTCCTCTGATGGGAGCTCCCTTGTGGTGGCAGCAACATCTGTGCCCCCCGCATCTACAGGCACAGCCGCCACCCCCCCTACCAGCACCGCCCTCCCAGCAGCCCCTCAGCCTTTGCCCCGTGCCCGCTCACCCAGGAGGGTGGGCATCACCTTCGCCCGAGGCACATCAGGCCCTGCCCCAGTCACCCCTGCTGCCCTCAGTGAGGAGGCCATTGACCTCCTCAGGTCCTTCACTGTTGGGCAGTCTACCATTTTGAATGCCATCCAGGGTGTAGAGAGGCAGTTGCAACAAAGAAATGCATTCCTGGAGGGCATTCATTCTGGTCAGGCGGCCCTTCAGCGAGCTTTACAGACTCTGGCCTCAGCACTGATGGCAGCCATTGTCCCTGTGTCTAGCCTCCCCCCTCCAACAGACCCAATCCCCTCTACCTCAGCCTATCCCAAGCACACCTTCAGACCAGCATGCACACACCTCAACACACAAGGGAAGCTCTGGCAAACATAAGCACCACACATCCCACAGGCACTCACGCAAGCATCACAAACATGGATACACACCAACATCCACTGCCTCCACTGTGTCCCCCTCCTCCTCATCTACCTCCTCCCTCCCAGGCTCATCTCCACTCACACCTGCATCTACAGCCACTACTTCCATCACCAGCACACACATCACCACACCCCGCTCACAAGTAGTCACCACCCCCACTGCCATTCACACATCCCCTGTGTCCTCTCCCAGTGTGTCTGTGACGCCACCTCCCAAGATACATAAACGCAGGCACACACCCACCTAACAGCCATCCACCTCACAACAGCCTCCAGCGCATGCACCTTCACCCAAAGTCACCAAACCAACACCTCCTACAACCACTACCTCTTCCTCCACTCCCAAACCCCCTCCAGCTACCCGTCCCAGTGTCCCGAAGAAACTTTTTCTGTCCAACCTTGACCTCTTTCCCTGACCTCCCCCACCCCGTCAGTCTCCTAGGGCCCGACTCTCCAGGTCCCAACCTAGCACCTCAGCCACAACATCTCCGGGACCAGTGGTGCCTGTAGTCACCGGAATCTGGAGTGCACCAGCCACCAGGGCAGCCAGTGTGGCACAGAGCCACAGCACGGACATTCCCCCACCTGTCAAACATCAAAAGTTGCCCAGTGCCCGGCGGGACAGGGGGAAGACTCCAGCCACCAAAGCCGCTCCCAGGGGTACAGGTGGGAGTGTGGAGTCAGCTGCGACACCTTCCAAGGTGGGGAAGGGCCACAAGAAAGTCTGCAAGTCTGGGAAGAGCAGCACAGCAGAGAAGACTGCCATCACCCCCAGCACCAGCCCAGCTGCCCAGGAGGCCACCGCCAGCACCAGCCCAGCTGCCCAGGAGGCCACTGCCAGCACCAGCTCTGCTGGGCCAGACAGGACCGCCAGCACCATCCCCGCTGGGACAGACAGGACCGCCAGCACCAGTCCCGCTGGGACAGTCAGGACTGCCAGCACCAGTCCCGCAGGGCCATGAAGGACCGCCAGCACCGGTCCTGCTGGGCCATGAAGGACCGCCAGCACCAGCCCCACTGGGACAGACAGAACCGCCAGCACCAGCCCAGCTGGGCCATGAAGGACCAACAGCAGCTGAGTCACTTCCAAGGACCCCGCCGCCACAAGCACCGCTGAATAGGACACCACCGCCACAAGCACCACTGAACAGGACACTGCCGCCACAAGCACGGCTGAACAGGACACCGCTGCCAGAAGCACCGCTGAACAGGACACCGCCGCAACAAGCACCGCTGCCAAGGACACCGCCGCAACAAGCACCGATGTTAGGGACACCGCCGCAACAAGCACCGCTGGCCCATGAGCACCAAGGGCACTGATGCTACTGAGTCCGTCACGAGCAGGAAAAAAACACTCTGGGCACAAGGCCCCCTCCAGAACCAGTGGAGAGATACATCCACTACCTCTGTCCTTGGCAGGAAGAAGCACCGTGGGCACAAGGCCCCCTCCAGAACTAGTGGAGTATCACATCCACTACCTCTGTCCTTGGCAGGAAGAAGCACTCTGGGCACAAGGCCCCCTCCAGAACCAGTGGAGAATCACATCCACTACCTCTGTCCTTGGCAGGAAGAAGCACTCTGGGCACAAGGCCCCCTCCAGAACCAGTGGAGAAAGGTATCCACCCACGAGACCGTGGCTTTGCACTCCCCAGGATATGGCAGTGGGCAACCCACCCACTGTAGAGACTTGAGAGACTGTGGCTTTGCACTCCCCAGGATATGGCAGTGGGCAACCGACCCACTGTAGAGACTTGAGAGACTGTGGCTTTGCACTCCCCAGGATTGAACAGTGGGCATGTGGCCCCCTCTTGGATTTGGCATCGTGCACTCAACCGGCTGAGGTGCCCGCCCTTCCCCCTGAGGTGCCTGTTTTATTGCTATCTGATGCCCCTGCAGTGTTCTCTCCGTCATGATCGGGGATTGAGTATGGGCCTCGCCCATGCCGTGTGGGCCCAGTGTTCCACGGACTTCAATGAAGCACTTCCTGGACTACTATTCTTGGTGTGAATATTTGTTAATGGTGTATATATATTTTTGCGTCCTGGATTTTAATAGATTACATTGGTTACACTCATTTGCTTTTGTCTTTGCATTCTTCCAGGGGGTTTGGGGGGTGTAACTGTAATGTATCATGCTGTATTTGTGTGTGTGTTGTAGTGGGTGAGGGTGGGGGTGTTGCGTGTGTGTGTGTCCCTGTTTTTTCCCTCCCCCCTCCCCTGTGTCGTAGGTGCAGTACTCAACGTTGTCTTCGTCGCCGGCGTTCGTGCTCCGGGTAGAGGAGCAAGAAGATGAGGGCTGGCAGGATGTGGAGCTCGAGTTCCATGGTGTCCGTATTCCTCATGGGGTGTGTAGAGGTGAGAGTTTTCCCTTCGGAGTCCTGTTTCCACTGTGTTTTTGTCTGCAGTGAATCCGCCCCGGAAAAGGTGGCGGATTGGTAGGTTGTGATACTGTGGGCAGTACATTGTCCTCCGCCTGTCTGTTGGCGGTGACCGGCAAGTTGTTTGTTTGTACCGCTGTGGCGGTCGGAGTGTTAAAGTGGCTGTCTTTGTTGGCGGTTTCCGCCACGGTCGTAATTGCAATGTTTTTACCGCCGGCCTTTTGGCAGTCTTACCGCCGCTTTAACACTTTCCGCCAGGGTTGTAATGACCACCTTAATCACAAAATGGTGAAGACATTTACTCAAAATTACTGATGCCTAAACTAGTGTAAAATAAAATGCTTTTGCAGGTTTCAATTATGTAATTAACATTTCTTAAATACCTAATACCCCCTTCACTCTCCTTTGTTTAGCTTATTTTGTCCTGTTAGGTGTTTGTCTTTGTTTTGTTGGATTTTAAGGGAGTTTTAGAGAGGCCGGATACAATTTAAATGCATTTGACCTTGTGTTATGAAAATTTGATCGATCTGCATTATTATAACCTCTGTCACTTTTTGTGAGTTGCAACTAATTTAATTTGAATTTTCACATGCTCAATAAATTATTTAAAAAATACGACATTTTTGTTTAATGCATGAATCTTGAAGTGTGTAGTGAAGGTCATACGATTTGAAATCCATAATAACATCTTTGCTTCCAGCCAATTTACTTCAGTTGATTTCACCACAAGTTTACCTTTATTCAAAAAGATTAACTATAATTTGCTCTGTTTGCATCTTTGCTTTGAGAAGCTTTTCAAACTCAACTGATGGATATTGAGTAGCTCGTAACAACACAAGATCCAATACACTGCTGACACTCTTACACAAACGGCAAAATGAGATAGCTTTCCCCTCCGGCACAAAATAAAAGTAGTATAGGTTAAAATGCAATTTTAATACGGCAGATGGGATATCTACTTCTTTTGTGACAGAGTAACCCATCCGCCGAACTATAAATAACATCATTACTTTGTCTTGTTTGCCAGCAGTACCAAACAGCACAGCACAGATTCAATCTAAACAATCCACCATTAATCAAGACTGCCTCGCCCTCCGTTTGACAGCAAATAGAAAATTACTCAGATTCGCTCTCAACACAGACCCGTAACTCACAGAGTAAAGCATGTCATGGCAGCAGCACTCCTGCTTAAATAAAATTAAACCCTTTGGGGCATATTTATACTCCGTTTGCACCGAATTTGCGTAGTTTTTTTCGACGCAAATTCAACGCAAAACTAACTCCATATTTATACTTTGGCGTTAGACGCGTCTAGCGCCAAAGTTCATGGAGTTAGCGTCATTTTTTGGCGTGAACACCTTCCTTGCGTTAATGAGATGCAAGGTAGGCGTTCCCGTCTTAAAAAATGACTCCCAGGCGTGTGCGTGGTATTTTATACTCCCGGGCAAAAATGACGCCCGGGAGTGGGCGGGGCAAAAAACCCCGCATTTGCGCCTCTTTTTAACGCCTGGGTCAGGGCAGGCGTTAAGGGACCTGTGGGCTCAGAATGAACCCAGAGGTGCCCTCCCCTGCCCCCAGGGACACCCCCTGCCACCCTTGCCCACCCCAGGAGGACACCCAAGGATGGAGGGACCCATCCCAGGGAAGAAAAGGTAAGTTGTGGTAAGTATTTTTTTAAAACATTTTTGTGGCATAGGGGGGGCCTGATTTGTGCCCCGCTACATGCCACTATGCCCAATGACCATGCCCAGGGGACATAAGTCACCTGGGCATGGCCATTGGGCAAGGGGGTATGACTCCTGTCTTTGCTAAGACAGGAGTCATGTTAATGGCGTCTGGGCGCCCAAAAAAAATGGCGCAAATCGGGTTAAGACGATTTTTTTGCCTCAGCCTGACTTGCCCCATTTTGGGACGCCCAAACGCCATTTTTCCCTACGCCGGCGCTGCCTGGTGTACGTCGTTTTTTTTCACGCACACCTGGCAGCGCCGGTCGGCTAACGCCGGCTAACGCCATTCAATAAATACGGCGCCCGCATGGTGCTTCAGAATGGCGTTAGCCGGCGCTAATTTTTTTGGCGCAAAACTGCGTTAGCGCAGTTTTGCGTCAAAAAGTATAAATATGGCCCTTTGTGCCAGACGTTGGCTACATAGCAACAGTGCAAGCCTTGATCCGTTGCACATGGATGGAGGTGTGCACTGCTTAATGATTTCTCAACAGTTCACTGACACACATGAAAGGTGTCCTACAAGATGCAGCTAATCTCAGCGAAGGCTGAATCACCCCAATATCACCCAAGATTTGGCCACATCACGTAGAATATTGTCTCTCCCACTAGCTTGCTTGTTCTGCATCATCTATCAGGCCCTTAAAAATGGCATTGCTACATACCTTCAAGAGAGTTTAACAACCTCAGGCTGAGAGCACCATATCAGGAGACAGGCCTTTGCAAGAGTACAGATAAAAAATGCTAAAAGGAAAAGACAAGACATTGCGGGGCATATTTATACTCCGTTTGCGCCGGAATTGCGTCGTTTTTTTTGACGCAATTTCGACGCAAAACTAACTCCATATTTATACTTTGGCGTTAGACGCGTCTAGCGCCAAAGTCCATGGAGTTTGCGTCATTTTTTAGCGTGGACACCTACTTTGCGTTAATGAGATGCAAGGTAGGCGTTCACGTCTAAAAAATAGACTCCGAGGCATGTGCGTCGGATTTATACTCCCGGGCAACATTCACGCCCGGGAGTGGGCGGGTCAAAAAAAATGACGTACGCCCGCTTTTGCGCCGTTTTTTAGCGCCTGCAAAAGGCAGGCGTTAAGGGACCTGTGGGCTCTGAAGGAGCCCAGAGGTGCCCTCCCATGCCCCCAGGGACCCCCCCTGTCACCCTTGCCCACCCCAGGAGGACACCCAAGGCTGGAGGGACCCATCCCAGGGACATTAAGGTAAGTTCAGGTAAGTATTTTTTTTTTTTTTTTTGGCATAGGGGGGCCTGATTTGTGCCCCCCTACATGCCACTATGCCCAATGACCATGCCCAGGGGACAGAAGTCCCCTGGGCATGGCCATTGGGCAAGGGGGCATGACTCCTGTCTTTGCTAAGACAGGAGTCATTTCTGTGGGGGTTGGGCGCAAATCGGGTTGAGGCGAAAAAATTGCCTCAACCTGACTTGCCCCATTTCTTGACGCCCAAGCCCCATATCCCCCTACGCCGGCGCTGCCTGGTGTACACCGTTTTTTTCCACGCACACCAGGCAGCGCCGGCGGCTAACGCCGGCTAACGTCATTGATTAAATACGGCACCCGCATGGCGCTTCAGAATGGCGTTAGCCGGCGCTAATTTTTTTGACGCAAAACTGCATTAGCGCAGTTTTGCGTCAAAAAGTATAAATATGGCCCTTCGTTCTCCAACTACACGCACATGTTCTGGACCTCCATCCGTATAGAGGTCAAATACTCCAGTTGTACCAAAAACACTGGGCAGCAAGTTCTCCAAAGACCATTACCATTAGACATGGGAATCAACTTCCTCCTGAACAGACGATCTTGAATTGTACCTCGCGTTATGTTTGGAACTCCCTTCGCAGCTATGGTTTTTGCTATAGAAATACAATTTTCATAAATATACACACATATGGATGCTTGTTCAGATTGTTAATGGTTCATCACGGAGACAATTTGTTTTGGTTATTGGAGCTGTTGACTCTGACAAAAGTTCTGTTTCTGTTAAACTGACAGGTATTTTGCGGTCACGTGTGACACTGAGGGGCAGATTCAAGAGCTCCTAGCGCCACCTTAGCGCCCCCATATCGTCACTTTTTTTATGCTAAGGCGGATGAAAGTGGCATTTTCCCTGTGCCATATTTACAAAGTGGTGCAATACATGCATTGCCCCACTTTGTAAACCCTTGCACCACATTATGCCTGCGTCAGGCATATTGTTTGCAAGGGGGCATTCCCACGTTAGTGGGGGGGGGGATCACACAAGAAAATCTAAGAGATTTTCTTTGCTTCATTTTTTTGGCACTTTCAATGCATGCTCAGAGGAGGTGTTAAAGGGGGGCATACCATTATCTATAATGGGCTGCTATGTACTCTGCAGGAATAGCGCCAAAGTTTTGGTGCTACCCCTGCAGAGTACATCAATAGCATAAAAAAATTACGTTATTGCCCCCCCTGCCCTGCACCATGGTGCACCGTATTTTAAATACGGCACATACATGGTGGCAGTAGGGGAGTGCTAAGGGGCGCAGGGAAACTGGTTTGCACTAGGTGCAGTGCCACTTTTCTTAAATCTGTCCTGAGTGCCTCTATGAATGCACATAAATATAAATCGGGTAGGAATTTCTGAAGTAATGAAGCAGGTAAGAAAGGTGATTGATGTTCTCTTAGAAACATGGGCTTTTCAGGTAGATTGAATGCTGGCAATGAATAACCAGTTGTTCTAAAAATTAGAGGTGGGGCATGATGTTGCGCAGTTCTGTGGATGCTTGCTGTCCTGATCCCTGGAAAGACGGGCGTAAGCGCGTGCGCACTATATTTTGAATTGCTCTGGTCTGTATGAGTTTTATAAGCTACACCATTTTGCAAAGAAGAAATGTTACTGAGAAGGCCAATCGTACAAATAGGATGAAACATTTCTTGGTTTATATATGAAAAATTTGTGAACAGCAGCTGCTTCCCTTCTGCTGCTTCAGTGAAGTGAATTAAACTTCACTTACCATGCCCCCGGGAATTCTGATGCTTCACAAATTCAAACAGGCAGTGAGTTTTTTTTTCTTGAATATGGATAATTGCAGAACAACCAATGCTCCCATTTCAGTACGTAATTATGTAAGTGACACCTTTCATATTCAAGTACTGCATTGAGAAGATTGCCAATTATAAAAACAATAAGAAGAAAGAAGTGAAAAAGCACGGGTGTTCCAACAGTACACAGTGTGGAAATAGATTGGTTTAAACTTGGTGGTATCCTGTATGTAAAAGTGACCAACATTTAGAAGGCAACGGTGAGCTGAAATTTCGCAAAGGGCAGCAGAATTTAATGAAGTTTCACTTGCAGATGTCTCTAATTCCACTTAGGTTTATGGGTTTGGAACAAGAATGGCTCCAAAGGAGCAATAGTGTGTTCACTCGTGCAATGGGGATGGGGTCAACCAGCCTTACAAACTGCGCAGTCCTCTCTTCCCCCCACAAAGGCAAAAGTCAGTCAGCGACCTCTGTGTCGCAGCACATCAGGGGACAAAGAGGTGACAAGGTGCTATCTGATTCTTAAAGAGTCCTACTCTGCCCCCTCCCCTCTGTCATATACCCTATGACCACTGCTGGGCACAACCCACTTCAGGGCCCTACCCCCACATGGTGGAGCGACTAATGGTGGTTACCTGCAAATGGCGATGCGCTCTTCACCAATGTGCGCTCACTCGGGCAATGGGGATGGGGTCAGTCACCCTTACAAAATATGCAATCCTTTCTCCCCCCCCCCCCCACAAAGGCAACAAACTCAACTTCTTGGGCTAGGAAAAAGCAAATTTACTTCACATGAAACAAGGTGGTATCACATCCACTGCAACAAATAACATTACACTATAGAAATGTATAGCAAAATACACAGGGAACATGAATATTGAATTGTGCACATAATATTTACATTGTCATTTGTGGGAAGCAGCATAGTATAGAAAGTTCATGTGAGATAAAGTGACACACCAAACATTTCTGAGAGCTCCAGAGACTGCATAGCATTCCGTGACTCTTGGTAATTTCCAACATAATCCACGGGGTAGCAGAGGTAGGACTAGAAATGTAGGACCACCTGCATGTCAGCCCTCCTCCCAACCAGCCTCAACCTTGCAAGGCTGCTCCCGAAGGAGGAGGGCAACTGGGCAACTTAGTGCCCTCAAGAATCAGTGCTGTTCTTTGACTATAATGGGCCACAGGGCAGAGACTTCACTGGCAAATCTGCCCTCTCCCTGCCAACATTTTTATTTTGTCATCAATTGACCCAAAGCTTGTTTGGAGGAAAGCCTCAAGTCAATGTGTAGTAGCCTATGACAGATGGTGCCCATGAATGCTATCCTCAGAATAGCCTTCACTGAATAGTTTAGCTTTTTCACTGACTGGTTAATACCCTCTGGGTTAGCATCTCCATGCCATCGTCCCCGAGGGATGACCTCAGACCACACTATCAGGGTGCCCGAGAGCAAATGGTGTGTTTTAAGAAACATCGATATGAACCCTTCACAGACTCCCGGCCTCCCCATTGGGATCACCTCATTCACCCTGACATGAACAAGTAAAAGCTCAAGTGCCTCAATTAAAAGCACTGGCAGGTATATTAACTTAAGGCCAGCCACACCCAACCAATGGTGTTCTCTTTTGGGTCTCTTCTCCCAGCCAAAGTCATGGAATCTCTCAGCTGCACTGCTGACTAGTGAATCCCCGAGCACCCACACCTTGACGGTTTGCCCTGTAACTAAACAAACGGAGGCTGCAACTCACTGCCCTCCAAAGTAGTGGTGAAGGAAAAAGGGGGTGGAGAGGGGAGGGAGGGCTCTATCCAATCACCCTGTGCCAAATGAGGTCAGAGGTAGTGCTCAAAGCATCTGGATTTCCATATTCCAATAGTCTTAATTCCCTCTTGAGACATTCCCATTCCTGACACTCTTGCACCTGCACCAATCCTACAAGAGTGCGAAGTAAATCCTACTGTGGGCATCCCCAGCTCTAACAGGACCTTCTGGCATACCTGTGTGAACTGTGCCTGAGTCATGGGGACACCACTTGCATGTACCAGGAAATTGGGGTGTTCCTCCAGGAGTCTGGCTTGCAGGTAAACTTTGACCGGAGAAACCAGACAGCCATGGCTAAATGGTGCCTCACCTAGCTGTAATCATATGCCCTTACCCTCTGCATCAGCTTTGGATCTCCTGAATAACAAGCCCAGTGAAAGCAGACCATGCTATGTAGCTTAATTTTTACTGCGTCTCAGCCTGTGACCTTGCTACTAATTCAGAAATTTGGAGTGCTCTGAAAAAGGCCAGGGAGAAAGTCAAGCTGAAAAGCATGACCTCAAAGGGGGGAAGAACACACCTTGAGTAAGACTCCTAAAGCTGGTATAGTCTAGCTAGATCAATCGGTATCCTGCTGTCCTGACTGGTGGGCACTAGCCATTCCTACCCCTTAAGGGCCTTTTTTACTCTAAAGTCCTTAGTGGGGTCTGCAACCCCTATAGGCCACAAATGAAGGCAATTGCTGACAGCTGACGCCTCATTGCTGCCTCTGACCTTCCCACCTTCCATTGCACACCCAAAATAAGATAATATGCTGGCTGTTTGAAATAGATCCTCCTTTCTGCACTCTGGCATGGAGGCCTGATACGTCCACCATGCCACTTCATATGCTCCCTTTTTTCCCGGAGCCAGTGTAGCTGTTATCAGCCCTGGAACAACAGGACACCAAGCTTCTATAGGCTTGGAAGGAAAGGCAACATCTCCTTGTCTGCTTCTGGTAGCTGAGTTCTGAAATCTGCCAACTTAAAATGAGACAGGGCATCAGCTACTCTGTTCTTAACTCCTGCAGCATATTTTACTGTGAAGTGCACATTTTCTGAGAGGCAGACCGGAATCATAAATTTGAGAGGATAGAGGATGAGAGGGCACTTGACTCTTTGTTTTTTTATGGCAGAGACAACTGACACGTTATCTGACTAAACATGACCTGCTGCTAGAGAGCTGAGTCCTCTAAATATGTAATGCCATAATAATGGGAAAAATCTCCAGGAATGTCAGGTTCTTGGTCAAGCCTCTCTCAAACAAATCCTCTGGCTAATGTTGCATACATCACATGTTCCCCATGATGGCTCCGAAGCCGACGATCCCTGCTGCATCTGTGTACAAGTCTATTTCAGCAATGCTCAGTGCCGGCCATGGCCAAAACACTGATCCATTAAAATCTTGCAAGAACCCCCCCCTAGATATGCAAATTCTCTCTAACCTCTCATGATAGATGGGTGTGGTGATGCTTGGCTTTCAAGCTTGTCATGGCCCTTGCGATGTTCCTGGAAAAGACCCAACTCATGGGGATGATCCTGAATGAAAAGTGCAGCTGCCCCACCAACCTCTGCAACTGATGGAGGGTCACGTTGGTAGAACTTAGGCAATCCAATGAGGTTCTCTTGAATTCCTCAACTTTATTTAGGAGAAGAGTCAGCCGGGGCCCTCTGTTTTCTCTGCGGCTAGTGAGACCCCAGTACTGTAGCTAGTTCTCAGAAACCTTGTATGGTGTGTTTGCCATCCTGGGACCTTGGTGAACGCTAGAAGAGGAAGTTATCCAGGTAATGAACAAAATGAACAATGGTCGCTGATACCACCAGATCTTGAACTGCCCATTCCAGAAAATGACTAAATGTCTCAAAATGTGCATATGCGACTGCACAGCTCATTGCATGCACTTGTCAATGTAGAATTTGCCCTCAAATGTAAGACCTAAGAGGTGAACATCCTGTGGATGCACTGGCAACAGCTTGAATGCTGACTGGATGTAATACTTGGCCATAAGGGCCACTCTACTCAGTGCTCGCAGCTTGGTAAGGGCCTCCACAAATTACGTGTACCCAGCTGCACACATGCTGGCATCTAGCCCATTATTAACTGAATGTCCTGAGGGAGAGGAAAGGTTGTGGATGAGTCTGTATTTGCCAAACTCTTTCTTAGGTATCAGACCCAGAAGGGAGCAGACAAGATCCTCTAATGGTGAATTGAAGAAAGGGCCAGCCATCCTACCTGCCTGCAGCTCTTTCCAAATCTTTTCTTTGAGTTTTAGGGGAGAGATGGTTGAGAATTACATTAGCTGGCATGTGAAACCCATCTCTGAACCATAGTAAAGGATATGAGCCTCATGCAACTTCTTATATCTCCCCAGCAGGTGAGCCAGGACATGCAGATGGATGGAGGATGCTGCTTTGGCTAATGAAGACTGCAGTAACATCTGGTTTCAAAGATTATTTCTCAGGAGATGCCTGTCTCCTGAAGTCTTTTTCTTGCTGCTCAGTGTATGACTGTTAGACCTGGTATCCTTGACGTGGTCTCCCCTAAATGTTTGTGCCTACTTCCCTGGTTGTTTCTGTGTGCTGGACACTGTTTTTTTTGTTTTGTTTGCTCTGGACACTTTACAACTGCTGACCAGTGCTAAAGTGTGAATGTTGCCTGTATAAATTGTATGTGTACAGTGGCTTATCTGTGATTGGCATATTTGATTTACTAGTAAGTCCCTTCTAAAGTGCACTAGAAGTGCCCAAGGCCTGTAAATCAAATGCCACTAGTGGGCCTGTAGCACTAGTTGTGCCACCCACCCTAGTAGCCCTGTACATATGGCTCAGACCTGCTGCTGCAGTGTCTGTGTGTGCAGTTCTAAACTGCCAATTCGACTTGGCAAGTGTACCCACTTGCCATGCCTAAACCTTCCCTTTTCATACATGTACATACAAGGTAGACCCTATGTAGCCCCATGGGCAGGGGGCAGTGTATGTTTAAGGTGGGACATGTACTTATGTGTTTTACATGTCCTGACAGTGAAATTTGTTTTTCACTGTTGCAAGGCCTAGCTCTCTCATAGGTTAACATGGGGACTGCCTTTAAACATGATTAAAGTGCAGATTCCATTTGGGAGCAAATAGAAATTTGGAGTTAATGGTCTCTGAACTCACAATTTAACCCCTTCACTGCCAGACCTTTTTCCCTCCTGCGGAGAGCCTTTTTTGGCTATTTGGGACAGTTCGAGCTTAGGCCCTCATACCATTTTGTCCACATAAGCTACCCTCGGCAAATCTGTTTCCACTTTTTCCAACATCCTAGGTGTTAGAAATGGGGTTTTTGGTTGGCAGTCAGGTTACCCTCTGTCCAAGCAAAAGCCCTCACTCTAGTCAGGGTAAGTCACACACTATCCAAGATTATCCTGTGCCCACCCTCTGGTAGCTTGGCACGAGCAGTCAGGCTTAACTTAGAAGGCAATGTGTAAAGTATTTGTGCAATAAATCATACAATACCACCATATAGCACCACAAAAATACACCACACAGTGTTTAGAAAAATATATAATATTTATCAGGATAATTGTAGAAATATCACAGTACAGTGATATAAAGTGTCTTAAGTCTTTTAGAATGTAAACAAAGTCTCTTTTAAGCACAAGTACCTGGTTGGGAGTGGAAAAATCTCCTCAGAGGGCCACAAGCGAAGAGGTGCGTGGAAAAAGGGTGTGTGCGTCGATTTCTCCCCAGCACACACGGACTTGCGTCGTTATTTTCCACGCGGGGAAGTCGGCATCGTTTTCCGGCGCGCGGACAGTCTCTTTCTGTGGATCGCGGGGATTACCAGATGTCCCGGGTCTGTGCGTGGATTTTCCTGCTTGTTCTCCTGCTGCGCGTCGGTCTGCGGGGCTGCGCGTCGAAATTACGATCTCACGGCAGGCGTCGCGTCGATTTCTCCTCTAGACTTCGATCTGCGGGGCTGCGCGTTGAAATTACGATCTCACGGCAGGCGTTGCGTCGATTTCTCCTCTAGAGGTCGGGCGGCGTTGTCCTTGCGAGGCCGTGCGTCGGATCTTCGATCGTCCCAAGGGCGTCGCGTCGATCAGCGTCGGAGTGCGGCGTTTTTCTCGCCGCGAAACAAGCTGTGCGTCGAAATTTTCGGCGCACGGAGCGTCCAAGTAAAGAGGGAAGTCTTTTTGGTCCTGAGACTTCAAGGAACAGGAGGCAAGCTCTATCCAAGCCCTTGGAGAGCACTTTCACAGCCAGACAAGAGTTCAGCAAGGCAGCAGGGCAACAGCAAGGCAGCAGTCCTTTGTAGAAAGCAGGCAGGTGAGTCCTTTGAGCAGCCAGGCAGTTCTTCTTGGCAGGATGTAGGTTCTGGTTCAGGTTTCTTCTCCAGCAAGTGTCTGACGAGGTAGGGCAGAGGCCCTGTTTTATACCCAAATGTGCCTTTGAAGTGGGGGAGACTTCAAAGAGTGGCTAAGAAGTGCACCAGGTCCCCTTTCAGTTTAATCCTGTCTGCCAGGGTCCCAGTAGGGGGTGTGGCAGTCCTTTGTGTGAGAGCAGGCCCTCCACCCTCCCAGCCCAGGAAGACCCATTCAAAATGCAGATGTATGCAAGTGAGGCTGAGTACCCTGTGTTTGGGGTGTGTCTGAGTGAATGCCCAAGGATCTGTCAACCAAGCCCAGCCAGACGTGGATTGTAAGGCACAGAAGGATTTAAGTGCAAAGAAATGCTCACTTTCTAAAAGTGGCATTTCTAGAATAGTAATATTAAATCCGACTTCACCAGTCAGTAGGACTTTGTATTACCATTCTGGCCATACTAAATATGACCTTCCTGCTCCTTTCAGATCAGCAGCTGCCACTTCAACAGTGTATGAGGGCAGCCCTAATGTTAGCCTATGAAGGGAGCAGGCCTCACAGTAGTGTGAAAACGAATTTAGGATTTTACACTACCAGGACATATAACTACACAGGTACATGTCCTGCCTTTTACCTACACAGCACCCTGCCCTAGGGCTTACCTAGAGCACACATTAAGGGTGACTTATATGTAGAGAAAGGGGAGTTCTAGGCTTGGCAAGTACTTTTAAATGCCAAGTCGAGGTGGCAGTGAAACTGCACACACAGGCCTTGCAATGGCAGGCCTGAGACAAGAAAAAGGGGCTACTTAAGTGGGTGGCACAACCAGTGCTGCAGGCCCACTAGTAGCATTTAATTTACCAGCCCTATGCACATAAAGTGCACCTTACTAGGGACTTATAAGTAAATGAATAGTCCAATCAGGTATGATTCAAGGTTACCATGTTTTAAGGAAGAGAGCATATGCACTTTAGCACTGGTTAGCAGTGGTAAAGTGCGCAGAGTCTATAAACCAACAAAAACAGTGTCCAAAAAGTGGAGGGAGGCAGGCAAAAAGTTAGGGGTGACTACCCTAAGGCTGTCAGGTCTAACACTAGGGATTCTAGAGGTACTAAAAAAAAAAATGGGAACAAAGGGCTGCAGAAGAAGGCTTGTGCTTTCCCCCTGAAAATGGCATCAACATTTGTGCTTTTAGCCTCCGTACAGTTAGTGATAGAAATGGGTGGGCCACCAATGCTGGATCCCCGACAGCTAAACATTTTGAAAAGCAGACAAAATTCTGAATTCTGCAAGGGGTCATTTGTGTAGATCCTCCAAGGTTTTCCTACAGACAATAACAGCTGAAATAAAAAATATTAAAATTGACAGAAAAAAAGCAATTTTTATTCACGTTTTACTCTGTAACTTTTTCCTGCGATGACAGATTTTCAAAATTAATATACCGTTACATCTGCTGGACTCTTCTGGTTGCGGGGATATATAGGGCTTGTGGGGTCATCAAGAACTCTATGTAGACACAGCGAATAAACAAGCTACACCTTGCAATGGGTTTTCATTGTACACCCAGCATACAGCAATTAATTTGGTAAAATATAAAGAGTCAAAAATAGGGATCAAGGAAACCTTTGTATTTCCAAAATGGGCACAAGATAAGGTGTTGAGAAGCAGTGAGTATTTGCACATCTCTGAATTAAGGGGGGCTCATAGTAGCATATAAATTACAGGGCATTTCTAAAATATGTGTCTTTTTTACACGCTGTCATACATTTGGAAGGAAACAATTTAGAGAAAAACAAGGGGCAATAACACTTGTTCTTCTATTCTGTGTTTCCCCAAGTCTCCCAATAGAAATGGTACCTCTCTTGCGTAGGTAGGCCTAGTGCCCCTGACAGGAAACACAACATGAACACATCACATTTTTACATTGAAATCTGACGTGGTTTTTGGGAAGTGCTTAGCTGTGGATTTTGGCCTTTGACTCAGCCGGCACCTAGGGAAACCTAGCAAACCTATACATTTTTAAAAACTAGACATCTAGGGAAATTCAGAATGGGTGACTTCTGAGGCTCTCACCAGTTTCTGTTACCCAGAATCCTTTGCAAACCTCAAAATCTGGCAAACAAAACACTTTTTCCTCAAATCTCAGTGATGGAAAGTTCTTGAATCTGAGAGGAGCCACAAATTTCCTTTCGTCCAGCATTCCCTCTAGTCTCCCAATAAAAATTGTACCTCTCTTGCGTAGGTAGGCCTAGTGCCCCTGACAGGAAACACAACATGGACATATCACATTTTCCAAATAAAACAGACATGTTTTTTTAAAGTGCCTAGCTGTGGATTTTGGCCTCTAGCTCAGCCAGCTCCTAGGGAAACCTACCAAACCTGTGCATTTTTTAAAACTAGACACATAGAGGAATCCAGGATGAGATGACTTTTGGGGCTCTCACCAGGGTTTGTTACCCAGGATCCTTTGCAAACCACACAATTTGGCAAAAAAAACACGTTTTCGTTAAATTTCAGAGATAGAAACTTCTGGAATCTGAGAGGAGCCACCAATTTCCTTTCACCCAGCATTTCCTCAGGTGTCCTGATAAAAATGGTACTCACTCGTGTGGGTAGGCCTAGGGCCCATGACAGAAAATGCCCCAAAACCCTTTGTGGACATATCAAAATTATCCTATACAAAACTACCTGTCGTTGCGGGGGGCAACTGCGTTTTTGGTCCTGGGCTCAGCAGCCATCTAGGGAAACCTCCAAACCCAGACATTTCTAAAAAATAGATACCTGGGGGAGTCCAGGGAGGTGTGACTTGCATGGATCTTCCAGTGTTTTCTTACCCAGAATCATCAGCAATCCTCAAATTTAGCTAAACAAAATCACATTTTGCCACATTTCTGTGTGGGATCACTACACCAGCACAAATTTCCTACCACCCACGTTCCACTCAGTCTCTCTATAAAAATGATACCTCACTTGTGTAGATGGGCCAGGTGCCTGTGACAGGGAAGAGCAAAAAAACAAGTAAAAAATTAGGGGGGTCCAAAGCAGGTCCAAAAGGTTAATTTGAAAAAAGACGTTTTCTAGGCTGACAAGTACGACAGAATTTCTATCGGTATAGATGCAACAATGCTGGGTGGTAGGAATTTTGTGGATTCCAGAAGGTTCCATCACCAAAATGTGGCAACAATGTGTGATTTCAAGCAAAGTTGGAGGTTTGCAGGGCATTGTGGGTAAGAAAATGGTGCGGAGTGCATGTGAAGCACACCACCCTGGACTCACCCAGATGTTTAGTTTTCAGATGTGTCTAGATCTCACAGATTTTTCTAGATGGGAGAGTCCCAAAGTCCAAAAAGTGCAGCCCTCACCATTCCAAGTGGGACGATTTTGAGAGTTAGACAAGCTCTCATGACCCACATGTGAAACCAAAACCCAAAGTAATCAAATGGCCTCTTGCCAGCAGTGGGATAAGATGTTTTAGTGTGTGGGGAGAGCTGAAAGACTGTTATCCCCTTCAGTTGGGGTGGGGGCATAACCATGCCAATACTGGTTGGTAGCCACCACCCCACTATTTTATTCTTTTAATTCCCTGGCATCTAGTAGGCAGAAGAGGTCTAATAATAAAATTGCCCCCTTATAAACATAATAATAAAAAAACATCCCTGGTGTCTAATGGCTTCTGCTCACCCTGGGGGCAGAAATGGCCTTAGAAAAAATGTCCCCCCTTGCGGAATGATTCTTGACAAATGGGTCACTCCCCTTATGCCAATTTAAAAAAAAAAAAAAACTGGTGTCTAGTGGTGTCTGCCCCCTCTGGGGGCAGATTGGCCTAATTAATTAAATTCACCACTGAGGAGCGACCCTTGCCTAAGGGGTTGCTCCCCTTATAAATATTTAAAATAATCCCTGGTGTCTAGGGGCTCCTGCCTCCCCTGGGGGCAGATCGGTCTAATTAATATGGGCTGGGGGGCAGAAAACGCCTAATAAGAAAAATTGCCCCTGATGAGCGACCCTTGCCTAAGGGGTTGTTCCCCTTATAAACGCAATTAAAAAAAATATATCCCTGGTGTCTAATGGCTTCTGCTACCCCCTGAGGGCAGATCGGCCTACATAATATAGGCCGATCTGCCCCCAGATGGGTAGCATGGTTCCTCTGTCCCACATTTCTTTCACTGATGGGTAACATGGTTCCTCTTTCCAGTCATGGCTGATGACTGAGCAAAGTTGGGGGGGGGGATACCGGGGGACTTAAACTAAAATAAAAACATATTTTTAAAAAACTACTTGAAGACCCAGAAGGAATATTAAAATGCAACAGGGAAAAATCTCTATTTATATTTGCATAACAACGTCTACTCTTATCAGCCATGGATTATTTAGTCAGCAGTGATGATCGTTGGAAGTGTGGCATCATTTAGGCTGGTTACAATGTATTGTATATCTACATTGGAAATTTTCTTTTGCATTTGCTTTGACAAATGGAGTGTTCACGGCACACCATGTAGTGGCCACAGGAAGCAATGGACATCTATACTATGGTGTTGCTTGCTTCCAGCTGTGAAAGTAGGACCGGGTTAGTAAAAGGGTGAAGCAGGGTATCTAACTGGGGACTGCAAAGAGGGGTGATGGATTTCATCTTACGGGGTTCACGATAATCCTCTACAAGCTGCTAACTGTTCATGTTTGTATTTTAGTAAAACTGTTTAACATCTAACCTACTCCATTTCCGGAGGTAAGGTGCCTATCTCCCAAAGGCTACGATAAAAGTACGGCCATGTGTAGGGGTCCAAGTTGGCTGTGTTCAGATTTCATGTGAGTTGTACCTTTTGGGTTATCAGGGGACAGGGTGAAATCTAGTGGTACAGAGCAGAGGATGGGCTTAGATGGAATTTATCTTGACTAGAGCAAGGGAAGGCAGACATAACGTCTAAGGGGTAAGAGGAGCTCTAAGGGACCCCACTCTTTCTCCAAACACCTTCTACCATCCCTTCTGAGGGCTCTTTAGCTTGTCCATACTCTCCCACATGATTAATTTAGGTTTGCACCTCCTACAAACTCTCTGTATCATCAGTAAAAAGGGTTTTGTTATCTTTTAGGCTGGCACCTAAGTGAGTGCGCTCAGCAGCAAAACGTCAGACAGAGGCAATTCAAGAGGTCCAAGATGGGGTCAACCCTACAGCACAGAGGCAGTCCATGAAATTATGGGAAGCAGCACAATGGCATGGAGTGGACTGGGCCCTCAGGAGAGTCGATGATGATCCAGGAGCAGTCAAAGGGACCATTAGCTCCAAGAAGCTGCCCAAGAGGGCAAGGTGGGCACCAGCTAGTTTCAAAGAGGCCTCTGCAGGCTGGGGAGAGACCATGTTAACAACAACATCCCCAAAGGGTAGCAGTCACAATTGCAGAGGGTGATTTGCCAGCATCCAGTCTAAGAGGGGGATGGAATGTGGGACACAAACCTCAGTTTTCCCGGGGGGGGGAAGATAAAGGCTTTCTTCCCAGAAATTGCATGGGATTAAAGGGCATGCAGAATTCAAAGTTGCACACAATACGGCTTAGGCAAACCATTCCTTTCAGGCCAGTAGACAAGGGGGGTGAGATGAAAAACACATTTTGGCAATTCAACTGGAAAGAATGAGCAAAAGGGGCTGCTTGGAAATTCAAGCACATCTGCTCCTTATGTGATGAGCAATAGCACCCTGAAGCTAAATGCTTTTAGAAATTCGGGAAGCCCAGGGACCAAGCAGCTAAACCTCATTAATTTAACTCAAGCAACACAGAAAGCCTCTCTTCCACCTCATGGTCACTGTTAGAAATGGGGTCTTTGGTTGGCCCCTGTCCAAGCAAGGACCATCATTCTAGTTAGGGTAAAGGAGGTTTACCCTCAGTTAACCCCGCTCACCTCATTGCTAGCTTGGCACGAGCAGACAGGCTTAACTTTAGAAGCAATGTGTAAAGTATTTGTACCAACACACACAGTGAAAACACTACAAAATGACACAATACAGGTTTAGAACAATAGGTAATATTTATCTAAACAAAACAAGACCAAAATTTGAAAACTGCAACATACACAAGTCCAGATATGAACTTTAAAAAGAATAAGAGTCTTAGGGGGTTATTACAACTTTGGAGGAGGTGTTAATCCGTCCCAACGTGGAGGGGGCAGAGTAGCCTGAAAGGAGAGGAAAGGCCTTTCCTCTCCTTTCAGGCTTCTCTGGGCATTTCTGCTGACCAATCGCGATGCAGAAATGCCACTCGTCACCAGGGATTTTTTTACATTTACTGATAAGGGGAGCGGCTCCTTGGGCAAGGGCCGCTCCTTGGGGGGCAATTTATTTCTTGGCATTTTAATTAGGCCGATCCGCCCCCAGGAGGGGCAGAAATCCACTAGACACCAGGGAATATATATATATATATATATTTTTTAATGTTTGGGGACGACCCCTTGGGCAAGGGTCGCTCTGGTGGGGGGGGGGCAAATTATTATTAGGCCAGGGGTGGCAGAAACCACTAGGCACCAGGGAATATATTTTTTTGTGGGCTATTTGAAGTAATGGGAGCAGCCACTTGGGCAAGGGCTGCTCCTTGGGGGGAAAATTATTTCTAGGCCATCTCTGCCCTGGGGGGGGGGGGGGGGCAGAAATCCACTAGACATCAGGGATTTTTTTTTTTTTTGTTGTTGCTTTTTTACATGTTTGGGGAGCGACCCCTTGGGCAAGGGTAGCTCCGGGGAGGGGGGGTGGGAAAATATTACCACTAGACACCAGGGAATATTTTTTTCGTGGGCTATTTTAAGTAAGGGGAGCTGCCCCTTGGGCAAGGGCTGCTCCTCCTGGGGGGAAATTATTTCTAGGCCATTTCTGCCCCCCCGAACTGAAGGGGCTAACAGTCTTTCAGCTCTCCTCCGCGCACTAAAACATCTTATCCCATGGCAAGCAAGAAGAGATTTGATTATTTTCGCTTTTTGTTTTACATTAGGGCCATGAGAGCTTGGTAACTCTCAAAATCGTCCCACTTGGAATGGTGAGGGCTGCACTTTTCTTTTACTTTGGGACGCTGCCATGTAGAAAAATCCACAAGACCTAGACACATCTGAAAACGAAACGTCTAGTTGATTCCAGGGTGATGTGCTTCACATGCACCCTGAACCATTTCCTTACCCACAATGCCCTGCAAACTGCAATTTTGCTGGAAAGCACACATTTTTCCCACATTTTTGTGATGGAACCTTCCGGAATCTGCAGTAATCCACAAAATTCTTACCACCCAGCATTGTCTCATCTATACCGATAAAATTTCTGCTGCACTTGTCAGCCTAAAAATGTTTTTTCTCAAACTGCCCTTTTGGACCCACTTTGGTTCCCCCTCAATTTCGACATGTTTTTGGCTCTTCCCTGTACTAACACTTGGCCCACCTACACAAGTGAGGTATAATTTTTACCGGGAGACTGAGGGGAACGTTGGGTGGTAGGAAATTTGTCCCGGTGCAGTGATCCCACACAGAAATGTTGGAAAAATTTGTTTTTTTAGCTAAATTTGCGGTTTGCTGAGGATTCTGGGTAAGAAAATGTTGGGGGATCCACGCAAGTCACATCTCCCTTGACTCCCTCGGGTGTCTAGTTTTCAGAAATGTCTGGGTTTGGTAGGTTTCCCGAGATGGCTGCTGAGCCCAGGACCAAAAACGCAGGTGCCTCTGCAAAAACAGGTAGTTTTCTATTTGATAATTTTGATGTGTCCAATTTGTGTTTTGGGGCATTTCCTGTCTCGGGCACTAGCCCTACCCACACAAGTGAGGTACCATTTTTATCGGGAGGCTTGGGGGAACGCTGGGTGGAAGGAAATTTGTGGCTCCTCTCAGATTCCACAACTTTCTGTCACCAAAATGTGAGGAAAAAGTATTTTTTTAGCCACATTTTGAGGTTTGCAAAGGATTCTGGATAACAGAACCTGATGAGAGCCCGACAAGTCACCCCATCTTTGATTCCCCTAGGTCTCTAGTTTTCAAAAATGCACAGGTTTGATAGGTTTCCCTTGGTGGCGGCTGAGCTAGAGGCCAAAATCCACAGGTAGGCACTTTGCAAAAAACACCTCTGTTTTCTTTGAGAAAATGTGATGTGTCCACTTTGTGTTTTGGGGCATTTCCTGTCGCGGGCACTAGGCCTACCCACACAAATGAGGTACCATTTGTATCGGGAGACTTGGGGGAACGCTGGGTGGAAGGAAATTTGTGGCTCATCTCAGATTCCAGATCTTTCTGTCACCGAAATGTGAGGGAAAAGTGTTTTTTAGCCACATACTGAGGTTTGCAAAGGATTCTGGGTAACAGAATCTGGTGAGAGCCCGACAAGTCACCCCATCATAGATTCCCCTAGGTCTCTAGTTTAAAAAAATGCACAGGTTTGGTAGGTTTCCCTAGGTGGCGGCTGAGCTAGAGGCCAAAATCCACAGGTAGGTACTTTGCAAAAAACACATCTGTTTTCTTTGAGAAAATATGATGTGTCCACTTTGTGTTTTGGGGCATTTCCTGTTGTGGGCACTAGGCCTACCCACACAAGTGATGTTTCAGTTTTATCGGGAGACTAGGGAGAACGCTAGGTGGAAGGAAATTTGTGGCTCTTCTCAGATTCCTCAACTTTCTGTCACCGAAATGTGAGGAAAAAGTATTTTTTAGCCACATTTGGATGTTTGCAAAGGATTCTGGGTAACAGAACCTGGTGAGAACCTTACAAGTCACCCCGTCTTGGATTCCCCTAGGTCTCTAGTTTTCAAAAAGGCGCAGGTTTGGTAGGTTTCCCTAGGTGGCGGCTGAGCTAGAGGCCAAAATCCACAGGTAGGCACTTTGCAAAAAACACCTCTGTTTTCTTTGAGAATGCTCTGAGAATCTCTGTCCACTTTGTGTTTTGGGGAATTTCCTGTCGCGGGCACTAGGCCTACCCACACAAGTGAGGTACCATTTCAATCGGGAGACTTGGCAGAACATAGAATAGCAAAACAAGTGTTATTGCCCCTTGTCTTTCTCTACATTTTTTCCTTCCAAATATAAGATAGTCTGTAAAAAAGACATATATTTGAGAAATGCCCTGTAATTCACATGCTAGTATGGGCACCCCAGAATTCAGAAATGTGCAAATGACCACTGCTCCTCAACACCTTATCTTGTGCCCATTATGGAAATACAAAGGTTTTCTTGATACCTATTTTTGACTCTTTATATTTCAGCAAATGAATTGCTTTATACCGGGTATGGAATGAAAACCCACTGCAAGGTGCAGCTCATTTATTGGCTCTTGGTACCTAGGATTCTTGATGAACCTACAAGCCCTATATATCCCTGCAACCAGAAGATTCCAGCAGACGTAACAGTATATTGTTTTAAAAACCTGTCATTGCAGGAAAGAGTTACAGAGTAAAACATAGAGAAAAATTGCTGTTTTTTCACCTCAATTTCAATATTTTTTATTTCAGTTGTTATTTTCTGTAGGAACCCCTTGAGGGATCTACACAAATTACCAATTGCTGAATTCAGAATAGTGTCTACTTTTCAGAAATGTTTAGGTTTCTTGGACCCAGAATTGGTTTTAGAACCCATTTCTGTCACTGACTGGAAGGAGGCTGAAAGCACAGAGAATCGTAAAAATGGGGTATGTCCCAGTAAAATGCCAAAATTGTGTTGAAAAATTGGGTTTTCTGATTCAAGTCTGCCTGTTCCTGAAAGCTGGGAAGCTGGTGCTTTTAACACTGCAAACCCTTTGTTGATGCTAATTTCAGGGAAAAAAATACAAGCCCTCTTCTACAGCACTTTTTTTTCAATTTAAAAAGAAAATGAAATTTTCACTGTATTTTGGCTAATTTCTTGGTCTCCTTCAGGGGAACCCACAAAGTCTGGGTACCTCTAGAATCCCTAGGATGTTGGAAAAAAGGACGCAAATTTGGCGTGGGTAGCTTATGTGGACAAAACGTTATGAGGTCCTAAGAGCGGCCTGCCCCAAATTGCCAAAAAAAGGCCTGCCACCCGAGGGGGAAAAGGCCTGGCAGCGAAGAGGTTAATGTGTCATCTTACTCCTTCTAAGAAAATGTTCTTGCCAAAAAAACTTCTTTAAAATGTGCAAAAATTTTCAGAGTATGTTTCTCAGACACAAATAAAATATATATCATGCAGTAGCTATAGCTTCTCTATCCACAGGTCTTTCTACAGTCACAGGAGAGAAGCTTAATGGGGGCAACGAGAAGAAATATTTTCCATGTTGTACATTAGCCTAGAAAACATTTGCTTTGTTGTAGAAATTACTAAACATTCCTGCTGATTCAGATAATTCTCAATAGTTTATTTTGCAGATGATGAGTCTGATAAATTATTTGTAACTTGCGAATATGACTGCACAAACAAACACCTTATCGAGGTAAAAGGGACGCCACAAAGCTCGCTTGGGTATATTTTGCTCTTTAGAATCTGCACATGTGTTTTTGTAATTCACGTATCCAAAGGCTTTTTGAAAAAAAAGTTGAAATTCTGCGTAATGTGAATTTCAAGGCAAACAGGGATTTACCAGTGGGCTCCTCTTCTGATATCAGAGAACTGGTTCCATTGCACCCACACGTATTCTGGAACATTGTAGTGGGTTGATTTAAACTGATCCACACACCCTATTGTCTTTTACAAGTGGAAGGAATCCAATCAACAGGGCAGAAATGGCCTTAGGTAAAATGGCCCCACCTTGGGGAGCAACCCTTGCCAAAGGGGTCGCTCCCCTCATGGCAATTAAAAAAAAACTAGAACACATCCCTGGTGTCTAGTGGCATTCCTGCAGCACGATCACTATGCGCTAGCGCTCCCCCCATGCTCCAGTACGAGGATGTAATGGTTATATCCTCGGCACAGGAGCACTGTGCCACAGGACATAACCATTACATCCATGGCACAGAACCAGTTAAACTACTTATATTAATATAATCAACTCAGAAAATTATTTTTTATGCGCGGACTCCGCACTTGTAAAGATACTACTCGTAAATCCCTTTGAGAATAGCAATCAATCGTACATTTACACAAAAGTATAAGAATACCTTTGTGAATCAGGCCCTTTGTGTCTAAGGGCCTCATTACAACTTTGGCGGGTGTAACCGCCGGGCGGCCGCCAATGCAGCCGCACTCCCGTGGTACCCATTTGGACATCCCTCCTGGGCCGGCGGGTGGAAACCAAGTTTCTGCCCACCGGCCCAGCGGGGATGGGGGCCGCAACATGGGAGCCGGCTCCAACTGGAGCCGGCGGTGTTGCGGTCGTGCGACGGGTGCAGTTGCACCTGTCGCACTTTTCACTGTCTGCATGGAAGATAGTGAAAAGCCACATGGGGCCCTGTCAGGGGGCCCCTGCACTGCCCATGCCAGTAGCATGGGCAGTGCATGGGCCCCCAGGGGCCCCACGACTCCCCATACCGCCAGCCTTTTCCTGGCGGTTCATATCGCCAGAAAAAGGATGGCAGTCGGGGACTCGTAATCCCCTGGGCAGCGCTGCAAGCAGCGCTGCCCAGGCGGATTATCACCGCTGGGACTAAAGTGGCGGAATACCCGCGGTTGTAATAGGGCAGGAAGATACGTATATATATATATATATATATCTATATATATATATATAACAAAATATATATATATCCATATCTATATATATATATATATATATATATATATATACATATATAGATATATATATATATATACTGTATATATATATATATATTTATATATAAAGAAGCAAAATATCAGCCCGTTCGCCCCAACCCCCACCAAACATTATTTAAAGTAGGTCTGCTTCTCTTATTGTTCAGCCCATATTCATCAGCTCTTCGTTTATTGTAAAGGTAATTCATGAAGCAATGGATCATTGTAAAGCCAGTTAATTGGTGCAGCAATCAGACTAATCAGCAATGGATGAACAACATATTATTTCCCATTACACAGAATCCTAGATTACTTTGAAGTTGTAGGAGCTCTGCACCTTCTTGCCATGCACCCTTGAAGTGTCCATGTAATGGCAGGAAAGCAGATGCCATTTCTGATGCCTTCCCTTATCCCACGTTATCAGCCAGCATCATTAGTAAGCAGGAAATGGCTCAACCTTCAACTTTTGACATCAAATGGACTGATACCTTCCCACCTCTATTACTCCATACCATTAATGATCTATGTAAGTGATTGATTTGTTCATCATGCTCATCAATATCATGCTTTTGGAATGGATGTACCCCATACAACACCACCAGGCTATTCAGAGTGAACTTTATTGCTCTGAATACAAGAGCAAGGTCCCCTTTTTTAGAAATGACTGTTGCAAAATGACTGAGGAGGTGACTCAATGGAGCACAACTATTTTGAAAACACAAGCAGTAAACCATAATTAAATATCATTATGAAAAATGGTGTGTGGGCAATATTTCTGTATCAAAGGCAGGGTCTTCCCAATTTAATTCTAATAAGCTATCTAATTAAGGGGCTGATTTTGAGTATCGAGGAAAAGGCTACTCTATTAAGATGGCAGAAGACACTGCCCCCGCCAGCCCAAAGGACCATTGCCCATCATATTTAGAGTTGACCACCAGCCCTCTGTAGAGCTATAAACACTGCAAGGGAGTTCCTGACAGTGTTGTAAATGTTTCAAGAGTGACTCTAACAAACATCATAGTCACCTATCATACTTTTCGAGTTTTTAATTTTGAAAAAACAAATTCCCAAAGTGAGCGTTCACTCCTAAGGTGGGGCCGTCTTTATTTACTTTTTACTGTCCCGCACTATCAGGTTTTACCTGGAGGTGATGGATAGCAAAACATAGCCATCCAATTGCCCACTCAAAATTGCTTGGACCGTCAGATGGGTAACGTCTGACAATCTGTACTCTGTTGGGCCATCAGAGGAGTACGTCGGAGATGGAGTGTGGATTAGGAGGGTTATCCACATCTTGTTTAATATATAGTTCCAGACTACTAATTAAATTTACCTTTAGCTTTAGTGTCTACCTTAAAAATCCAATCCCACTACTACATTCAGTTTGAATGGGTTATTTTTATTCAGTGTGATTTAATTTAACTCTACACCTTCACATAGATGATCATCTGAATATTCATTCAAATTTGCTGAGTTGTGGCTTGCTCCGCATGTGTTATCTGGTTTCCTTTGTCATTCTGCTTAATGACCCACTTTCATGAGTATTTCAGGACCATAAGGAGATCTACGGCAAAATGCAAAGCTTAGCAGACCAACCTGGGTGGTGTCACGGTGGTGTTGAGACATTACTGATAGACTGATACTTCTAAAAAATATGGGCAAGAGAAGAGGCAATTACATATCAAGCACAATCTACACAAACCAAGCCCATTGTGCTAGGTCAAAGTCATTCTCATACAAGATGCACCACTGTAAATGTTATTAGAGCTATGAAAATGGAGGTCCAAGGTAAAGCACATTTGTAACTAGGCAGTAGTAGTGGAGAAGAATTAGTCACATACTAGGTGCATATCTGTTAGGTCATTGATAACAACTGCAATATGCCAAATGTTCCTCTGAAAAATAAATAGAGCTGAGGCTGAGTATATCACATGTCAGGCACACCAGTGAAAGGCCATTAAGATAGTCCAATTATCAGGCCTCCATCTGAGAGGTCAGTAGTGTTGAGCCAAACTTTGGCATATGTCAGGAATCCATCTGAAAAGTCAGTAGGCCTGGATGAAAATCTGTAAGATATCAGGTGTACATTTGTCAGTTAAACTGGGCTCGGAAATAGGTGAAGTGAACATCTGGCAAGCTGGTAATACACGTGCCAGGCAACCTTGACACATCTATGTAAAAGTCAAGCATGTGCTAGGTGCACCTATGGTGTATGTCAATTGGCAGATAAGGAACAGTCAATTACATGTCATAGGAGTGGGGAATGATACTGTCACATTTACTCTGAACAGTCACATCTTCTGCATTGGCATATGTTTGTTCCCTGTATTGGTTTTCTTCTTTGCCATCTCCCACTACTTCTCAACTATCAATCGTGGCCAGGTACCTTTACTCTAACTCTACTTCTGCTCCTGCCTCCCAGCTGCTTTGTTTCTCGGGAGATGCACATATCTGGACTGGTTATTACACCATTGTGCATACCTCTGGATTTCTGTAGTCACAGAAAATGTTTGACAATTTCTTTTTGCAAGTGTTTTCATGGGCAGTTAACAATCAGTCCTTGCCTTCTCTCTTGCAGATACAAATTTGCTGCAGTCCATACAATATAGCACAGTGTGCCAGTACAGGGGTTTGTGGTCATGACTCAAAATGGCAGCAACATCAGGAGGTCCTGTGTCCCCTAAATCATGTCCAGAACTTTGGATGCTGAAGCTCCTTCTTCTTTATTTTGCTTTAATTTTGCAGCAATTTGCAATCTGATGTGGTAAGACATCACATGTTTTCACTTGCCAGAGGTTCTAAAAGAGTACTTCGTTGATGATCCTCTGGAGAATTAATCACAGTTCTTGCAAGTTGCATGTTGTACAGAGACACTGTTCTGCCTTTGCGGAATAGTATAAGTGTTTCACACAAAGAACTTGTTAATGGTCAGTGGCCCATTCCCCTGCTCTTCCTCTGGATAAGACTGTTCTTCCCTGTACTCTCCTGGAGATGCAATTATAGTTCATTCCAAAAATACTTTTGAAAAAAAACAAAAAAGTACCAGATGCTGCAGAAGGAATGAATGTTTGACATGATTAATCACATAAAAACGTTCTGGAAAGGAGCTGAGAAGGATGAGCTTTATTTTCAGAAAACTTCATAAAGATTCTGCAAATGGTGACAAAATTATTTGCAAAACCAAAAAAATGCCTTTTGTATGCAAACATGGTCCTAACTATACCTAGTATATTATCTGTCAAGCATGGGCTGAGAAAAAGGGGTTTCAAAATAAGTTTCCCCATGCAATTTTTAATAAAAAAATGGAACAGCAATACTGCAAAAATTACTGAATGGAATTACACCACATTTGGCAGAAACTAGATCTCGATCCAGAAAGTGTGCTTTCTGTGATATGTTGTAAATCCATTCAGTAGTTTTTGAGAAAATTTAAGTTAAAAATGCATGTATATTTCACACTGCTGAAGATCCGTAGCCCCAGAAGATGATATTGCCTGCCACAACATCAACAAATATGCTGTGGCATCTATTTGAGGACTCAAGAGCACAGTTCCCTGTACTATAAACCGAAATTAAAAAGCATATAGGGGCAGGGTAGGGATACCCTGACCCCCCTGGCCTGGCCTTGGCTTGGTTGTTGATGTGTTATTTTATATTATGGGGAGAGGGGTATGCAAGCCACACCCCTAATTCTTTAAAGATCCAAGGGAACCTACTGATCAGAGCAACATTCTTTTAATGGGGAGACACATGCAGGTCCCTCCCCGAGACTTTTGAAAGCCACTGGGACTCCATCTCCCACTGGCCACCCTCCTAAGGCTTTTGAAGCTCCCTTGAACTCCATCCCTTGGGCAAATGTCTATTTTTTTTATAGGGAAGGAGGTGTGCGGCCCCCCTACCATAGCATTGTAAAGGCCCTGGGGACCCCATCTCCTGGGGACAAAGTCTTTTTGATTAGTGGACATGTGGCCCATCTCTCTGAACCATAAAATGGCCCTGGAGGCACCATATCTTAGGGTCATATGTACTGCAGTAGCCAAGAATCTCCATCTACTGGGACTCAGTAGATTGCTCCTGTCTGGCTTGAGCAAAAAGAAAGAATGCCCCCAGTAGAGCAGGAGCCTAACACTAGATTGATCTCACCCAGCGGGAGCCAAAGAAAAGCAAATCCAAACCAAACTGGAGCACACTAGTCAAACCGGTTCCCACCACCCAACCTGAATGGGTGCTGGATGGAAGCCTTGTGCCATGGAGGCCATGGGTGACGTCCCATGACTGCAAGGTCATGAAAGCTTCTGGGTGATATGGGTGGGACCAGGGCACCTGCTTAAAATAAACAAACAAAAACTACAGCTGAATATGAAATGTATGCCAAAATATTTCATATTCACAGCTCCCAGCTGAGAGTACCCCATAATGCCCTGCAAGGTCTTTTTGTTTTTATTTTTAGATCCTGGTGATACCCCGAGAAGGGGTACAGACAATACCATGCTTATTGTTAAATGTTGTGGGGGCTGCATTGAGTTTGACAGCCCGTCCATGAAAGTGTATTAAAAAAATTTCAGTAAGTCTCCTGGGTCATTGAATACATGACCCCAGAAGAACTTACCACCATTTTCTAAAGCACTCAGAGTTGGAACTGTAAGGTTTTGAGCTGTAGTGTGTTGAAAGTTTTGGTTGATTTTATGGCTGAATTGTGTGGCCTGGAGAGTGTGAAAAAAGTTTCAGAACATGGTTATGTTTGTTTGGAATACAAATGCTTTATTTAAAACACTTTTTGACCGTACTTATTATTAATTGTAGGCAAGCACATGGAAATACATTAGATTCTAATTATTGATAAATTATTTTGGTGATTTGGTCTCACTCTTGACGAAGCTAGTAGGTCTGCCTTGCTTATAATGACAGCCTTTATATTGTTCTTTTATGTTAAAAAAAGACCTCAGAAATTGACTAAAAGGTTAAAGTGATGTTATAGGTAGGTATGGTAGTAACCTTGTGCTTTACATTAAAAGAAACCTTAGAAACGTACTGGAAAAAATCAAAAGTTAAATGGATGTTATAGTTAGATGGAATTGTCAGTAAAAAATAAATGTTTTAGACTATCAACATTTTGCTTAACAAACACAGACTAGAACTGTTACCCTAAACTAACTTGCCCTCCTTCCATGCAATGCTTGTACCCTCACATATTACATTACTCATTACTTGTTCACTGGCTACATTAAGAACATCCCTAATGACATCAGAAGGTACATAATTGATAAAAACACTGTGCATGCCTAAGGCCCAAATTACTTTCAGGCATGAGTTACAGTTCCATGAGATAAGCACAACTGGTGAATTTCTGTGGATTTATAAGTTTAAAACATCTATTTTTAACTGACATTTTCAGTTAACTTTACACTTTTTTTCCCGAGGCTATAGGGATCATTACAACCTTGGTGGTAAAAGCCGCTTACCGCCGTGCAGAAGACCACCAACACACTGCCGTGGCCACGGAATTCCACCACGGTCATTATGACCCACACCTCGGAATCCGACAAAATCCAGACACCCACACAAGTCCGCCACACTAAAGGTCAGTGATAAACTGGCAATAACAAAACCTCCACCGTCACGCCAACAGGACTACGCCCACACTATCACGACACACGAATCCTCGCAGTGGTCTTTCAACCTCGGTATTCCATTGGCGGTACACACCGCCGCGCTCAAAATACGCACACATTTACAAAACACTACCACATTGGACAAATCGAAATACACATACCTGATACACATACACACACCACTCCCACTCACCCAATACAATATAAAACACACACCCATACCACCCACAAACCCTTACGTCAACAATTGCAACAGAAGGCCAGAGAGAGACACCACCAGAAAGAACAATTGCATCCACAGGCACCCTAAACCAGCACTCACACAACATCCAAGCACCTCACACAACACACCTCTAAATATCACCCCACACATCACCACACACCCCACCCCACACATCATCCATACCACCCCATGGCCCGGCGAAGACACCCCAGGTTCTCTGAGGAGGAGCTCAGGGTCATGGCGGAGGAAATAATCAGGGTAGAGCCACAGTTATTCGGATCCAGGTGCAGCACACCACCATAGCTAGGAAGATGGAGCTATGGCGAAGAATAGTGGACAGGGTCAACGCAGTGCGACAGCACCCAAGAACTAGGGATGACATCAGGAAGAGGTGGAACGACCTACGGGGAAAGGTGCGTTCCATGGTCTCAAGACACCACATCGCGGCTCAGAGGACTGGCAGCGGACCCTCATCTTCTCCCCCAGAACTAACAACATGGGAGGAGCAGGTCTTGGCTATACTGCATCCTGAGGGCCTCGCAGGAGTAGCTGGAGGAATGGACTCTGGTAAGTCAAATCTTTCACTACTTCATCCCCCACCCACCTGCATGCTATCACATACACTCACCCTCACCCCCATCACTCCAACTCCTCATGTGTGTCCCAATATCACAAACCACACATCCCAACCCAAGCCCTGCATGTAACACCAAAGCATGGACACCCATCACCAAAGCATGTCCACTGCACATACCCATACACCCCCCTAAACCATTATCACACAAGGTCCTACACAGGAATGCAAGCACTGAGGTACAGGATCACCCACCCATTGCACACCATGGCACACACAGATGCAATAATCATGCCTTTACACCCCTGCAGGACCCCTACCCAACGTCCCCGGACAGGAGGGTCTAGACATGTCCATTCCACCCACAGAAGAGACCCACAATGGTGACATCAGCTCTGTCCAACTGGATCTAGATGACCAGCCCGGCCCATCTGGGAACTCGGGACAGTCAGTTCCCCTCACACTGGCACAGGCCACTACAGAGCTTCCCCCCTCTGGAAACACCAGCACAGCACCCACCCAGAGGTGCCATATCTCTGTCCCCAGGACACGTCAATCAGCAGTGTGTCCACCACTACAGGGAACCCAGGCTAACCCACCACCCCAACAACACCAGGGACCTGGGGGCAGTGGCAGCGGGCACACAGTTCAGGGGACAGAGGCCCAGAAACACAGGGGAACTGGGAGGGCTGCTGTGCGACAGGGGGAGGACAGGCCCAGGGAACCCACTCTCCACGAGGCCCTCTCCAACATCATGGGAGCCTACCACCATTCCCAGGAGACGATATCAAAGGTACTAGTCAAGTTTCAAGAGACCCAGCGGCTGCAGGAGTACAGTATTTGGGGTTCAGGGAGGAACTCAAATCCATCAATTCCACCCTGAGCACCATTGTAGGGGTGCTGAAGGAACTCGTCAACACCAGGAAGGGCACTCTGGCACAACAAGGGGCCGCTGACACTAGCCTGGATGATTAACTGCCCACCACCTCCGCCGGCGCTAGTGGACAGGAGGCACCGCCACAGGACCATGACACCAGCACCCCACCCCCTGCAAATGGAGAACCACCCCACAAGCGGTCCCTGAGATCCAGGACAAAGGCAGAGAACAATGCCAAGACCCCCGCCAAGAAATGAGACCAGCCTGATTGTCATCCTTCTGTCCCACTTTGTCACCCTGTCCATCCTTAAACTGCCCCAGCTCCACTTCCTATGCCCCTTTGGACAATGCACCTGTGAGACTAATAGACTGGACTCTGCCATGGACATTCCTCCAACATCACCCCTGACCATTTTACAACCCCGTCCACTATTTAGCACTTAAATAAACACCCTTAAATCACAAAACAATCAGGAGTCAGTCTGTGCTTTCGAAAATGTGTATTAGCAATAACAGTGGCAAAATTCTATATCCAATGTAATGTCAACATACCTATGTCACACAGCTCTAGTCCATGCGGAAACAAAGCAGATGTCACACAGTGGGACCCACATCTGTGAAATCGTAAGGGAAAGTGATAACTCAGTGACCATTCACTGTGTGAAAATGACAGACAGATGAGAGGTAGTAGAATTAAATCAGATCTAGCAGTCAGTGTTGTCTTCTTACCTGTGTCTCACTGGAAGTATTGGTGGATCACCGTGTTCCTATTGTCTATGTCCTCTTCTTCTGCTTCCTCGTCTTCACTGTCCACAGGCTCCACAGCTACCACAAGACCTCCATCTGCACCATCCTCCTGCAGAAAGGGCACCTGTCGTTGCAAAGCCAAGTTGTGAAGCATACAGCAGGCCACGATGATCTGGCACACCTTCTTTGGTGAGTAGAATAGGGAACCACCTGTCATATGGAGGCACCGGAACCTGGCCTTCAGGAGGCCGAAGGTTCGCTCTATAATCCTACTAGTTCACCCATGGGCTTCATTGTAGCGTTCCTCTGCCCTTGCCCTGGGATTCCTCACAGGGGTCAGTAGACATGACAGGTTGGGGTAACCAGAGTCACCTGCAAATTGGGAGGGACAACTGTTAGACACACACTAACTCTTAGGGACATCCCCAGACCCACACACCTAGTCACACTGCATTGGGTCCATGTCCTCACCAAATAGCCACACACGGTGCCTCTGGAGTTGCCCCTTCACATAAGTGATGCTGCTATTCAGCAGAATATAAGCGTCATGCACTGAGCCAGGAAATTTGGCATTCACATGGGAGATGTACTGGTCGGCAAACACACCATCTGCACATTCATAGAATGGTAACTCTTCCAGTTTCCGTACACCTGTTCACTCCTGCGGGGGGAACAAGGCCACAAGTGTCCCATCAATGGCACCTATGATGTTGTGGATATGTCCCAGGGCATAGAAGTCACCTTTCACTGCAGGAAAATCCTCCACCTGAGGGAAAACGATGCATGTGTTTCAGCAGGGCAGACAACACTCTGGACAACACGTTGGAAAACATAGGCTGGGACATCCCTGATGCTATGGCCACTGTTGTTTGAAAAGACCCACTTGCTCGGAAATGGAGTACTGACAGCACCTGCACTTGAGGGGGGATTCCTGTGGGGTGGCGGATAGCTGACATCAGGTCTGGCTCCAACTGGGCACACAGTTCCAGGATTGTGGTATGATCAAGTCTGTAGGTGATGATCACATGTCGCTCCTCCATTGTCGACAGGTCAACCAGCGGTCTGTACACCGGAGGATGCCGTCATCTCCTCACCTGCCCCAGCGGACGTTGCCTATGGAAGAGAACAGCGAGCAGAGAGTCAACCAACTCTGAGGTACGTAAACACAACTTAATCGGAAAATGTTTGCAAATCGACATATGGCTGTATTAGTGTTTAAGCAAGGCCTAGATATGTGTGGCGCAGTCCAAAATAATGCCATGTGGGCCCCTGAAATGGCGGCTGCCTGACCTGTAAAGTGGGAGAAGGGGATATGAGGTAACTGCGCTGGCGTTGTACACCGTTGCGGTAGGTGGTCGAAGACCGCGGCGCAATCCTGCATTGGTTAAAATTGGACCCTATGGGTCCCAGGAGCCAGTGACGATGTACGCCGGCAGTGATGGTACGCACCGCCGCGGACGTGACTGGCATTTTCTCTCTATTCAGTCAATTGATACCTGATCTTCGACAGGAGAGGACCTACACTGCAAGTGCTGCTGTGACCTCACTTTGGAAGAGACAATGGCTCGTGTGTCTGGGGAAAGGGCCCCTGCCTTCAGCACGGAGAGTTGGAAAAACTAGTGGATGGGGTCCTACCCCAGTACACGCTACTCTACGGTCCTCTAGACAAACAGGTGAGTACACTGTGAGCATGCTGTATGGGAAATGACTGTTTGGAGTGGTGTGGATGAAAGATGGGGGGGAGAGTTAGGCGTGCATGAAACGACGGTGAGTGCATGTGCGTCAGGGCAAGGGTAGGGATGCGGGCCAATGACTGTGACGCTGCAGACGGTTATGTCTTCTCCTTTTCCCCTGTACTATTCCTGTAGGTCAGCGCCCACCAGAAGAAGGATATTTGGCGTGCCGTCGCCAAGGAAGTCCAGACCCTGGGGGTCTACCACAGACGGAGCACCCACTGCCGGAAAAGATGGGGGACATTTGCCGCTGGAGCAAGAAGACGGCGGAGGCCCAGCTAGGGATGGCCTCCCAACGTGGGAGGGATGCCCGTCGCACCATGACCCCCCTGATGTTCCGGATCCTGGCAGTGGCGTACCCGGAGGTGGATGGGCGCTTGAGGGCATCACAGCAGCCACAAGGGGGTGAGTACACTTTCATTCAGCTGATTCAGCGTGCATTGTAGGTGTCTGGGTGGGGAGGTGGGCTGTGGGTTCCCCTAGGCCAGGGCGAGTTTAGTAGGCAAGGTCCCTTCTTAAGGCAGGCCCTGTGGCACCCCACACCACCTGTGTACAGAGCCAACTACACCTAGCCAGGCTCCTGTGACATCCATGTGTGCAGCAATCGGGCATAGCCTTGTAACCCATGTCCCTGTGATTGATTAGGGAACTCCAAGTGCACGGCGTAGTGCAGGGGGCTTCTGTGTCTGTAGTGTCCGCCAACTGTAGCGGTATTGCATGCACTCAACATGTCTTTCTTCAATCTCCCCCCCCCTTTTTGTGGTCTCCCTGAGTCTGAATTCACCAGTGGGACGGAGGGTGAGGGGAGCTCCACGGCGGGGACCGGAGCTGAGGCCAGCGATATGGACTCCTCCTCTGATGGGAGCTCCCTTGCGGTGGTGGGCCCATCTGTGCCCCCCGCATCTATAGGTACAGCTGCCATCCCCCCTACCAGCACCCCCCTCTCAGCAGCCCCTCAGCGTTTGCCCCGTGGCTGCTCACCCAGGAGGGTGGGCATCTCCTTCGCCCCAGGAACCCCAGGCCCTGCCCCGTTCACCCCTGCTACCCTCAGTGACGAGGCCATTGACCTCCTAAGGTCCCTCACTTTTGGGCAGTCTACCATTTTGAATGCCATCCAGGGTGTAGAGAGGCAGTTGCAACACACCAATGCATACCTGGAGGGCATTCATTCTGGTCAGGCAGCCCAACAGCGAGCTTTTCAGACTCTGGCCTCAGCACTGATGGCAGCCATTGTCCCTGTCTCTAGCCTCCCCCCTCCAACTTCCTCCACCCAGACCAAAACTCCTGTACCTCAGCCTATCCCAAGCACACCATCAGACCAGCATGCACACACGTCAACACACAAGGGAAGCTCAGGCAAACATAAGTACCATACATCCCACAGGCACTCACGCAAGCATCATACACATGCAGACATACCAACAGCCACTGCCTCCACTGTGTCCCCCTCCTCCTCTTCTCCCTCCTCCCTCCATGTCTCGTCTCCACTCACACCTGCATGCACTACATCTTCATCCACTACCTCCATCACCAGCACATCCACCAGCACACCTCGCTCACGTGCACTGACCACCCCCACTACCATTCACACATCCCCTGTGTCCTCTACCAGTGTGTCTGTGAGCCCTGCTCCCAAGGTACACAAACGCAGCCACACACCCACCCAACAGCCATCCATCTCACAACAGCCTCCAGCCCATGCACCTTCACCCAAAGTCAGCAAACATACACCTCCTACAACCATTACCTCTTCCTCCACTCCCTAACCCCCTCCATCTACCCGTCCCAGTGTGCCCAAAAAACTTTTCCTGTCCAACCTTGACCTCTTTCCCTCACCTCCCCCACCCCTTCAGTCTCTCAGGACCCACCTCTCCAGGTCCCAACCCAGCACCTCAGCCACAACATCTGCCGGAACAGTGGTGCCAATAGTAACCGGCTTCTGGAGTGCACCAGGCAGCAGGGCAGCCAGTGTGGAAAGGAGCCAGAGCACGGACAGTCCCCCACATCAAAAGCACAAAAAGTTGGCCAGTGCCTGGCGGGAGAGAGGAAAGAAATCTGCCACCAAAGCCCCATCCAAGGTGGGGAAGGGGCACAGTAAAACTGTCACATCTGGGAAAACCTGCACAGCGGACAAGACCGCCACCAGCACCGCTGCCCAGGACACCGCGGCCACCAGCACCGCTGCCCAGGAAACTGCCGCCACCAGCACCCCTGCCAAGGACACCGTCGCCACCAGCCCCGCTGCCCAGGACACCGCCGCCACCAGCACCGCTGCCCAGGACACCGCCGCCACCAGCACCGCTGCCCAGGACACAGCCCCCACCAGCACTGCTGAACAGGACACCGCCGCCACTAGCACCGCTGAACAGGACACCGCTGCAACAAGCACCGCAGGCCAGTGATCACCAAAGATTCTGACACTACTGAGGCTGCCACGAGCAGGATGAAGCACTCTGGGCACCAAGCCCCCTCCAGAACCAGTGGAGAATGACATCCATTACCTCTGTCCTTGGCAGGATGAAGCACTCTGGGTACCAAGCCCCCTCCAGAACCAGTGGAGAATGACATCCACTACCTCTGTCCTTGGCAGGATGAGGCACTCTGGGCACCAAGCCCCCTCCAGAACCAGTGGAGACTGTTATCCACTTGAGAGACTGTGGCTTTGCACTCCCCAGGATGCAGCAGTGGGCAAACCACCCACTGTAGAGACTTGAGAGACTGTGGCTTTGCACTCCCCAGGATGCAGCAGTGGGCAAACCACCCACTGTAGAGACTTGAGAGACTGTGGCTTTGCACTCCCCAGGATTAAATAGTGGGCAAACCACCCACTGGAGAGACTTGAGAGACTGTGGCTTTGCACTCCCCAGGATTAAGCAGTGGGCAAACCACCCACTGTAGAGACTTGGGAGACTGTGGCTTTGCACTCCCCAGGATGCAGCAGTGGGCAAACCACCCACTGTAGAGACTTGAGAGACTGTGGCTTTGCACTCCCCAGGATAAAGCAGTGGGCATGGAACCCCCTCGTGGATCTGGCGCCCCCCCATCCCTTCCCCCTGAGGTGCCTGTTTTATTTCTATCTGATGCCCCAGCAGTGTTCTCTCCATCTTGTTCAGGTATTGAGTGTGGGCCTCGCCCATGCATTTTGGGCCCAGTGGTCCGCATACTATGATGGTGAAATCCCTTGGACTTGTATTCTTGGTGTATATATTTGTTTATAGTGTGAATATCTCTATATATGTATATATTTTTGATTCATGTCTTTGAATATATTACAATCATTCGACTCATTTCCTTTTGTCCTTGCATTCTTCCAGGGAGGGTTGGGGGGTGTAACTGTAATGTATCATGATGTATTAGTGTGTGTGTTGTCGTGGGTGAGGGTGGGGGTGTTGCGTGTTGCGTGTGTGTGTCACTATCTTTTCCCTCCCCCCTCCCCTGTGTCTTAGGTGCAGTACTCACCGTGGTCTTCGCCGCAGGCGTTCGTGCTCCTGGTAGAGGAGCAGGAAGATAAAGGCTGGAAGAATCTGGAGCTCAGGTTCCATGGCGTCCTGGTTCCACGTGGGGTGTTTAGAGGTGAGCGTTTTCCCTTCCAAGTCCTGTTTCCGCCATGTTTTTGTTCACGGTGAATCCGCCCCGGAAAAGGTGGCGGATTGGACTGTTGTAATTCTGTGGGTGGTACATTGTCCTCTTCCTCTCTGTTGGCGGTTACCGCCGCAGTGTTTGTTTATACCGCCTTGGCGGTCGGAGTGTTAAAGTGGCTATGTTGGCAGTTTCCGCCACGGTCGTGATTAAAAAAAAATTCCGTCGGCCTGTTGCCGGTTTTACCGCCGCTTTAACACCGACCGCCAGGGTTGTAATGAGGGCCTATATGTTTTATATATATATATATATATATATATATATATATATATTCCACCCAAAAAAGTGTTTTAGGACCCCCATTTTTAATGGCTCCCACTTGATAAATCACCTCAAAACTTTTAATAGAGCAGCTGAACTAACTGTTTTGCTACTTTTGAACATTCCGTGAAGTTTTGTGAAGCGGCGCCAAAGCTATTAGCCAAACTAAAAATGCCTTTTCTATGGAAACTCCCTCTTACATATAACTACGTACTGGTGACCACCAGTAGTGGATATATATATATATATATATACATATATTGTTAGAAATGGGGTCTTTGGTTGGCAGTCAGGTTACCCCCCTGTCCAAGCAAGGACCCTCACTCTAGTCAGGGTAAGTCACACACAATCCAAATTATCCTGTGCCCACCCTCTGGTAGCCTGGCACTGAGCAGTCAGGCTTAATTTAGAAGGCAATGTGTAAAGTATTTGTGCAATAAATCATACAATAACACGAGATAGCACCACAAAAATACACCACACATTGTTTAGAAAAATATATAATATTTATCTGGATAAATGCAGGTCAAACTGATCAAAGATGCAATAAGTAAATGTAGAGATATCACTGAAAAGTGATATAAAGGGTCTTAAGTCTTTTTAAAAGCAAACAAAGGGGGTCATTTTGACCTCGGCAGTCTTTTTTCAAGACCGCCGAGGGACTGCTGTGCGGAAGACCGCCAGTGCAGGCGGTTTGCCGCTCGGCCTATTATGACCGTTGGCAGCTCTCCGTCACTTTACGGATGGAGAGCCGCCAACAGCCATACTGGCGGGAGGCGGGGAAGTGGAGGTTGCTCCACCTCCACCGCCACGCCAACAGAACACCGCCCAGCGAATCACGTTGTGTGATTCGCCGTGGCGGTGTTCTGTTGGCAGTGTGATGTTGGCGGAGCAGCCCCCATGGCTCCCGTCCCCTCCTGGAGGATCGACAGACCAGGTAAGTCGATTGTCCGTTAGGGGAGTGGGTGTGGGGGGTGCTGTGTGTTGTGTGCGTGCATGGGGGTGTGCGTCTGTGTATGTAGAGGAGTGTGTGAGTGCGTGTATGCTTGTGGGGGTGATGCGTGTTTGGTAATGTGTGCGTGTATGTCTGTGGGTATGTCTGTATGGATGTGTGCATGTATGTTTGAATGTGGGTGTGCGTGTCTGACTGTGTGTGTGGATATAGGCATGTATGTCGGCGTGTGTGCGTGTAAGTGTGTAGGTGGTGCCTGCATGCGTGTCGGGTGTGTGAGTTATGTGATGTTGGGGGTCGGGGTGGGGAGGGGGGCCCTGCCAACTTTGGGGGGTGGCAGGGGTGGTGGGGGGTGTAGGGGAGAGAGTTGAGGTGGGGGTGAGGGGTGGGGGAGACCCTTTCAGTGCCAGGGAAGGAATTCCCTGGCACTGATAGTGCTTACCGCCATGGATTTCATGGCGGTTCAAACCGCTGGAAATCCACGGCGGTAAGCTGTGTCCAAATACCGCTGGTGGTATAGTGCCGGCCGCCGGCCTGGAGACCCAGGTCTCCAGCCCGGCGGTCGTGTCCGCCCTGGCGGAACGGAGAACCGGCGGATGACCATGGCGGTAACCGCCAATTGTCATAATTCCACAAGTTAAGACCACCAGCATGTTGGCGGTCTTACCGCCGGTTCTCCGCCTTCCGTATAGGGTCGTAATGACCCCCAAAGTCTCTTTGAAGCACAAAGTACATGGCGTGTGTGAAAAATCTCTGCAAAGGGCCGCAGAGGAGGAGAAGCGTGGAAACAAAGGGGTGTGTGTCGATTTCTTGGGCCACAAACGGCGATGCATCATTTAGTTTCCACGCAGGGATGAATCTGCGTCAATTTCCTGCGCTTGGTCGTGGCTCCTCTTCAGGTTGCGGGGTTTTCAGACACCCCGGGAACGGTGCGTGGATTTCCTGCTCTGGCAGGATAAAGTCAGAGGAGCTACGTCGATCCGGCAGGTGTTGCGTCAGATTTTCTACCGCACGGCAGGCGCTACGTCAATTCCTCTATGGAAGTCGGGCTGAGTCATTCCGGCTAGGCTATGCGTCGATCCAGTGGGACGTTGAATTTCTGGTCGCTACGCTGGTGCTGCGTCGATCTTCTTGTTGCAAAGTCATGCTGCATCATTCCGGTTCGGCGTGCGGTAACATTTTCACCACAGTCCAGGCTGTGCGCCATTTCTGGCAGGCTGTGCGTCGAATGTCACCGCACAAGGAGTCCTTCTTGAAGAGATGAAGGGGGTCATTCTGACCCTGGCGGCCGGTGACCGCCAGGGTCACCGACCACGGGAGCACCGCCAACAGGCTGGCGGTGCTCCGGAGGGCATTCTGACCGCGGCGGTTCAGCCGCGGTCAGAAAGGGTAAACCGGCGGTCTCCCGCCGGTTTACCGCTGCCCCATTGAGTCCTCCATGGCGGCGGAGCGCACTCCGCCGCCATGGGGATTCAGACACCCCCTACCCGCCATGAACAGGATGGCGGTAGGGGGTGCCGCGGGGCCCCTTGGGGCCCCTGCAGTGCCCATGCCAATGGCATGGGCACTGCAGGGGCCCCCGTAAGAGGGCCCCGCAAAGTATTTCAGTGTCTGCTTTGCAGACACTGAAATACGCGACGGGTGCAACTGCACCCGTCGCACCCCTGCAACTACGCCGGCTCAATTCTGAGCCGGCGTCCTCGTTGCAGGGGCATTTCTGCTGGGCCGGCGGGCGCTCTTTTGGAGAGCGCCCGCCGGCCCAGCGGAAATGTCTGAATGGCCGCCGCGGTCTTTTGACCGCGGTTCGGTCATTCGGCGGCCGAACCTTGGCGGACGGCCTCCGCCGTCCGCCAAGGTCTGAATCAGGCCCGAAGTCTTTTTGGTCCTCAGACTTCAGGGAACAGGAGGCAAGCTCCATCCAAGCCCTAGGAGAGCACTTCTTCACCTCAGCCAGAGAGCAGCAAGGCAGCAGGGCAACAGCAAGGCAGCAGTCCTTCACAGAAAGAAGTCAGGTGAGTCCTTTGGGCAGCCAGGCAGTTCTTCTTGGCAGGATGCAGGTTCTGGTTACAAGTTTATTCTCCAGGACGTGTCTGAGTTGGTAGGGGAAGAGGCCCTGTTTATATACCCAAATGTGCCTTTGAAGTGGGGGAGACTTCAAAGAGTGGCTTAGAAGTGCACCAGATCCCCTTTCAGTTCCACCCTGTCTGCCAGTGCCCCAGTAGGCGCTGTGGCAGTCCTTTGTGTGAGAGAAGGCCCTCCACCCTCCCAGCCCAGGAAGACCCATTCAAAATGCAGATGTATGCAAGTGAGGCTAAGTATCCTGTGTTTGGGGTGTGTCTGAGTGAATGCACAAGGTGCTGTCAACTAACCCCAGCCAGACGTGGATTGTAAGGTGTAAGAAAGATTTAAGTGCAGAGAAATGCTCACTTTCTAAAAGTGGCAATTCTAAAATGGTAATATTAAATCCAACTTCACTAGTCAGCAGGATTTTGTATCACCATTCTGGCCATACTAGATATGACCTTCCTACTCTTTTCAGATCAGCAGCTACTACTCAAACAATGTATGAGGGTAGCCCCAATGTTAGCCTATGAAGGGAACAGGCCTCACAGCAGTGTAAACATGAATTTATGAGTTTTTACACTACCAGGACATGTAAACTACATAGGTACATGTCCTCCCTTCTGCCTACACGGAACCCTGCCCTATGGGTTACCTACGGCATACCTTAGGGGTGTCTTATATGTAGAAAAAGGGGAGTTTTAGGCTTGGCAAGTATATAAATGCCTAACCGAACTGGCAGTGAAACACACAGGCCTTGTAATGGTAGGCCTGAGACAAGGTTAAGGAGCTACTTAAGTGGGTTGCACAACCAGTGCTGCAGGCCCACTAGTATCATTTAATCCACAGGCCCTGGTCACATATAGTGCACTCTACCAGGGACTTATGCGTAAATTGAATAGTCTAATTGGGTATGATTCAATGTTACCATGCTTTAAGGAGAAAACATATGCACTTTAGCACTGATTAGCAGTGGGAAAGTGCGCAGAGTCCTAAAGCCAGCCAAAATGAGGTAAGAAAAAGAGAAGGAGGAAGGCAAAAAGTCTGGGAATGACCCTGCATGAAGGCCATTTCGAACATATATGTTAGTCCTGACAGCCTTTGTGCCTCCATCCTTCCATTTTTCTTATCTTGTTTTTACTGGTTTTAGGTTTTGAGTAACTATAACTCATGCCCTGAGGTAACTATAACTTGTGTACCTGCCATGTACAGGTTTTTGTTCTATAATTTGACTTCTAACGTTTCATTTATATTTTTTTGTCATTATCAAAGTTGTCATGAGTGCTGTGATATCTGGGGTTTACCTTAGGACACTTTCCCCAGGAGGCACATACGGATAAAAACAAAGCAGATGCCCAAATTAAACTCTACTTCTGTAAAATGCTAATCATCGTAACTTTGTGTGCATGGGCAAGGCAAAGCAAGTGTGTTTTATTTGCATTTACATCATGAAAAATGTTCTGTAAACCTTGAAGGTGGTGTTTTGCATCCTTGTTTTGTTTGAGCGCAATAGCTCATGTATTGAATCTGACCAGTGAGTTCTTTCTTGTCATCTGCTGCTGAGGCCAGTGATTGTGCTCTGAGTGCGTGCGTGAGGATCTGAATGGGGCTGTAAGTCGGTGCCCGAGAGTCTGAGTGAAGTCGGTGAGACTGTGTGTAAGGGTCTGAGTGGGTCTGTGAGTGGGTGTGTGAGGCTCTACGTGGGTCTGTGAAAGGGAGAAAGAGACTGAAAGAGTGAATTGAGAGAGAGAGAAAGAGAGTGTGAGGAAGAGAGATAGAGAGTTTTTAGACTTTGATGAAAGATCTACTTTGAAGAGATATTTCTGGAGAAATTGAAAAAAAATGTATTTGTCAATTAAAAATAGTGAGATCACCTTTGAGTATGAACCTTAAACCTTTGAAGTTTAAAAGAAATTAAAGAAGGAAAATGACCACCGGCACACCTGGAGTAGAATCCTCACCTTCCAGTGTGAGAGTCTGTTACCTTAACCTTCAGTCCAAAGGTGACTCTTTACTGTGATGCTTCTAGACATACCTATGACAGCCAACCCACCATGTGATTGTAAAGAAACATTAATGTTCCATCACTAGGAAGGTTTGACAGTCAGAGCAATAGTAAATAAACAGACACACTTCCAAGCAGTACTAGGATATGAACCTTCAGCCTACTGAGTGACAGCACAAGTCCATTACCATTAGGCCAGAAGTGACCCTGTTCCACTCTGCATCCAAATGTAACTATAACATTTGTACCAAACTTCTTGCTAGTCTGACATTTTGAAGTCATTGTATGGAGAGACCATTGCAGTGACAATCTCTCAATGGCAGAGAGACAGGGAGAGCGACAGGACCATGGGGGAATCCTGAAGGCTAGCCTTCCTGGCTGGCTCCCCACATCCTGCAGGAGCCAGCCTTGCCCCCTCAAGCAGGAAGCTGCTTTAAATAGCAACTCCCTTCTTGAGGGAGCAATGTTTTCATCTATTTCTCTACACACACGCATGATTGAAGCAATTTATGTAATTTGCACTATAGACATCTTTTGTCAAAATTGACATCACCTACCGGTCAATTTGAGATGTACAATTAGTGTTTGATCCTTTTGAGAATAGCTTGCGGGGGATGTTAATTAATTTCATCCTTATATCAACCAATGCAAAAGCTGTTTGTAAACATGAAGTACATTTATCTCTGGCAATTTAATATTATAGAATCATGTAATTACTGCTTTACCATCAATTTATGTTAACAAAGAGGTAATGCATTAGGAGTCTGTTTTCTGGAACATTTTGCATATGAATAGACTTGATAGTCTGTTTTCATTTGTCTTCACTCTGTTGATTATACTGTTTTTAAAGGGGATTGTGCACAATTGCAAACATTTGCTGTGAAAAAGATCTATGTGATTGAAACACATGTCCGAAATAAACTTTCTTTGTGAAACCTGGTCCTGGAGTGTGAGTTTGGTGTTCGTGTGAAGCATACAACACTGCTTGGAGCACGGTGTTCAGCAAAAACCTCACCATCCACTGCTTTGTGGAGTTTACCGGTGCCCATTAAGCACATTTATCCTCCGCGTCCCTGATTTAGTCACTGATCCCTTTGATTCCTGGATTCCTCTTTATCAGCTTGAACCACTAGTGCACTACCATACTCATTCCCTATTTCAACGCCCTCTCTAATCTTTCCAACTCTGCGGCTAGGCTTCTGCTCTTTCCCTGTTATGTGTTACACAAATAGACCACTCCCTATGTACTCAGATTCCCCATTATTCACACAAGTCCACACCAACACGTGCACAGAACAGAAGCATGTTGGATAAATCATGGCATACAGTCAATGGCAGCAGTCCTGAGTCTGAACGTCCTCGCTGATTTAACAAACAGATGTCAGGGCACTCATGAGAACAAATTGCGGAGTTTCAGCGATGTAACAGATCTTCAGTATGGAAGGCAATCACGCCAAGATTGGTTCAGGATAAATTTATTTCTTGAAGCAGTTCGTTCATAATTAAGCAACGTCCTCGAGATTCATATACAATTAGCCACCACAGCCAACACGTGTTTCGTCCAATGAGAGATCCCTCTCACGGACTTCATCAGGGCTTGTGTGACGAACGCATTAGTTTCTCATATCAGAGTTAGTAATGTAGGAATCATTATACGTAATCTTAGTTACAGTGTGCTAGTATCAAAAGCGGGAACACAGAAACCGTGGTCAAATCATCTCACGGCGTTCCCAGTCACCGAAAATGGTATCGTGGCCCTCGCTGATTTAACCCTGTATGGGCAGGCATGGAGGAGCAGAGATAGCCTGATGCTTCCATGGCATGTGTATGGGGCCACCCATCCCCAAAAGAATTACTGCCTATTTTAGCCCTGACTGCTCACAGCCCCGAGCCGGGGTATAGCTCCTCGAGCACCCCATCACTGCTGACTGTTACAGGCACACAGAATTAGTCACTGCAGGCAACGGAGAGGGGGAGAGGAATGACAAGAAGTGAGAGGTGAGACCTTACTTTTAATAATAATAAAACATAACTGCATTGCTCAGGGATGACCACTGCTTCATTCTAAAGTTAGAGTTTAAGAGGGTTGAAGAGGATTGGAGTCACACAGGGCAATTGTGGAGTGTGCTGTACAAGGGGTAGTCACTCACCGGCATGTGTAGAATGTACGCTGTTCAACTCCTTGTCAGACTTTGAATCCACTCCTTGTCCCATGCACTGCTGCTTTACAGCTGCTGGATCCCACACTGTGGTAAGATACCTCTGGTTTACCGCTCACAATAATGCTCACATGACAGTACCCTCAACGTCCTAAAAAACACACCACACCTTAACATCTTAATAAAACACTTGGTAGGTGGAAGTCTGTGGACTGGTGGCAGGGTTATGGAAGATTTGCCAGGGCTTAAGTCATGATGCTTTGAGTAGAATCTCCACAACTGCTAGATTGTAGAAAACATGCTGCCTGAAAATGGGAAAGGGCAGAAAGACCTATGAAGGCCGGCCATGATACAACTGGAGTGTATAAGATTATGCATGCCCCATCAGGCTTGTACTGGGTGAATGGGATATAGTTCTTGACCTTTTTGCCTGTCAGCTTCTTTGAATCAGTGAATAAACTCCAAGTTTGTATAGTGGTTATTAATGATAGTAACGCAATGCAGGAAATCTTATGTCAGTTACTTTCAAGATAAGCTTATTTTTTTATGGGGCATGCCACTGCACCTTCACATGGACCTAATTGTTCATCAACTCAGCTAGCCATTGATTGACACATTCAACCATTGCACCCATTCACCCTTTTATCCACCATCTCATATACTCAATTATCATATACCGCTGCACTCACTCTAACAGATAATTTTCTGTTATTAGAAAAATTAAAATCTTTCCAATATACAATATTAGACATCAACAAACAATCAGTGATAAGATAAAAGTTCAATTAAAGCAGTGAGTTTTAGGCATGGTAAACCAATCCTAGATTACAATATTTCAGACTTGTGTATTCATTTTGATATATAAGATCAATCAATGTAGAAAGGACTAAGGGCCAGATGTAGGAAGCATTTTGTATGGTGCAAACTGCGAAAATCGCAGTTAGCGCCATGCAAAATGCTCATCGCGATGCTCATTCACAATTTGCGAGTCAGTACCGACTCGCAAATTGTGAATGCGACTCGCAAATAGGAAGGGGTGTCCCCTTCCTATTTGCGACTCGCATGGCGAGGCTAAATTGCTTTGTGAACGCGAATGCTGTTGCAAAGCAATTCGCAGTTACCACCAGTGTCACACTGGTGGTAACCCATTCGCAAAAGGGAAGGGGTCCCCATGGGACCCCTTCCCCTTTGTATATGTTGCCAAAAAGGGTTTTTCAGAGCAGGCAGTGGTCCAATGGACCACTGCCTACTATGAAAAAACGAAACCAAATGGTTTCGTTATTTTTTTTATTTCACAACTCGTTTTGCAGAACGGGCTGCAAAAAAAAAAAAAAACTACTTTATTTAAAAAGCAGTCACAGACATGGAGGTCTGCTGTCTTCAGCAGGCCACCATCCCTGTGAGTGCAGGGACTCGCAAAATGCGACCCACCTCATTAATATTAATGAGGTGGGTCTTTGCGATCCTATAGTGAATCGCAGACGGTGTCTGAGACACCGTTCTGCATCTGATTTTGCGAATCGGACATTGAGAGTCGCACCGACTCGCAATTTCCGATTCGCAAAATCTGAACTTCCTACATCTGGCCCTAATTGAGGTATTTAACCCCTAGGGTGCCTTGCACGAGGTGATCTCGTCCAAGGCACCGGTTCCCGGGTGCCTTGGACGAGATCACCTCACCCACCCCACCCACCCCCCCAAGGCAGGTATGGAAGGGTAAGCCCTTCCCCCTCCACCCCGACCCTCCCCCCCCCGGCAATCTGATGACGTCAGCGCACTCACAGCGCACCGACGTCATCAAGTATTGCCGGGACGCGCTGGAAGTCATTTGCTTCCAGCGCGTCGAGGGAAGAGGACTTCCTTTCGGTAAGTCCTTCCCTTTTTGGGGTTTGGGGGGGGGGGAAACAGATACGGGGGAAAGGAAAGGGTTTTTCCTTTCCCCCTGTGCCTGTTTTCACTGGATTCCTGCTCCACGATCGCGGGCCCTCCACTAGACACCAGGGATTTTTTATTTTATTAGTTTTTGGGAGCGACCCCTTGGGCAAGGGTCGCTCCCCTAGGGGGCTATTTTATTTTGTATTTTGCCCCCCCTGGGGGCAGATCGGCTGAATTTTCGACGGATCTGCCCCCAGGGGGGGCGAAATCCACTAGACACCAGGGATTTAGTTTTATAAGTTTATTTTGGGGGCGACCCCTTGGGCAAGGGTCGGTCCCCTGGGGGGCTATTTTATTTAGTATTTTGCCCCCCCCGGGGGCAGATTGGACGATTTTTCATCTGATCTGCCCCAGGGGGGAGGGGGGGCGAAACCCACTAGACACCAGGGATTTACTTTTATAAGTTTATTTTGGGGGCGACCCCTTGGGCAAAGGTCGCTCCCCTAGGGGGCTGTTTTTTTTTCTGTTTTGCCCTCCCCCCGAGGGCAGATCAGCCATGTTTTTGGACGATCTGGTCCCCGGGGGGGTCAAAACACACTAGGCGCCAGGGATTGTGTGGTGTGTGTTTGGGGGCACCCCTTGGGCAAGGCTCACCCCCCCAAAGTGGGGAAATTTCGTATTGGACATCCTATTTTTGTAGGCCCATCGGCCCCCAAGGAGGGCAGAAACCACCAATACGCCAGGGATTATTTTTTTTGTTCCCTTTTTTTGTTTTGTGCTGGGGGTGCCCCCTTTGGGAAGGGTCGCCCCCTAAAGGGGGCACAGAGGTGTTGCCCATTTCTGCCCCTCTTCGGGGCAGATCGGCCAATTTGTTTTACGCCCCTCTGCCCCCAAGGGGGGCAGAATCCACTTAGGCACCAGGGACAATTTCTAAGTACTTGGTGGTGGGGTGTTTGTCAACTGGCGAAGTATTTGTATTTGTGATTATAACAGTTTATTTCTTCTTTTTGTTCTAGTTCAAAGCTTCCTTTGCTGTGGATCCTTGCATTTTGGCAGTAGTTGTCCAGCGGTTTGCATAGTTGCATGTTTTAGGTAAGTGAAAGCAATTTACTCCAACGGAGTATTGTTGACATGCATGAATTACATGTTTGTAGGTGGTGTACTAAATGCAGTATTGTGTGCGAAATTGTCCTTAGATTTGAGCACAATGATATTTGTGTTGTCATATGTCTATTTTTCTTTTTTGTTTTGTGGGATATTGTTGGTGATTGCTGTGTCTGTGCAGCGTAGTTGCTGGTGAGTAGCTTTTTCATGCAAGTGAGTGGTATAGTTTTTTAGTACATAACTCTTTGTGATAAAGCTACACTTTGTTTATTACTTATTTTAGTGCTAGTTGTTGCTGGCAATCCATTTGTTGTTAGTAAGGATCATGGCTAGCTGCAGAGTGACCGCTCAGCAGGTTGTTGGCATGCTCTTTGAGTCGTCTTCAGACCACGATTACGAGACTGACTCTGCATCTGAGGCAGCGGAGGAAGTGAGAGATTCTGGCAGTGAGTTTTCTGTCCAAGAGTATTCTTCTGATGAGGAAGCTACTCTCAGTGCAGATGAAGGGCCTGTTGTAGAGGAGGACATTGATGTGCCAAGAGTGCAGCAGCCTGGGGCTGAAGGGTTTCCCATTAGAAGACCTGACACCTGCATTGCCCCAAACATGGAGCAGCCACAGTTACCTGCATTTACTGGTCTCCCAGGGTGTAGAGTCAATACGGAAAACTTTTTGCCTGTCCATTTCTTTCACTTGTATATGGACGATGTATTTTTGGAAGAGATTGTGGAGCAGATTAATTTGTATGGAGAGCAATATTTGAGGGACCACGCTGCCAGACTTAAGCCTCAGTCTAGAGCTACTCAGTGGGTTCCCACATATCTGGAAGAGATGAAAAAGATTTTAGGTTTGACTTTTTTGATGGGGTTGATCAGGAAGCCGTCACTGGCTTCTTATTGGTCTACTAGTCCCTTGATGGCAACGGCTATATTTCCTGCAACTATGACACGTAATCGCTATTTGCTTCTTCTTCGTATGCTGCATTTTGTAGACAATGCTTTAGCCTTGTCACAAGATCACCCTGATTGTGACCGTCTTTTTAAGATTAGGCCTGTCCTTATTCATTTTGTAGATCGGTTTTCAGAGGTCTATGTTCCAGGCAAAGAGATAAGTGTGGAAGAGTCTTTGGTCCTTTTCAAGGGGCGTTTAGTTTTTAAGCAGTACATTCCCAGTAAGAGGGCACGGTATGGGATTAAATTGTATATGCTGTCAGAAAGCAGTACAGGATATGTGTATAATTTCCGGGTCTACACTGGTAGTGATTCCAGTATTAACCCTCCTGGTTGTCTGGCTACTTTTGGAGTTAGCGAAAAAATTGTGTGGGAACTTGGTAGACGACTGTTTAACAAAGGTCACCATTTGTATGTAGATCATTTCTACACTGGAGAGCAGTTGTTCAAGGAGTTGTTTAGAGTGGACACTGTTGCTTGTGGCACAATCCGTTCTAACCGGAAAGGCTATCCAAGGGAGCTTGTCTGTAAAAAACTTGAAAGGGGACAGTGCAGTGCCTTCCGGAATAATGAGCTGCTAGCTCTGAAATTATCAGACAGGAGGGATGTGTACATGCTGTCTACCATCCATGATGAGAGTACTTCCCCTGTGACTGTTTGGGGTCAGGTTGCGGAAGTGCGCAAACCTGCGTGCATTTTGGACTACAATAGGCACATGGTTGCTGTTGATAGAGTAAATCAGAGGTTGGAACCTTACACTGCTCTTCGTAAGTCTTACATGTGGTATAAAAAGTTGGCCCTATATTTATTTCATTTGGCAACTTTTAATGCTTTTATTGTGTTCAATGATTGTTCACCTGAGTCAAGGATGACATTTGTTAAATTTCAGGAGTCAGTGATAGAAAGCCTTATTGTAGTGGAACAAGCAAGAGTTCCTAGAGTAGAAGTGGTGGAGGATGTGGCTAGATTGAAAGATCGGCACTTTTCAGATCACATTCCTCCCAATCCCAAAAAAGACTTGCCCACAAAGAAATGTAGAGTATGTGCCCGGAGATCAATCCAGAGGGAGAGCCGGATGTAATGCCCCGAATGCCCATCAAAGCCTGGGCTGTGTGTGCCCAGCTGTTTTAGAAGTTACCACACAAGGAAAAACTTTTGGGAAATACCGTGAGCGTAAACTGCCTGTTTTATATTTTCATATGTTGAGTTTCAAGGTTGGCATCACTGTCATGTATTTAGTTAGAGCTTTTGTGTTTGTAGTTTTGTACTTATTTTATAATTAGTTAGTGGTTTCTTTGTTGTTTATAAACAAAAAAAAGTGATGGCGGTGTGCGTGGGGTGGCGCTTGGTTGGCGGTGTGCTTGGGGTGGCGCTTGGCTGGCGGTATGGGTGGGGTGGCGCTTGGCTGGCGGTGTGGGTGGGGTGGCACTTGCCTGGCGGTGTGGGTGGGGTGGCGCATGGGTGGGCTGGTGCTTGGCTGGCGGTGTGGGTGGGGTGGTGCTTGGCTGGCGGTGTGCTTGGGGTGGTGCTTGGCTGGTGGTATGGGTGGGGTGGCGCTTGGCTGGCGGTGTGGGTGGGGTGGCGCTTGGCTGGCGGTGTGCGTGGGGTTGCGCTTGGCTGGCGGTGTGCTTGGGGTGGCGCTTGGCTGGCGGTATGGGTGGGGTGGCGCTTGGCTGCCGGTGTGCTTGGGGTGGCGCTTGGCTGGCTGTGTGGGTGGGGTGGCGCTTGGCTGGCGGTGTGGGTGGGGTGGCGCTTGGCTGGCGGTATGGGTGGGGTGGCGCTTGGCTGGCGGTGTGCTTGGGGTGGCGCTTGCCTGGTGGTGTGCTTGGGGTGGCGCTTGGCTGGCGGTATTAGTGGGGTGGCGCTTGGCTGACTATGTGCTTGGGGTGGCGCTTGGCTGGCGGTGTGCTTGGGGTGGCGCTTGGCTGGCGGTGTGCTTGGGGTGGCGCTTGGCGCTTGGCTGGCGATGTGCTTGGGGTGGCGCTTGGCTGGCGGTGTGCTTGGGGTGGCGCTTGGCTAGTGGTGCCAGCCAAACGCCAGTCCACCCAATCATCAGCTGGTGTGATTGCTGTATCAGGCATGTGGGCGTATGAAAGTTATGGGCCCTTGACTGACGCTGTCTGTCGATGCGAGTGTTGTAATGTGCTGGGAGTGTGGCTGGCGGCGTGAATGGTCTTGTGCATGTCATGTATGAAAGGTCTGTGAATGGACTGTAAAGCGGTTGGTGCCTTGCCGCGGCTTTAGAGCTCACGAGCTGTGAGTTATTGGTTCAGTTTTTTGGCCTTTCAGTTATTACCAGTGCATTTCACTTTTGTGAAATCTCTTGTTAATAAAATTTTATCTACTGAACCATCACTGACCCTCATGCCAAATCCAACCAGTATGTGTGGTACAAATGACAAAACCTGCTCCGCTATAATCAGGCGTCACAGCACCCTTGAGACACGCTAGGTGTCTCATGTGGGACCCCGATGATGAAGCATGCCACCAACTTAGTTGGTGGGTGAGGGTTCTTTTTCACATAACCTAAGTGTGTTTCTTTTCACAATTTTAGTGTTTGGCGCATCACAGACGTATGTGGACACATCAAAATGATATATTACAAAACTACCTGTGTTTGGGGGGGAGGGGCCACCTATGTTTTTGGTCCTGGGTGCGGCCTTCATCTAGGGAAACCTACCAAACCCAGAAATTTTTTAATACTAGACACCCCAAGGAGTCCAGGGAGATGTGGCTTGTGTGGATCCCCCAACATTTTCTTACCCAGACTCCTCTGCAAACCTCAAAATGTGCTTAAAAAAGCATATTTTCCTGACTTTCGTTTGTACGATCACCGCTCCAGCACAAAATTCCTACTCCCCAGCATTCCCCTCAGTCTCCAAAGTAAAATGACACCTCACTTGTGTGGGTCCCCAAAGCAGAGTCAGCCTAAAGATGTATAAAAGAAGAATATGTCCATATCAACTCGCTGTGCTATCCGCTCTATCTCTACAAGTTTTTGGCCTTATTCTGTTGCAGGCACCTGGCCCACCCACACAAGTGAGGTATCATTTTTATCAGGAGACTTGGGGGAATGCTGGGTGGAAGGAAATTTGTGGCTCCTATAAGATTCCACAACTTTCTGTCACCGAAATGTGAGGAAAATGTGTTTTTTTAGCCAAATTTTGAGGTTTGCAAAGGATTCTGGGTAACAGAACCTGATGAGAGCCCCACAAGTCACCCCATCTTGGATTCCCCTAGGTCTCTAGTTTTTAAAAATGCACAGGTCTGGTAGGTTTCCCTAGGTGCCGGCTGAGCTACAGGCCAAAATCTACAGGTAGGCACTTTGCAAAAAACACCTCTTTTTTCTTTAAAAAAATGTGATGTGTCCACGTTGTGTTTTGGGGCATTTCCTGTCACGGACGCTAGGCCTACCTACACAAGTGAGGTATCATTTTTATCGGGAGACTTAGGGGAACGCTGGGTGGAAGGAAATTTGTGGCTTCTCTCAGATTCTAGAACTTTCTGTCACCGAAATGTGAGGAAAATGTGTTTTTTTAGCCAAATTTTGAGGTTTGCAAAAGATTCTGGGTAACAGAACCTGGTCAGAGCCCCACAAGTCACCCCATCTGGGATTCCCCTAGGTCTCTAGTTTTCAAAAATGCACAGGTTTGGTAGGTTTCCCTATGTGCCGGCTGAGCTAGAGGCCAAAATTTACAGGTAGGTACTTTGCAAAAAAACACCTCTGTTTTCTGTCAAAAATTGTGATGTGTCCACGTTGTGTTTTGGGGCATTTCCTGTCACGGACGCTAGGCCTACCCACACAAGTGAGGTATCATTTTTATCAGGAGACTTGTGGAAACATAGAATAGCAAAACAAGTGTTATTGTCCCTTGTCTTTCTCTAAATTTTTTCCTTCCAAATATAAGAGAGTGTGTAAAAAAGACGTCTATTTGAGAAATGCCCTGTAATTCACATGCTAGTATGGTCACCCCGGAATTCAGAGATGTGCAAATAATCACTGCTCCTCAACACCTTATCTTGTGCCCTTTTTGTAAATACAAAGGTTTTCTTGATAGCTATTTTTCCCTCTTTATATTTCAGCAAATTAATTGCTGTATACCCGGTATAGAATGAAAACGCACTGCAGGGTGCAGCTCATTTATTGGCTTTTGGTACCTAGGGTTCTTGATGAACCTACAAGCCCTGTATATCCCCGCAACAAAAAGAGTCTAGCAGACGTAATGGTATATTGCTTTCAAAAATCTGACATTGCAGGAAAAAGTTACAGAGTAAAACGTATAGAAAAATTGCTTTTGTTTTTCACCTCAATTTCAATATTTTTCTTTTTCAGTTGTTATTTTCTGTAGGAGACCCTTGTAGGATCTACACAGATGACCCCTTCCTGAATTCAGAATTTTGTCTACTTTTCAGAAATGTTTAGGTTTCTGGGATCCAGCATTGGTTTCACGCCCATTTCTGTCACTGTCTGGAAGGAGGCTAAAAGCACAAAGAATCGTAAAAATGGGGTATGTCCCAGTAAAATGCCAAATTTGTGTTGTAAAATTGGGTTTTCTGATTCAAGTCTGCCTGTTCCTGAAAGCTGCGAAGCTGGTGATTTTAGCACCGCAAACCCTTTGTTGATGCGATTTTCAGGGAAAAAAACACAAGCATTCTTCTGCAGCCACTTTTTCCCATTTTTTTGAAAAAAACGAAATTTTCACTGTATTTTCGCTAATTTCTTGGCCTCCTTCAGAGGAACCCACAAAGTCTGGGTACCTCTAGAATCCCTAGGATGTTGGAAAAAAGGACGCAAATTTGGGTTGGCTAGCTATTGTGGACAAAACGTTATGAGGGCCTAAGCGCGAACTGCCCCAAATAGCCAAAAAACAGGCCTGGCACAGGAGGGGGAAAAGGCCTGGCAGCGAAGGGGTTAAATGTTGTAAATAAAAAACAGTCCAGAGATAAAGTGCTTTTGGGCGTTGATTGAACAGCACCATCTTAAAATCAGAGTGACTGGGCTGAGTTTTTGCCAAGGCAATCTTAAAGTGCTGATGAAAGAAATCCTTCTGATAACAGGTCAGTTTTAATAATCCCTGCGGTTCAGATACTATGCCTTACCAGCATCTTTAACGCATAGTTGAGAAACCTCACAGCCTTGCAAGACAATTGCACTGTAGTCCCACTTAGTAGGGCTATTACTCCCGGGCGGCGTGACCTAACATGTAGAGATCGCAGAGCTTAGTGTACGAGTTTTTGCCTATGATTTATCAGAGCCGGAAATACACACAGTAGGTGGAGCAGGGGATTATTGGTGTCTCTGCAAAGGAAGCACTGATTGTCGGGCCAGGACCGCTTTCAGGTAGGGACAAGGTTCTTGTATGGAAAGATTCCAAAACGAATGAGCATCAGATCGTGTTTCCCGGCCACAGAGAAATGGAAAGTAAGATATTGCTGTGGGAGCCAGGCCACATACAATAGCCACACTACCCATGCATGCTGTTTAGGAGCAAATGCAGCCTTGACTAAAATACGTGATGAAAGCTTGGCTGCTCTTTTGATCATCCATTTAAAAGCAACGTATTCCATGGGGTTATGCCATGCATCCTCTAAATGCAGAGCTTTGATTGAGTGATGCATGACCGAGTGCAGTGAAATCTTATTGTGGGCCTGTTTTTTCAATTTCCAGTTCCAGCCAACACTGATGTTAAATCAAATTCCCTTTACAGTAAATATGACATACTCACTCCCAATGCTCTAACAATATCATCCATCCTTTTCTCCATTCATTTCATTCATCCTCCCATGCACCTATTGACAAATTCTAATATTCGCCTACACACCCATCCACTCAAAAACACGATCTGTTGTGCCTACTACGTACAAAGCATTGTCATTTATTTAAAAAAGACAGGTCTATTGGTTGTGTCAACTCTTTTTGCACGTGGTGATTTTGGGCCAGATGTACAAAGCTTTCTGCACGTTGCAAAAAGCGAATTTCGAACTTTGCAATGCACAAACCTCGTTTTGGGATTCGGTAACCTGGTTACCAAATCACAAAACGGGTTTGCGAGTCGCAAGTAGGAAGGGGTGTTCCCTTCCTAATTGCAAGTCTCAGTGCAATGCAGGATTGCTTTGTGACCGCGACTGCGGTCGCACACCAATCGCATTTTGCACCCTTTTGAAAGATGTGGTAACCCATTCGCAAAAGGGAAGGTGTCCCCATGGGACCTCTTCCCCGTTAAGAATGGCACTGCAAACATTTTTTCAGAACAGGCAGTGGTCCTATGGACCACTGCCTGCTCTGAAAAAATGAAACGAAAATGTTTAATTTTTCGTTTTTGCAATCCATCTCATTTTCCTTTAAGGAAAACGGGCTGCATTGCAAAAAAATAAAACTGCTTTATTAAAAAACAGTCACCGACATGGTGGTCTGCTGTCCGTTGTGAGGGCCGCCATTCATAAGGGGGTTGCAAATTGCGACCCACTTCATGAATATTCATGAGGTGGGCCTTTGAGACCACCTTGCGAATTGCAAATGGTGTCGGGACACCATCCAACATTCCGAATTGCGACTTGCAAATTGCGAGTCGCTCTGACTCGCAATTTGCGGGTCGCAATTCGGAAACTTCCTACATCTGGCCCTCTGATTCACAAACTGCGACTACACCTGCTCCAGTGTCTGTTTTTTGATGGTCAATGAACTGGAGGTAGAACTGCAAAATGGTACTGCACAGAGGTTGTGACTGGTAAATAAATTCACGTGATAGACCAAAAATCGACTAACAACCACATTGTGAACCTCGATTATTGGTTTTCGTTTAGATTGTAATGGTTAGAGCTAGACTCCTACCTCCGCTTGAGGATTGCAAATGCAAAAGATACTTCTCGGTATTATCTAGGCTATTACAGAAAATGTAGATAGTTTGCTGGTAAGTTGATTTTCTGAATTACTTCTCAGATTGGCTATTTCGGGCCTGTTTAGTTTTTCAAGAGAAAGGCACGAAATCACCCTGGTATATGTTGCAAAGCTTCATCGGAAGGCTTCTTCTGTAAGTCAATTTCCATAAAATGAAATTACTATTTCACCGCCAGACATTATTTCATGCTGGTAGAGACCCATCCATAGCATCTTTGTGTAAAAATGAACATTTCTTCCAGGGATCAGAGCGGCAGCAATTTTCTCGAGCTTTAGTCTGTGTCCAGGTTCAAATCCAAAATGTACATTTTGATTCACTGCTCTCTGAAATGCATGCATTTTTGTCCAACTCCTTGTAAAGGTCAGAAATTGCTGCATGAGCATATATGAGCATCGTGGAAGCAATCTGTTCACCGCTGGTTTGTACAATAGCATGATCGAGGCAATCCTAGTCCTTCCGAATAAGCCACACGAGATGCTAAATGTTCAAAGTGCCCTGACAATAGGCTGATAGACAATCTATAATTACTGTGCATACACTTTCCAATCTCATTCTAGTTTTACATCCGTGTTTTTCTCCATACTCAAATTTTTCTATAGCGCTGACGTACAGAAGACAAGGGCCTGATGCACCATTTCTATTTGCAGAACTGGTAAGTGCAATTTATAGACCTACCACTTTGCGAATATCAATTGAATATTTGATGTGACCTACGTGTTATTTAAGTCGCATTGCAAACTGGTGATTCGCAAGGAGTCGCAAAATAACCTACTGATTGAATAGTAACTAGTCAGGTTACAATTTTCACCCCCTGTGATTGACTGCAAATGCAGTGATGTAGTTCTGAAATGTACTGTAGACCTTCATTCCTATAAATGCATTCCCACACTAGAAGCATTTGTTCAAAAGACGGGCTTTGACCATTAAAGGGACAGGTGCTTCTTTAAAAAAAGTGTTACCCATTTGGGTCACTTCTGGCAGATCCGGCACTGCCTCACGCCCTGTCGTTCTCTCCGCATCTGCCCTTTTAGGAATACATCTCCTTTTGCATCAGTTACCACCCCTAAATGGTGGTCGATAACTGATTAACTGATCAATGGTTTGCAACCGCAGTGTCATACATTCCAGTGATATATTCGTTTCCAAATAGGAAGGCGAAGCCTCTTTCACGCTTCCTTCTAATTGCATTTCATAATGAATCAAACTCCCTTTTATGGCTTGGAAAAAATACTCAGACTCGTAAGTGGGCTCTAATACATTTAAAAAAAAAAAAAAGTATTTTGCAATTGCAAACACTGTATTTTGTGAATCGCAGGGTTTTGGACCGCAAAAATACCTTTGTACACTTAGGGTGACATGTAGCAAACTTTTGCGAGTCGCAAATGGCCCGATTCGCAATTTGCGACCCCGCAAAATCGGAAATGGGATGCAAAAATCCCATTTCCAACTCGCAAAATGTGACGCAAGCCATTACCGACTTGCAAAATTTGCGACCGCATTTTGCGACCCGGAATTTGGAAGTCGCAATTTGCGAGTCGCAATCCATATGCAATAGCAACTTGCAAATTGCGACTAGTTGCAAAAAGCCCATTTTGCATGTCCCATTTACCACTAACTCAGAGTAGGTGGTAACCATTACCAAAGTATAAAAGGAGACCCAGAAGGCATCTGGGTTACTCAAGATGGCGGAGATATACCTGATAGCAGTGAGGAGGAGAGCCCACGCTGCCCAGCAGAGGAGGAGGAGCCAGAGACAGGAGAAGATATACAGAACAAGGCAGACACTTTTCCAACAAACTGAGGAGGAGATTTATGATAAATATAGACTCAGCAGCGCAGCTATACTAGATTTAATAGAATTACTCAAACCACAGCTACAACGCCAGACTGTGCACGACTGCGCCATCCCTACACATGTGCAAGTGCTATGCTCACTGCACCTCTTGGCCTCGGGTAGCTATCAGGGGGTCATTGCTGTGGCAGGTGGGGTATCTCAAAGTGCACTCTCACGGTTCTTTAGGGCATTCCTAGATGCCTTACTCACACACATGTCCAGTTACATATACCTACCCAGGAATGAGGCAGAAATCAACAGCACCAAGTTGGAATTCTACAGGATTGCCAACTTCCCCCATGTCATAGGGTGTGTAGACGGGTCACAAATACAAATATGCCCTCCTGCAAACCTGGAATATCTGTTCTGCAATAGGAAGTGTACCCACTCACTCAATATTCAGGTGGTATGTGACGCCCATTATGTCATCACTGACATGGTTGCTAAATTTCCAGGCAGTACTCATGACTCCTACATTTTCAGGCACAGTGAGATACACCAACGCCTAGAACGTGGGGAGTTTGGCGACGGATACCTCCTAGGTAGAGCTGAATACACCTTGCAGACATACACACAGGTCAATGTGGAAACCACCCATGCCCAGCTAACATTGTACTTTTTGTGCCAAACAGGTGACAGTGCATATGCACTACGACCATGGATCCTCACCCCGTACGTAACACCCAGCAATGAGAATGAGAGGCAATACAACAGTGCACATAAGAGGACCAGGAATATAATCGAATGTACCTTTGGACTGCTGAAAGCAAGGTTCAGATGCCTCCACAGAAGTGGAGGTGCCCTCCAGTATACCTCAATAACAGCTTTCAAAATCGTTGTCGCATGCGCTATACTGCACAACATTGCCACCAGACGTGGGCTACCTCTCACCCCTGAAGACCCTGATTCTGAGGATGAAGAGCAAGAGCCACCACATCGCCATCATGGGGATAGGAGCATCGCAAATCAAGGCAGACTGAGACGGGAACACATTGCAAACCAATACTTTGGAAGGTACGTGCTAACTTTTACCATACTCACCAATGTCACACACAAAGAGTCCATGTGTTAAGTGGAAAGAACAAGTGATTTAATAAGTGCAAACAAAAAACTATTTACAAATGGAACGATTCAGGGGCTTCAATATTCCACCTGGCATGGGACACATTGACGTCATGTGCCCCAACCCCAGGACTGTGTGGAGCTCAAACCCTACGGTGGGCTCGGCCAGCATGGCTGGTACTAGGGGGGTCAGCAGTGCCCTGCCTTGTGCTTCCACTACAAAGCACCCTGGTGTCACCGTCAGAGACACTGTTGACAGTGGAGCCCTCCTCACTATCCTGTGGCGTGTCGCCTGTGCCCTTGGCCACCTGCCGTGCCTCCATTAAGTCTACAGCGTGGCTGAGACGGCCCAGTCCACGTGCCACGTCACTGGCAAAGTGGCCCATGTCCACCTGGAGGCTCACCGTGCGCCTAGACAGACCTGTTGTGTTCACGGCCAGCCTTACAATTGAGGATGACATCCTGTCTAGGCGGTTCAGCAGCTGGCGGTCACGACACCGTGCACTCTCTGTCTGCGTTAGCAGTCCTGCCACTAGTTGACGCATGGAGAGTGCAAGGTCGCCAATGTGTGAACTGATCAGTTGCAACTCTGAATGTACTTGCTGCATGCTATTTCCATGATTGCGCTCCATGCGCCGCAATGCCCCGATAATCCTCCTGATTTCCTGTGTCTGCAGGCGCTGACCCCGTAGGAGTGCGGCCTCAGTTTGTGAAATGGAGGCATCCCCTGACTCTGCCTGCTGCTGTGAGGATGGAGTTCTCCGTCACCTGCGACGCAGTGGAGGCCCTTGGACGTCTCCTGTGGCACTTTGGCTGGTACCTGGTGCAGGCTCACACACCACTACTGCAACAGGTGTTTCGTGAGGGGACATGGTGTCGGTGGTGCAGGTCGCAGTGGTGGCTGGTCCTGTTCCCTCCTGTGTCTGCTGGCTGACCAGTGGCCCCTGGCTGCTTGGGCTGGTGGGGGTTTCTTGTGGGAGACCTGTGGGACATAGGGAACACACTGTCAGTATCTACTATCTGTTATCTACTTCCTAATAAACTGTTGCCTATGAACTGACTACTTGACTACATTGCCCATAATGCACCATTCTGGTGTTTGCTACTCTGAAATGGAACTATTTTGGTTGTGCATGCTCCTGTGTACAAGGTGGGTACATTAATGAGGGTACATTCATGTCACATGGTACTCACTGGTTGATGGTCCTGGCTCAGATGTGTCCAGATCTCCCATCCCGCATACAGCCTCAGGCTCAAGAGTCTCCTCTACCCTTTCCTCCAGGGGTGTGGGTGGTTGTACTGTAGATGGTCCCCCTCCTGTGCCAATCATCTCCCTGAGCCGTTCTGCCACCCTCTCCTTGGTCTGGGAGCGCAGGTCGTACCACCTTTTTTTTAGTTCCTCAATACTCCGGTGGCTGACTCCCAGGGAGTGTACTTTCTCCTGGATCTCCATCCACAGTCTTCTTTTTTCTGTCTCTGGCACGGTGAGATCTGCCCTGCCAAACAACTGGTCATGGTGCTGACAACACTCCTCAGTCAACACCTCCAACTCTTTTTCAGCAAACTTCAGTTTCCTCTTTCTTGGGGTCTCTGCCATGGTTGCTGGAGCTCTGTGTCTTTGCAGTGCTGCAGTTGAAAATGGGTGTGGTCCTCCCTCCTCCCTGGTGTATTTGTAAACTTCCTGGCTGTTATGTCATCATCATGTGCCAGGAAGTGTTTTCCAGAGTGTTCTGCAGCACCTGCATTCAATTTTCAGCACAGTCACAATTAGCGACACCCACTCGCAAATTGCGTGTCCGTTTTTTGCGCGGTCGCAAAAAGCGACCTCGCAAACTGCGGACTCGCTATCTGCGGTGCGACTCCATTTGCGAGTCGCAAATTGTCCTCGTGTTTTCTTCCTGCATTGCAGTTGGCGAGTCGGAAATTGCGAGTCGCAAAGAGTCGCATTTTGCGAGTCGCTAATTTTTCCCTACCTACATCTGGCCCTAGGTCCAGATGTAGCAACCGGTTTGCATGTCGCAAACTGCGAAAAATGCAGTTTGTGACATGCAAAAAGGCCATTGCGATGCAGAGTCACATTTTGCGAGTCGGTACCGACTCCCAAAATGTGATTCCGACTCGCAAATAGGAAGGGGTGTTCCCTTCCTATTTGCGACCGCATCACCATGCTGAGTTGCTTTGTGACCGCGAAAGCAGTCGCAAACCAACTCGCAGTTACCACCCACTTGAAGTGGGTGGTAACGCATTCGCAAATGGGAAGGGGTCCCCATGGGACCCCTTCCCCTTTGTGAATGTCGCTGAAAATATTTTTTCAGAGCAGGCAGTGGTCCAATGGACCACTACCTACTCTGAAAAAATGAAACCAAATGGTTTCATTATTTTTTTGACTTGCAACTCGTTTTCCTTTAAGGAAAACGGGCTGCAATTCCAAAAAAAAAAAACTGCTTTATTAAAAAAAGCAGTCACAGACATGGAGGTCTGCTGTCTCCAGCAGGCCACCATCCCTGTGAGTGCAGGGACTCGCTATGGGGTCGCAATTTGCAACCCACCTCATTAATATTCATGAGGTGGGTCTTTGCGACCCCATAGCGAGTCGCAGAAAGTGTCTGAGACACCTTTCTGCATGCACTTTTGTGAGTTGCAAATTGCGAGTTGGTATGACTCGCAATTTGCAAGTCGCAATTTTTTTTTTGCTACATCTGGCCCGTAGTTCCAAACTTAATTATTCTTAGAATTTGGTACTTAGTTTCCACATGATAAAAAAAATCTAACTATTATTTTAGATTCACTATAGGCCAGATTTATGCTGGCCTTGAGCTGTTCCAACGCCCTTTGCATCCTATTTTTTACACTAATGTTGCATTGGAAGGGAAAAAAACACCTCGCCATATTTACATTTATCAGCAGCTAAGTGCAGGTGTGAAATGGCAGGTCCAATTGATTATAATAGGTCTCTGGCTGCTTTGCTGGACTAGCGTCATCATTTTTTATGCTAATCCTGCAAAGAGCTAGGCTGGCGTCAACAATTATGATGCTAGTCACTCTAACTACTGCCATGGTGTGCAGTATTTTAAATATGGTGCTACCACGGTGGCGTTCGGGGGTGCTAAGGGATGCAAGAAAAGTGGTGCTGCACTTCATAAATCTGCCCCCATATATTTAAAATGCAGTCTACACAACAAGATGGGAGTGCACATACAAATGCAAAGGTGCTTGTTTCAAAAATTTTAGAGCCAAGTTAAAATGTGTTTTCCCCTAACTGAAACCTGTAACAGCAGTTATATGTAACTTTAAGGAGTTCTTATCCATGAAAGTTAATTACAATTTGAAATATTTCAAATGGTAATAGTGATTAAGTATTGCTTCCTCATACTCACCCACTTCTGTGTTTTCTTTTTTATGCATTTGTTCTTATATATTAATACATACCTTAATGTCATTAACAGCAAAATGGCTTCAATAGTTGCTAAATGAACACAATGTAGGCCTTTTTACTGATGGTTTCCAAGATCATGTTTGAATTTTGTGTCATGCTCTGCTCTGACTACTGTGCCATTCTCTTTCCTATCATCTTCTTTATGTGCCATCTGCAAATACCACTCGTACTCATCCTCATATTCTAGAACATAGGGATCTTTAACACAAGCTGTATCCTAGAACATGTTGCACAATTTAATATGTGGGCTGGCTTTATTGCAACCAGTGATGTTTAATATCACAGAATGCAGCAAGGCCTCGTCTGTAATAAATTCACTTATGTGTATTATTGTGCCAGGATATTTGAGTAAAGGCAGAACTCAATCAAATGCAATATATTGATATGGAACAAAATTCTTCTCCTTAACACCAGCTTATGACACACTATTAAAACTACCAATGGGATTGAAGATAATAGATGGGATGTTAGACAAATTATTTAGTCACGTACAGTATATGGATTTCCTGAAGAAGCTTGGACAGATGGCCAAACAGGTGCTTCTAACACGCCTCAGCAGGATGTGTGGGCATTTACGAACATCAATCCATTTGCAGAGGGCCTTTGAATACTAAAATTGAAGGGTGTGTGGCACTGAGTCCATGACTGGGATATAGCCTCAACATTTTGCACAATACATGCTATTCTGAGTGCGTGTGAGCTGTTGCTCCAAACCCAGACCTCAATACCACCCACACCTCTCTTACAGATATCCTTCTATTGAGAACCATTGCGTCTAACTCGCTGTCTTTTCTCTTACTAGGTAACCGTGGTGCCACATTATTCTCAAAATAACAGCCCCTTTGTTCTCGTTTCCATCCTGTCAGTCCTTAAAACATCAAAGTCCTTCATAGCCCCAGTGTGTTGCTGTGCACTATTTAATTCGTCTCTGCTGTCTGGCACGCAGCCTTCCTATCTGAAATTCTTCAGTGCCTAAGGTTGACTATAATTACTCATCATCCCTTTACTTTCAACGTACATAAGCCAGCTTTTTGTCCACAGCTCTCCACGAAAAATGTTCTGCTATCCATATATATAGGTTAATCACCCCAGATGAAACACCTTTCATCTGTGACTTATTTCTGGACTCCCTAAGCACCGTGAGTGAAACACTAAAATGATTCATATTCTATTTTTCAAAACAACCTTGGTCATTCTTCACTTGCTATCCAGACTTACTGTTGATCTAACAAAAATAGAGTTTGTCTATCTCCTCTGCATTTATCTCCTCTGCATTTTCTTCAATCAGACATTCTGTCAAGTACTTTTCTCAGGAGTCCCAACTCATTCCCTCTCTGTGAGGAATGCTGGTGTGAAAATCTACTTTGGGATGTGACAGGGTTTGTTCATCAGTACCACCACACAACAAGCAAGATTTTTTTTAAATGGCTCTGAATTAGACACTTCAAACAATGAAGAGATTAGGGGAAAGTTTTGGTCCAGCATACAGTCCCGACTAACATATACATAACATCAAAGTACACTGTTGTGAATTAGGGAGACCCGCTAGGACTTCACGGTGAGATACATTGTTGGCACTTCTATAGTTAAAAGAAAGGGCCCTCACACACCCAGCTGGGTGTTATGCTTCATCTTTAGACCTGCTCCTCATGGGACTGGCGCTGCAATGTCCGACAGGCCCCGCATGGGGGCTCTTTGGCGTGTGTTGGGTGCAGGAGTGGATTGGCCCTGTAAGGGAGGGGGTGTGTGTAGGACTGGAAAGTGAATGTTAACATTGGCTATGGCCCTGCACAGCTGGGGTTGTTAACAGGGCCTGTCCTGCAGCCAGTCTCTGTGGCCAACCCCTATACCTCAACCAGTCCGGTGCTGTGCACAGCATTCGGCTGTGTGCAGTGGGGGATGGCAGCAGGGCCTGTGGCCAGTCCTGCTGCCAACCCCTGTAACAACCCACGTCCACATGCACCCCCTTGAATGCAACAGCTTTTGTATATCATGTTCTCTGTGCTCTGGTTGACCAGAACTCCTCAATATACAATCAAAGTTGTCCGAGTTTAAGGTCAAGAGATTTGCTGAGTCTGTGGATCTTCGACACGGATGGAATGATGGTGAAGCCCAAGCAAAGTACATCTTTTCTATTCCAGTGCTCTGCTCTAACCTTCCCATGGTCTTGGAACGATTCCAATATTATTAAGTGCATCTTATAAAACATTAAGGGCTAAATGTATAATATTGTTGAGTGCTCTTGCACCCACCAAGGTAACGGAAGGGCAATGCAACACTAAAGTCAGATATACCATGCAGCACAAGGCCACATGCATGACCTTTCAGTACTTGCCAAATCTGGAGTAACATGAGGCAGCACAAGTTGCTGCCTTGCATTACTCTGCCCATTGAGGCATTCAGTGTGTGGAGCATGTGTGTTCCCACGCATCCACCCATGGATTTTGGTGCATTACCTGTTTTACCATTAGTTGTAGACCTGGGAATTTTTCTAAATGCTTCTCCTTCCCAGGGGAGTCATAAAGAGGGGATATATCTTTCTTTTGCCTTATTGTTTCCTTTTTCTACGTGTGCTGAAGAATGCAGCTCATGTAGAAAGAGGAAAAGCCTCAGAGGGTTGTTTTTGTGCAGAAAATGGCCGCTTCCTGCACAAAAATATCCTGGCTGCACCACAGACACCCTTGCACCATGGTGCAAGGTTGAATGTGTTGGTGCAAGGCAGCACATTGTGCGCCAGCACAATGAAAGGACAGACATCAGTCATATAATGTTAAATATAGTGCATTCCTACCCGCTCCCTTTCATGTAGTCAGGTGCATCAAGGTGTCGTGCTGCATTGCGTTGTGTGAAAGTTCCATAAATCTGCGCCTATGTTACAAAAGAGGCTGTGGATCTGAAGCCTTTTATAAGTTTTGTTCTAATTTTTACAATTTTGTCAAGTCCTTGAGCATTTGTCTCTTGTTATTGGTATGGAATGAGTACTTATATTTTAACATGAGACTCTAAGTGATCTCTCTGTGTTAGTGTGTTTGTGCATCTATCTTGTTCTGCTAATGATATGATGGTTTGCACACAATTCTTGAATACTACTGATTCAGATATCAACGTCTTCATGCAAATATCTCTTCCTTCTAAAAGATGTTTCAAGGGCATTTTGCAGTTTTGAAATAATAAGTGTTTGTATTTAAGTGCATGTGCGTGGGTGTTTTTGTGTGAGTGTGTTTTTCTGTGTGCATGTGTGAGTGTCTGTGCGTGTATTTAGCATCTCATTAGAATTATATGGCGGAACTTTGGCCCTAGGGACTTAGATTTTTCCATTTTTCCCTTAAATAGCTCCGATCTGGCAAATTAACTTTTTCTTATTCTGGCTGTGTTGCTAAGCCTGTCAGTTATACATTGCGGTGTGACTTTGTTTTTGCATTAAATTCAGCACATATTATACTTAACAAAATACGCATAGCCCGCAATATGTAATGAATCTTCAGCACAGTTGGCATATCTCTGCCTCTATGCATTTTTACATTTTCCTTGAAAGTCCCATTTGCATAAATGTTTATGCGTATGGTGATTTCCTGTGTAGGAAGAAAAGACATTTTGATTTTAGAACAGCTGTTCACACTGTATAATTAACTTGGAATGCTTCAGGACGGGTAAGGCAAAATGCAATCAACTAGCAACAATTCACTATACAGCAGGGGATGTGCAAAGGGGGATGCCGTTTGATAAAAGCAGCCTCAGTTGAGGGTACTCATTTGCAATATTGTTAGTACTGCTGTAGATGCAAAACTGCCCATACGCTTTTTAATAAGCATGACTGTATCATAAACTGTTTCAATTAGACAACAGTGTAGAAAAACAGCGCCTACAAACATGAAAGCAGGATAATGTGAAAAGGTCTTGCTTTACACCACTTGTTTCAAATTTGAAACTGAAGTTCTCAACTTCAATCAATCAATATTTGTAGAAGGCAATTCTATCACCCTTGACGGTATACGGTAGCTCGGTCAAAGAGTTAGGTCTTGAGTCTCTTCCTGAAGTCAGCCATGGAAGGTGATGTTTGTAGGTGGAGTGGCAGGTCTTTCTAGGTCTTGGCAGTGGTATAGGAAAAGAAACAGCCAGTGCTGAGGCTGAAGTTACTGCAAGGGGTGTGTGCGAGGGCCAGGGAGGTGGAACACAGGTGTCTGGTGGGTTGATGGAAGTTTACTCAGTGGTTAATGTAAGCCAATCCCTGGTTGTGTAAAGGTTTGGAGGCATATAAGAGAATATTGACCTATCTCTTCTGAATGGGGAGCAAGTGGAGGTTCCTGAGGTGAGGGGTGGTGATGTCAGCCAGTTTGGGAAGGTCTGGGATGAATCTGGCTGCTGTGTTCTGTATGGTCAGGGGCCCCTTGAGGAGTTGAGAGGAGATGCCAGAGAAAGGTGTGTTTCTGTATTCTAGCCGGCTCATGATGACGTCCTTAATGATGGTCTTCCTGGTGGTCATGGGGATCCATCTGAAGATTCTACTGAGAATGCAGAGGGTGTGAAAGCGGGAGAAGGCAACTGTGTTGATCTGGCACATCATGGTAAGTTTGCTGTCTAGGACGATGCCAAGGTTGCAGGCATGGTCTGTTGGAGTGGGTCTGGGGCCGAGCTCAGATGGCCACAAGCCAATTTCCTATATGGAGGTGTTTTTTCTGAAGATCAGCACTTACCCCTTGTCTGAGTTGATATTGAGGCAGTTGGTTCTCATCCAGTCAGCCACACTGGTCAAGGCATTGCGTACATTTGTACGAGTGGTGGAGGGATCTTCGGTGAGCGAGAGGATGAGTTGTTTGTCATCTGCGAAGGATATGATGTTGAGTCCATGGAATCTGACCATGTCAGTGAGGGAAGTCATGTAGGAGCTGAACACATTGGGACTGAGGGATGATCCTTGGTGTACACCGCAGATGGCTTTGTTTGGAGGTGAAGGGCGGTAGGCAGATTCTCTGCATTCATCCTGTGAGGACGTTCCCCTGGACACCAATGCTGTTGAGCCTGTTAATGAGGGTTTGGTGGGATACAATGTTGAATGCCACTGATAGGTCAAGGAGGGTCAGGGATGCTGGCTCCACATGGTCAAGGAGGGATCTGATGTTATCTGTGGCCATGAACAGGGCAGTTTCCTGTTCCCTGAAGCACAGATATTCACATGTGGTTCTGACTTTAATACCTAGATTATATTCCAGGTGTTTACTCCCAAAGTAGGACGTGGATTTGCCAGATTTGGAATGCCACAAAAGAGTTTTTTTTCACTCCCAATGATGTACTTGTTCTGGTTCCTTACAGTAGAATAACATCAAATTCCCACATTTGTGAGTAAACAATAAACCTAACCACTTGTATGTGTTCAGTCTTTTTGGAGGACTAATCCATACCTAATCCTCATTACTGATATCTCAATTTGTCATAACAATTGTAATAGGTGTAGTGAGAGAGGCAAAGGAAGGTATAGCCATGATTAGAGGACAGTGGTCATATGTCCTTGGTGCCACTGTTGTGTGTCTGACAGGTTTTACCCTTCAAGGAGGAAATGAACTCCTGCAGCAGTGTCTGGATATCCACTCGGTTGACAAGCCACGCTATATAAATTACACCTAACTGATTCTATGATTGATTGAAATGACTTTTTCTATTGACTGAATCTACCCTCTTTTTTCCCTTAAACCGTATGTTGGGTTTATGGGAGATGCTCCAAACCAACACATACCAAACATCTTACAATGGCAGTGCCTTAGTTTCCACGTTACAGATGAACATGGCTGCACCTGCAGATCCGACATCCCTAAAGAAGTGCAATGGAAGTCCTAAGGGAACATACACACCTTAAAATTATATGTGGCTTTTACCAGTAGGTACATTCTAACACTAAGTACATGCTATTAAATAATTTTCACCAAGGTTGCTTGTTCAAACCACTCATAAGATCAACCTACTGATGTAGTGATTGGTCAGCCAGACAAGAGGACACTTGCAGCTTTGGTCATGTTTTCATACTGAGATAACCATCAAAACCATGAGGTTATATAAAGGGACAGTTAGTGTTGTAAAACATATGATGTCAACCATTCAAATACAATCACTCGATCTAATCATGGTTGCAGCTTTTATATGAGAGTCTCTTACTAGGAGCAGTTCATCAGTGGCTTTGGTTCCTTCCATGCAATTGCCAATGCTGATGCCTCTATTCCAGAACAATTACCTCAAAAACTGAAAATCTTACTGAATGTGGGCTAACTGGATTCTGGGCAGTCTGAGCCATACCGGCAGACTATGAGTATTATTGGAATTTTCCATGGTTAGGTCTTGACATGGATAGAACCACTTTGGGTCCAAGCTAAACTTTGACTATAATCAACTTATTTCAATTCTATCTGGTCTCTACCTTAGTGTATATTTATTCTGTGAGTGTTACAATAATAATACAATAAATTGTTAATGAAACCTACGGCAGAAATTCTTCAAATGCCCCTGTTCGATGATAGAATTTCTCTCTGCCTTTGTTCTACCCAATGTCTTATATTCCGGATAAGGCACAACCGTACTTTCCAGCGTGCCAGTAAGACAATTGTAAGTTTAAAAATAAATTCTGCTACATTTTCTGTCATGTGGTTAGCACTACAAGGCCTTCAAAGGATCAACCACCTAGACCGGAAGAATACTCTGCCACCATTCCAGAAGTAGTCCATGCAACTTGGCAAAATCATAGGGGAAGTTTGAGTTGCTTCCACTGTGCGGATATTGAACATGGAGGTAACTCATACGAAGACTTTCAACAGCTGCTGGTGATGATGAAGTCTCAGCTTTTCAGCTGATCCCAATCTTCCATATTTCTCTTAATAATGAGGCATGATTTAGAGAAGGATAGTAATAGGACATTCAACATAAATTATATGGTGTGCGTCATTTGGAGACCAGAGGAATGGGGTTTTCTCACTGACAGGGTAAATGTTTGAGAAAATTGAGAGCACATAGGAAGCAAGTCATAGGATTTGGGCGCTCACAGTGAGTCAACATAATAGCATTAACATTCCAATTTTAACATGGTGCTCCTGGCAAGAGGATCTTCCTAACTCCTCTAATGTTTCCAGGGAAACTCACAATGACAAAAAAACAGCTGTCAGGGCACCCATGAATATGTAATTCAAAGTGAGTAATGTATCAATATGTAATGTATAATGGCATTAACACCATGGAGAGTTTCAAGCTCAATTTATTCTTCAACAGAAAAGTTCATCATAGTAACCACAGAATTGTCCTTTGACATCAATGTTCATGTAGTAAACACAGTATTGTAGTCAGTATCCATGTAGCACATACAGCCAACACGTGTTTCGTCCTATGAGAACAGTACTCTCAGGGACTTCATCAGGGCTTAACTCAAATTACATCTACGTGTATAACAAGTATCATTAAGAACCGTCCAGAGTCTGAGTAAAATATATATAATATCCAACATTAGGATACAAATGAAGTATTCAAGAACCGTTTCCTATCGTGTACGTAAGTATCAATCATCAAGAAAGGCAACGACCGCAGTCGAAATCCCCCCGCGGCGTCCTCTGTATCGGTAATTAATCTCGAACGGGTAAATGTTTGTCCAGCCCCAATGCCAGTGGGAAAATCACAGGTAATTCAGACCCTCCAGCAATATGCGAAATGGCACATATTCTGTTCAGAAGCAACATGTCAGCCATATTGTACTTGGACAAAAAAAGTGAACAAATGTCCTCCATTCACAGGGGCAAAATGAAGGGTCAGATTTACAAGAAACTGGTGCATCAGTAATGATGCGCCAAATTGCCTGAATCACCCCTGCCCCACCTAACGACAGCATGTGTGTGCTGTATTTATAATACGGCACACCATGACGATCATTTGGCCAATAGCTTCACAATTTTTTACGTTATTGTGGCGCTTTGCTCCACTAGCATCAAAGATTTTGATGCTAGTGGAGCAAAGTGCAAGGAGGCCCATAGGTTCATATGGGTGTGTCATTTTAATGCCAGCTCTGAGCAGGCATTACAAATGATGCCAAAAATGGTGCAGTGAAATCCTGCAAATTTCACTGCACCATTTCTGCAGGTCTCCTAATGTCGGAATGTCCCCCTTGCACACGTTATGCCTGATGCAAGCATAATGTGGCGCAAAGGTTCGAAAAGTGGCGCAATGCATACATTGTGGCACTTTGTAAATATGGTGCAGCGAAAATTTCCTCCTTGAGCCACAATAAAAGAATTACGCTAGAGTGGCACAAGCAGGCGATAGGGCCTTGTAAATCTTGCCCAATGTCTTCATGTATCACGCCATTGAAAATCTCCCATTACTGCTATTTTCTCTGACTGAAGAGGGAGCAGCCTTTGAGGGAAAGAGACACATTTCAGATGAGCAATTATTTCCTTAATCTGGCTGTCATTGGGTGGCAAATGTAGTTCCTTTGATGCACCGTCCCTGGAACGGTCAGCCCGCCGAACCATACTTCACCTTTAGTTTTTACCACCTGCTGGCAACGTCTCATGTAAACAACCTATAAATAGCGATAGTGAGAGATTGTGCTCCTGCTTAAAAAAATAATATGACGCTCCTTATAGAGGTAAGGCTCCACCAGTGAGAGAATGCTGTTCAAGCATAAATACATAGAGCAATACCGACATATATGCCCATTCCTAAGTGTTGATAAAGGACAATAACTGTACAATTTATTACACCTTTGTGAATAGAAAAGAGGTTACGTGCAAAATATTAGGTACATGAATAGTGGAGAAGAGGAAAAGATCTCTTCTGAGATCAGTAGGCTCCCCGGTGTTCCTCCACTTAAATATAAGCACCCCACCCGCTTCTATTGTTCACCTATCACAATAATGGTGGAACAATGTGTCTTATGTTAACTTCCGTACTCATATCCTATAATATTGTAATATAATCACTTTGGATGCATATCTTGAATAAGAAAATGCCACTTGAAGTGGCAATTGACTTTGGCATGCCACTATATTTCAGGGAACGGTAGGAATGCCAAACCACGAATCCTGGAATCTGATAGTTTAAAACCCCAAATGCTTGGAATAATGGGACAATGACGTATAACTTTGACTACACAGTTCAGTGGATGGGAATGACTGAGTAATCCCCTGTTGAGTAAAACTGTAACACAGATGCAAAGGTAAACGTTTGCTGCAATGGTAAACCACTTTTATAATTGTTAAGGCTTGTTGATGGGTGCAGAGATATTAGTACATGGAGTCACATCGCAGGTGTTCCTGGTTATGGAGCTGGTGCACAGTTAGAGCTGTGCAGGAAACAAAAAATAAGTATACAACTGTATGACAGATAATTGAAGTGTTGGATATCAGATCAGCTGAAAAAGGTAATTGCCTGTCAGCAAAAAATTGTTATATACTTGACAAGTGCCCATTAATTTTTTTATATATTTGAACAAGGCATTCAACTATTTGTGGTAAGTACGGATGGAGCCGGTTGTATAAGTTCAAGAAATGTATTGATGGAGAACTTCACCCATGACAGGCAGTGACAGGCCGGCTCAGATCCCAGGCGAAACTGACTCATGTCAGCTGGAACCTTCACCTGCAGTTCACATCCACCACGGGCATTACATTTGAAGACATACAACACTTTTGAACATCAAGAGAATTTCAACATGATATGGTGTGTCTCTGGCTCACGAGTATTCAGGCGCGTGAGTCACATAGCTATATACTATATCACCTTCCCCGGCACGAAACAACAGAAGAAAATACATAAAGAAATAAATAAAAATTTAGCCAAAGACATGTCAAAAACAGAGCAATGTTATAATCTTAAAAACTTGAAAAATAATCAAAAAAGATATTAGGAGTATATCACATAATCTGTGAATTTACCAGGCCTCCTAACCTCTCAAGACATCACAAGATCTAATACACGCATCTGTGTGTAGATCAACAATGAAAGTGTGAGCACTTTCAGCTTCTTTGGTGACCAAACCACAGTAGAAAGTCGCAGCTGCATATGTACCGATAAAGATATGCAAATCTTTAATAACTGTTTGAGCGTCAGTTGATAGTTGTGGCCATACCCATAGAAATCAAGAGCATGTTTCGACAATGACTAAGATATATTTGTATGCACCACCAGGTGTCAGGGGACCACAATGGTCAAGGTACACACATTATAATGGTTTGTTTGAAATTTGAAGGTGTGTCTGTGGTGGGTGTTTAATGGTGAACCTTTCATTTGCTAACAAATGTCACAGTAAAGGACATATTGTTTTGCTTGTTTGTAGAGACCTGACCACCAATACATTTTTTGGAGTAGAGGAATACTAGCCACCACACAAGCATGGGTAGACGCAACTCCCTCAAGTGCTGTTTTATCAACTCTGTTATTCGATCATGGTTGCGGATCACACAATTACCCAGCCCTTGTCTTTTTGCTAAGGCAGTGTTTAGGTTAGTTATGCAGTAGGAATATTTTGCAGGATATGCCTTTGGTAAGGGCTAGCCATTAGCTGAAGCCTTCATAGCAGCAAGTGTTTCATCATCCAACCTCGTTCATCAATGAATTATTGCAGCAACAGAAGCCGCAGCTACTGCTGACTTGGCCACTTCATCAGCCAAGATATTGCCAACAACGTGTACTCCTACACCCTGATGTCCCAGTGTATGACCTACATGGGCATTTGTTAGCATTTTCTTCAGATTTGCTACTTTCACCCTCAGTAACTCGTGTTTAAGGGTACTGCCTTTTGAATCTCTGAACCCATCCTGACACCATTAATGCAGGTATTCATTGATGGACTGGACACAGTAGTATGAATCACTGACTATCAGCCTTAGTTGCTCAGGGTCCGTGTGTTCCAGTGCCATCACCAGAGCCTTGAGCTCTGCTAGCTGGCAGTGCAGCCCCCTAAGGTCTGCGTGTAAGTGTTTTGTGTATCGAATTCACCATTTTTCATGTAGCCACTCACAGCTGCAGTGGATTATTGGTGTTTTGCGCCTATGGCTGGTTGGGCAGAACCGTCAGTGAAAATGTTTGTTTGATATTGATCTTTTGGCAAGGTATTTGCCGGGACTGGACATTCCATTTCACATTGAAGGAATTTTTGAGTTTGTAATTTTGGGACAGAAATGCAGTCAACATCAGTGGCCATCAGAGACGTTGCCCAGTGGCTCAAACGTCGATTTAATCCTTTTGCGTTAGGAACGCAAACCTTTGTGGCAGCCTTGAGGGCTGGGATCAGAGAGACAACAATAATGTGTTTCCCCTGAGCCAGAGGTTTCTCTTTAATGACTGCCATGACAGCAGTCAGAACTTTTTCTGTGGGAGCAAAGCATTGCTCAGCTGTACATTGCAGGTGTGGTTTGTATGCAATAGGGACGGTATCACCCTCATTAAATGTTACATAGATTAAACCAATGGCACCAGCTATTACTCTGATGACCAAATGTGTTTTGTTGTCCCTTGTGTGTAAATGTTTTGCTGCAAGTATGTCTTGTAATGCTCTGAGAATCCTTGTGTGTTTGACTGTCCAATATTTGCCTGAAAAGTCAGGTGTATTAAATCATATAATGGTTTAATGAGTTGTGCATATTCTGGAATGTAAATTCTGACAAAGTTTATTAAGCTCAATAAAGACTGGAGCTTTTGTATGGTGTTTGATGGTTGCAATTGTGCTCTCTTTTCTAGAAAGTGGTGAACTAGGATCTTGCCTTCATCCGATCACTCATATCCCAAAAATAGGACACTGAGAAAAGCAATTTTTGGTTTCTTGAAATTGAATTTTTTGTCGAATTTGGCAAATCCCACAACAATGTGGGCCACCCATTTCAGGTGGTGAATGAGATCATCATCCGGTAGATGTCATCAACATAGGACAATGCTTTATGGTCAGTGTTGTGTAAAATGGATGTTACACATGCTGAACACAACCCAGGGCTGTTTTCATACCCCTAAGGGAGTCTTCAATTTTTTTTTGCAAGCCTAAGGTGCTAATTGCTGTTAAATCCCTGCTTTCAGGCACCATGGGGGTCATTCCAACCCTGGCGGTCGGTGTTAAAGCTGCGGCCAAACCGCAAACAGGCTGGTGGGAAAAAAATGGAATTCCGACCCTGGCGGAAACCGCCAACAGAGACCGCCACATTACCACACCGCCCGCCACGGCGGCACAAACAAACAGCGCGGCGGTCACCGCCAACAGACAGGCGGGAGACAATGTACCGCCCACTGTATCACAACCTACCAATCCGCCACCTTTTCCGGGGCGGTAGCCCCGCCGATAAAAACACGGCAGAAACAGCCATTTCGAAGAGAAAATGCTCACCTCCATACAGCCCACGAGGAATAAGGACAGCATGGAACCCGAACTCCACATACTCCCAGCGATTGTGTTCCTACTCCTCTACCAGGAGCACGAACGCCGGCGCAGAAGACAAGGGTGAGTACTGCACCTACGACACAGGGGAGGGGGGTGGAGAAAATATTACGGGTACACACATGCGCGACACACCCACCCTCACCCTCACCCACTACAACACACACATCAATGCGTATCAACACATCAGAGTGACAGCCTCCAAAGCCCCCGGAAGAATGCAAACACAAAAGGAAATGATTCTAAACATAGGAATATATTGTATTACTGGCTTAAAAATATAATTATACATCAAAAACTGTTATATACATAAATGTACAAGTCCGAGCATTGTAGCATGTATTGTCCGTGGACCACTGGGCCCAAATCACATGGGCAAAGCCCACACAAGATACCTGACTCCAATGGAGAGAACACTGCAGGGGCATCAGATAGCAAAACTACAGGCACCTCAGGGGGAAGGGAAGGGGGGGCACCTCAGCCATATGAGTCCACGACGCCAGATCCACGAGGGGCCTCCATGGCCACTGTTCAATCCTGGGGAGTGCAAAGCCACATTCTCTCAAGTCCGGACTGTGGGTGGGTTGCCCACTGTTCAATTCTGGGGAGTGCAAAGCCACAGTCTCTCAAGTCTCTACAGTGGGTGGCTTGCCCACTGTTACATCCTGGGGAGTGCAAAGCCACAGTTTCTCAAGTCTCTACAGTGGGTGGGTTGCCCACTGTTACATCTTGGGGAGTGCAAAGCCACAGTCTCTCAAGTCTCACAAGTGGGTGGGTTGCCTACTGTTACATCCTGGGGAGTGCAAAGCCACAGTCTCTCAAGTCCGGACAGTGGGTGGGTTGCCCACTGTTCAATCCTGGGGAGTGCAAAGCCACAGTCTCTCAAGTCTCTACAGTGGGTTGCTTGCCCACTGTTACATCCTGGGGAGTGCAAAGCCACAGTCTCTCAAGTCTCTACAGTGGGTGGCTTGCCCACTGTTACATCCTGGGGAGTGCAAAGCCACAGTCTCTCAGGTCTCTACAGTGGGTGGGTTGCCCACTGTTACATCCTGGGGAGTGCAAAGCCACAGTCTCACAAGTGGATAACAGTCTCCACTGGTTCTGGGTGGGGCCTGGTGCCCAGACTGCTTTGTGCAGCCCTGCCCAACTAAGATGCGGGCCAGCCCCTGGCGCTCATGGTTCAGCGGTGCTTGAGACGGCGGTGCCCAGTTCAGCGGTGCTTGAGATGAAGGGCCCAGTTCAGCGGTGCTTGAGACGGCGGTGTCCAGTTCAGCGGTGCTTGAGACGGCGGTGCCCAGTTCAGCGGTGCTTGAGATGAAGGGCCCAGTTCAGCGGTGCTTGAGACGGCGGTGCCCAGTTCAGCTGTGCTTGAGACGGCGGTGCCCAGTTCAGCGGTGCTTGAGACGGCGGTGCCCAGTTCAGCGGTATTTGAGATGAAGAGCCCAGTTCAGCGGTGCTTGAGATGAAGGGCCCAGTTCAGCGGTGCTTGAGATGAAGAGCCCAGTTCAGCGGTGCTTGAGACGGCGGTGCCCAGTTCAGCGGTGCTTGAGATGAAGGGCCCAGTTCAGCGGTGCTTGAGATGAAGGGCCCAGTTCAGCGGTGCTTGAGACGGCGGTGCCCAGTTCAGCGGTGCTTGAGACGGCGGTGCCCAGTTCAGCGGTGCTTGAGATGAAGGGCCCAGTTCAGCAGTGCTTGAGATGAAGGGCCCAGTTCAGCGGTGCTTGAGACGGCGGTGCCCAGTTCAGCGGTGCTTGAGATGAAGGGCCCAGTTCAGCGGTGCTTGAGATGAAGGGCCCAGTTCAGCGGTGCTTGAGACGGCGGTGCCCAGTTCAGCGGTGCTTGAGATGAAGAGCCCAGTTTAGCGGTGCTTGAGACGGCGGTGCCCAGTTCAGCGGTGCTTGAGATGAAGAGCCCAGTTCAGCGGTGCTTGAGACGGCGGTGCCCAGTTCAGCGGTGCTTGAGATGAAGGGCCTGTTCAGCGGTCTTGAGATGAAGGGCCCAGTGCAGCGGTGCTTGAGACGGCGGTGCCCAGTTCAGCGGTGCTAGAGACGGCGGTGCCCAGTTCAGCGGTGCTTGAGACGGCGGTGCCCAGTTCAGCGGTGCTTGAGACGGCGGTGCCCAGTTCAGCGGTGCTTGAGATGAAGGGCCCAGTTCAGCAGTGCTTGAGATGAAGGGCCCAGTTCAGCGGTGCTTGAGACGGCGGTGCCCAGTTCAGCGGTGCTTGAGATGAAGAGCCCAGTTCAGCGGTGCTTGAGATGAAGGGCCCAGTTCAGCGGTGCTTGAGATGAAGAGCCCAGTTCAGCGGTGCTTGAGACGGCGGTGCCCAGTTCAGCGGTGCTTGAGATGAAGAGCCCAGTTCAGCGGATCTGGCCATGGCGTGGAGCTCATTTGCCACCTGTCCTGTGGCTGGCGGTGCCTTCCTGCCCATCTGTCCTGTGGCTGGTGGGGCCCTCCTGGGCTGCAGTGCCGGGCATGTTGGTGGCCTCCTGCCCACCTGGGATGGGGCTGGCGGGGACCTCCTGGCCAGCTGGGCTGATGGCGGTCTTGTCGGGCGTGCTGCCCTTCCCATTCTTCCCTGATCGCCTGTGGCCCTTCCCCACCTTGGGCGGTGTGACAGCTGTCTCCACACCTCCTGCCGGAGCCATGGTAAGGGTTTTTGTGCCTGGTGTCTTCACCCTCTCGCGCCGGCCACTGCCTATCTTTGATTGTTTGTCCGGGGGTGGGCTGACTGTGCCTTGGCTCCGTACTGAACTGGCTGCCCTGGAGGGTGGGAGACTCCATAGTCCATGGCAGACTGTCATGACAGGGCCCAGTTTTGTGGTGGCTGAGGTGCTGACTGGAGTCCCATGACATGGACGGGGTGGGGGAGTTGGTGGAAAGAGGTTAAGTTTGGACAGGAAAAGCTTTTTAGGAGCAATGGGAGGGGTAGGTGTAGTGGGTATGGGAGTGGAGGAAGAGGATGTGGTTGTAGGAGTTTGAAGTCTGGTGTCTTTGGGTGCAGGTGCTTGGGCTGGAGGCTGTCGTGAGGTGGATGGCTGTTGGGTGGGTGGGTGGCTGCCTGCGTTTGGGTATCTTGGAAGAGGGGGTCACAGACACACTGGGAGAGGACACAGGGGATGTGTAAATGGCAGTGGGGGTGGTGACTGCACGTGTGTGGGGGGTTCTGGTGTGTGTGCTGGTGATGGACGTAGTGGCTGAAGATGTAGTGCATGCAGGTGTGAGTGGAGACGTGACAGGGAGGGAGGAGGAGAAGAGGAGGAGGGGGACACAGTGGAGGCAGTGGGTGTTGGTATGTCTGTATGTGGATTTTGCTTGTGTGAATGCCTGTGTGATGTGTGGTGCTTATGTCTGCCTGAGCTTCCCTTGGGTGTTGAGGTGTGTGCAGGCTGGTCTGATGGTGTGTCTGGGATAGGCAGAGGTACAGGTGATAGGGTCTGGGTGGAGGAAGTTGGAGGGGTGAGGCTAGAGACAGGGACAATGGCTGCCATTAGTGCTGAGGCCAGTGTGTTGAATGATCGCTGAAGGGCAGCCTGACCAGAATGAATGCCCTCCAGGTATGCATTACTCTGGTGCACCTCTCTTTTGACACCCTGGATGGCATTCAATATGGTAGACTGCCCAACAGTGAGCATCCTCAGGAGGTCAATGATCTCCTCACTGAGGGCAGCAGCGGTGACTGGGGCAGGGCCTGAGGTGCCTGGGGCGAAGGAGATGCCCACCTTCCTGGGTGAGCGGGCACGGGGCAAACGCTGAGGGGCTGCTGGGAGGGCGGTGCTGGTGCGCTGGGTGGCGGCTGTACCTGTTGTTGCGGGGGGCACAGATGTTGCCGCCACCACAAGGGAGCTCCCTTCAGAGGACGAGTCCGTGTCACTTATGTCTGCCCGAGTCCCCGCCGTGGAGCTCCCCTCGCCCTCCGTCCCACTGGTGAAATCGGAATCCGTTGCATGGCCCTCCATGGCCATGTGGGATGCAGCTCCCTCGTGCTCCGATGCCACTTCTCCTCCGCCTGATGAAGCTAATGCACACATGAACAGGAAAACCACAAAAAAGGGGGGGGGGAGAAAATAAAGACATGTTGAGTGCATGCATTGGCGACACCGTTGGCGGACAGGACAGACACAGAAGCCCCCTGCACTACGCCGTGAACTTGGGGTCCACTACTCAATCCGTGGGACATGGCCTACAAGCCTATGGACGACATCTGCACACATAGATGACACAGGGCCATGAATAGCTGTACTTGGCACCCAACAGAGGTGGGGGGTGGGGGCACAGGGCCATGCCTTACGGAGGGGCCTAGCCTACAGAAATCGCCCTGGCCTAGGGATACCCACAGCCCTCCTCCCCCACCCAGACACCTCCACTGCGCGCAAAGTCACCAGAATAAGAGTGTACTTACCTCCTTGTGTCTGCTGTGATGTCCTCACGCGCCCATCCAAATCGGGGTAGGCCACCACCAGGATCCGGAACATCCGGGGGGTCAAAGTCCGACTGGCACCCCTCCCACGTTGGGAGGCCATCCCCAGCTGAGCCTCCGCTGTCTTCCTGCTCCAGCGTCGGATGTCCTCCCATCTCTTCCGGCAGTGGGTGCCCCGTCTGTGGTGGACCCCCAGGGTCCGGACGTCCTTGGCGATGGCACACCAAATATCAATCTTCTGTGAAATGTACAGGGGGAGAAAAAGAGTCATCACCTTCTGCACCCTCAATGTGAGTGGCCCCCCATCCCTAACCTTGCCATGTGGCACATGCTCTCATCCGTCGTTTGATGCATGCCTCAATCGCTCCCCTCCCCACCATCTTTCATCCACCCCACTCAACACAGGCATTGGCCACTAAGCATGGCCCCAGTGTACTTACCTGTTGGTCTGGAGGACCGTAGAGTAGCACATACTGTGGGAGGACCCCATCCACGAGTTTATCCAATTCCTGAGCAGTGAAGGCAGGGGCCCTTTCCCCAGTCGCATGAGCCATTGTCTCTTCCAGACCGAGGTCACAGCAGCACTTGCAGTGTAGGTCCTCTCCTGTCGAAGATCAGGTATCGAGTGATTAAGCCGATAGAAAATGGCGGTCACGCCCACGGCGGTGCGTACTGCGGCGTACCGCGACCACCGGCGCACATCGTCATTGGCTCCTGAGACCCATAGGGTTCAATGTTAACCAATGCTGCTTAGCGCCGCGGTCTTTGACCGCCTACCGCCATGGTGTGCCACGCCAGCGCATTTACCTCACACCCCATTGTCGCACTTCACAGGTCAGGCAGCCGCCATTTCAAGGGCCCACATGGCTTTCTTTCTACTGCGTCACACATACCTAGGCCTTGCATCAACACTCATACAAGCCATTCAATGCATTGGGAATCGTGTTTTGTGCAAGCTGTGGTTACGTACCTGTGGGTTGATTGACTCTGTGCTCGCTGTTGTCCTTCATAGGCACCGTCCGCTGGGACATGCGAGGAGATGGAGGAATCTTCCTGTGTACAGACCACTGGTAGACCTGTCGACAATGGAGGAAAGACATGTCATACTGACATACAGGCTTGACCGAGCCACTATTCATGAACTGTGTGCCCAGCTGGAGCCAGACCTGATGTCACCAATCCGCCAACCCACAGGGATCCCCCCTCTAGTGCAGGTGCTGTCAGTACTCCATTTCTTGGCAAGTGGGTCATTTCAACCAACAGTGGCCATATCATCAGGGATGCCCCAGCCTATGTTTTCCAAGGTGTTGTCCAGAGTGTTGTCTGCCCTGCTGAAACACATGCGGAGCTACATCGTTTTCCCTGAGGTGGGGGATTTGCCTACAGTGAAGGGTGATTTCTATGCCCTTGGACATATCCCCAACATCATAAGTGCCATTGATGGGACCCATGTGGCTTTAGTACCCCCCAGCAGGAGTGAACAAGTGTACAGAAACAGGAAGAGTTATCATTCTATGAATGTACAGATGGTGTGTTTGGCAGACCAGTACATCTCCCATGTTAATGCTAAGTTCCCTGGCTCAGTGCATGACGCGTACATCATGCGGAATAGCAGCATCCCTTACGTGATGGGTCAACTCCAGAGGCAACGTGTGTGGCTAATTGGTGACTCGGGTTACCCCAACCTGTCATGGCTACTGACCCCAGTCAGGAATCCCAGGACAAGGGCAGAGGAACGGTACAATGAGGCCCATGGGCGAACTAGGAGGGTGAAGGCCAGGTTCAGGTGCCTCCATATGACGGGTGGATCCCTATTGTACTCACCAAAGAAGGTGTGCCAGATCATCGTGGCCTGCTGTATGCTTCACAACCTGGCTTTGCGACGCCAGGTGCCTTTTCTGCAGGAGGATGGTCCAGATGGTGGTGTTGTAGCAGCTGTGGAGCCTGTGGAGAGTGAAGACGAGGAAGCCGAAGAGGACGACATAGACAACAGGAACGCAGTAATACAGCAGTATTTTTAATGACACACAGGTAAGATTCCAACCCGGCATATTACATATACTTAACCCCTACTACCTCTCTACTGTCTGACCTTTTCCCCCAGTGTATGGTAACTGAGTTGTGACTTTACCTTCCAGTTTCAGAGATGTGGGCCCCACTGCGTGACATCTGCTTTGTTTCCCCATGGACTACAGCTGTGTGACAGTGGTATGTTGGCATTACAATGTAAATATGCATTTTTGGCACCGTAATGTCTAATACATTTGTAGAAACTCACAGCCAGACTCCTGATTGTTTGGTGCAATAACTGTGTTTATTTCAGTGCTCTATATTGGTGGGTGATTGCAAATCGGTGAGGAGTGATGGTGGAGGATTGTCCATGGCAGAGTCCAGACTATTAGTATCACAGGTGCATTGTCCAAATGCCTGTGGAAAGTGGAGCATGGGCAGTATAAGGATGGACAGGGTGTCAATGTGGGACAGTGGGATGACAATCAGGGAGGTATCCTTTCCTGGCGGGGGTCTTGGCATCTTACTCTGTCTTCTTCCTGGATCTCAGGGCCCGCTTGCGGGGTGGTTCTCCTTCTGCAGGGGGTGAGGTGCTGGTGGCCTCTTGTTCCTGTGGCGGGGCCTCCTGTCCACTAGCGCTGGCAGAGGTGGTAGGCAGTTCTTGGTCCATGCTAGTGTCAGGGGCCCTTTGTGGTGCCACAGTGTTCCGCAATGTGGTGACTACCTGATTCAAAGTCCCTACAATGGTGGCCAGGGCGGAACTGATGTTTCGTAGTTCCTCCCTGAACCCCAAATACTGTTCCTCCTGCAGAAGCTGGATCTCCTGAAACCTGGACAGGACCGTCGCCATCGTCTCCTGGGAGTGGTGGTAGGCTCCCATGATGGAGGAGAGGGCATCGTGGAGATTGGGTTCCCTGGGCTTGTCCCCCCCCCTGTCGCACACCAGCCCTCCCAGTTCCCCTGTTTCCCTGGGCCTCTGTCCCCTGGACCGTGTGCCCACTACCACTGCCCCCAGGTCCCTGTTGTTGTTGGGGTGGTGGGTTAACCTGGGTGTCCTGTAGTGGTGGACACACCGCTGATTGACGTGTCCTGGGGACAGAGGTATGGGCCCGCTGGGTGGGTGCTGTGCTGGTGTTCCCAGAGGGGGGAAGGTCTGCTATGGGCTGTGGCTGTCTGAGGGGAACCGACTGTCCAGAGGTCCCAGATGGGCCGGGTTGGTCATCTAGATCCAGGTCGACAGATCTGCTGTCCTCACTGTGGGCCTCTTCTGGGGGTGGAGTGGACATTTGTGGACCCTCCTGCACGGTGACGTGGCGTTCGGGTCCTGCAGGGGTATAAAAGTATGGTTATTGCATTTGTGTGTGCCTTAGCGTGTAATGGGTGGGTGCCCGTGTACCCCAGTGCTGGCATTCCCGTGTGGGGGCTTTTGTGACGGTGGTTTGGGGGGGGATGGGTATGTGCAGTGGGCATGCTTTGTTGATGGGTGTCCATGCTTTGTGGTCGCATGCAGGGCTTGGGGTTGGGATGGGTGGGCTGTGATGGGGAGACATTTGCAAGGAGCAGGATGTGATGGGGTGAGGGTGAGGGTGGGGGTATGAGTTGGCATGCTGGTGGGGTGGGGGGGATGAAGTAGTGAAGATGAGACTTACCAGAGTCCATTCCTCCAGATACTCCTGTGAGGCCCTCAGGATGCAGGATTGCCAAGACCTGCTCCACCCATGTTGTAAATTCTGGGGGAGGAGGTGGGGGTCTGCCGCCAGTCCGCTGCACCGCAATGTTGTGCCTGGATACCATTGAACGCACCTTCCCCCGTAGGTCGTTCCACCGCTTCCTGATGTTATCCCTATTTCTTGGGTGCTGTCCCACAGCGTTGACCCTATCGACTATTCTGCTCCATAGCTCCATCTTCCTGCCAATGGTGGTGTGCTGCACCTGTGTTCCGAAGAGCTGTGGCTCTACCCGTACAATTTCCTCCACCATGACCCTGAGTTCATCCTCCGAGAACCTGGGGTGTCTTTGTGGTGCCATGGGGTGGTGTGGGTGATGTGTGGGGTGGATTGTGTGGTGACGTGCATTGGTGTGTTGTGTGAAGTGCGTGGAAATATTGCTGGGTGAAAGTAAAATGCGCGTCTGGGTGCTCAGTTCTCTTTTTCTCAGTGGTGGTCCCGATTCTGTAGGAGTGGGGGTTTGTGGGTGATGTGGGTGTGTGTTTTATATTGTGTTGGGTGTGTGGGAGTGGTGTGTGTATGTGTATCAGGTGTGTGTATTTGTAATTGTCCAATGTGGCTGTGTTTTGTAAGTGTGTGTGTATTTTGAGCGCGCCGGTGTGTACCGCCAATGGTATACCGCGGTTGAAAGACCGCCGCGTGGATTCGTGTGTCGTGATAGTGTGGGCGTATTTCTGTTGGCGTGACGGTGGAGGTTTGGTCATCGCCAGTTTCTCGCTGCCCTTTGGTGTGGCAGACTTTTGTGGATGTCTGTATTTTGGCGGTTTGCCTGTTGTGGGTCAGAATGACCATGGCGGTTTACCGCGGCCGCGGCGGTATGTTGGCAGTCTTCTGACAGTGGTAAGCGGCTTTTACCGCCAAGGTTGGAATGACCACCTATATTTGCAGAAGAAGCAGCTGGAAATAGCGAACATTGTTGTGAATCGTTTTTTGGTTTGACATACTCTGTGCATTGTTCTGATCACCCACTTCTGTGACTACGTTTATCCGGGGAGACTAAAAGGAATAAGATTGGCCTGTATCAGTATATTGATATCAATCAGGAGTTTTTATATTTTCCCTATTTCTCAAGTTACAGCATTTCTAAGAGGTCTCTGAATGCGAAGATTTCCTCGGTCCTCTTGAAATGTTTGCTTTTGTTTATCCCAGCATTTTTTTACAACCCTCAGCTACTTTGTTACTAGAATCCTTATTGGATTTACACTGTAGTTGTGGTTTACTAGTTCTGGCTCTCTAACTATCCTGACCTACACTTGAATAGGTTTCAGCAATAATTTTAGGCAGCTCATGTTCTTGATCCTGTACAAGAATACCCTGGAGCTGAATGTGCACTGCTAGTGCTACTGCTTCCCCTTTAAGGTTACTTAATATTATTGAGGATACTGTGGCAAAGTTGGCCATTAGTCGCATCCCCAAATCCACGGTTGGTGTAGCCCCATATTCATCTTGAATTTGTTTCAACGCCTCTGGATTGGCAAGTGTTGGGACACTGTGTGCGGTAGTATAGAGTATGGCAAATACCGTGCCCCAAGTGTTGCAGTTATTCACTGCAGGAACCATCAAAAATGGCAACCACACAGTGAGAATTCTGTGTTTATGTTGAGGTCCTGTATGGGGAAGCACAGCTTCCAGTGCGTTTACCTTTTGAGTCAACCAAAGTGTATTTCTTCACGTTTTGCATGTACTGTACCTATGATGATCTAATGCACTATCCCAAGATTAATGCCTGGTGTGACCGCATGCTGTTGTACTAGAGCAGCGCATGCTAGGTTAGTGTTTAATGTTTGCATTACAAACTGTACTAAGAGTCTATATTTTGCTAATAGGTCAATGTATAAACGTCAAACCTCAGCAACCACCAAGTGCCTGCTTCTGGATGTGGTATATTTGTGGCCATTAAAGGCCAGATAGGGCCATCAGTGCTTAGAAGGCTTAGCCTAACATTAAGGTGGTCATTATGAACATGGGGGAAACACCACTGACTGCTGTGGCAATGGTGAACAGAAGACCGTCATTGACGGTGAACAGCACACCACCATTTAATGATGCCAAAAAAGAAACCTCCAAAAATTCAGCAACCTCCAGCCACCGCCAGGGCCTTGATGGCAGAAAGGCTGCACACCCCCACCCCGCCACCGCCAAGCAGAAAAATCCTCCGCCCTTCAAATAATGATGCACAAATCACTGCAGCGGTTACTGGATGTCAAACAACCATTGGCGGTACGAACTGCGATGGCCAGCAATTGGACCCAACAGCAAGAAATGCACACGTTGGAAAGTTTGAAACCCACACACCTGACACACATCCACAACACCATAAAACACTCACATACACACCCCACAATCCTCTGCATCGCCAATAGGACAACTGAGGTTGACAACACAACACGCAGACATTGAATGCAACATTACATAAGTCACACAACCAACCACACAACAGCACCCTCACTAATAATCTTACAACACACCACCCACAACACACACCATGGCACCCCCTAAGCACCCCCAATTCACAGATAGGGAGCTAAGAACAATGGTGGACGAAATACTGAAGGTCGAGCCACAAATCTTCGGGGCACAGGTCCAGCACACACCTATCGCCAGGAAGATGGAGTTATGGCAGACTATAGTAAACAAGGTCAACGCAGTGGGAAACCATCCATGCACAAGGGACGACATCCGCAAGAGATGGAACAGGAAGGTGAGGTCTATGGCATCCAGGCACAACATTGTGGTACAGAAGGCTGGGGAAGGACCCCCACCTACACCTCCGACTACACCGACTGGGAGGAGAAGGTACTGGCAATCCTGCACCCTGAGGGCCTCACTGGACTCACTGGAGGACTGGACTTGGGTAAGACATCTACAATTACCTCATATCCACCACACCTGTAATGCATGTTTCACCCCACCCCTCCAACAACCACAAGGACCACTACACCACCCAGGCCACAATCACTACATCAAGTCACCCTGCATGCCCACAAACCCACTAACAGGCCCACCTCCTTCCCCCTGTGCACAGCCACCTACTCCTGCAAGGAATCACAATGGCACTACTGCACCCACAATGCACCGCCACATCCCATACAAAATCTAAGGACAACCCCACAATAGGTCACTGCATGGCACGACATGGGAATAAACAGCACAAAATAGGTCAGAGCTGTGCATTCTTATTCGCATTAGTACATGTAACATACATGTCCACCCCCCCCCCCACAGGCACCACCACCCATTCCACCCTGACAGAAAGGCAAGTAGTGCCAGCACCCCACATGGAGACAGAGGCCCCACTCAGAACACTGGAGACGGATGTATGGACAGTGAGGATTACCCTGGCCCATCACACAGCCCTAGACGTCACCCTCCAGCAGCCCCACCCAGGATACCACTGACAGCCCTACCACCCAACCACAAACATCAGCTCAAGCCAAACGACCCCACACCAGTGTCTCCAGGCCACATACTGGCGGACCACAAGTATAGCGGTCGGAGTCACCTCCAACTAACTTGCAGGGTGATGATGGCCCGAGTGCAAGTGGGACTGCCAGACCTATGCAGGGGTCACAGGCACAGGGGGCTAGGCCCAGTGAGAGGGCATCAGTGGCCCAGGGGAGAGCCAAAGGATGGATGCTGCAGTCCAGGAGGTGATCTCTGAGGTCCTGGGAGCACACCACCATACACAAGACAGGATGAGCCAGATCCTGGCCACCCTGGAGCAGAGCCAAAGGCTGCAGATAGCCACCATCAAGAGACCATGGAGCAGTGAAAACAACTCAATACCACCATGGGCACTATTGCAGGGGTGCTGCAGCACCACTACCCAACCCAGCCTGAGACCCCCACAAACCTGGAAGCCCCTACCACTGGCCAGGACACAGACCAGCCCTCTACATCATCAGCAGCAACTGGACTGGTGGAACTGGCAGAGGACACACAAGAGACCAGCACTGCTACCCGTGCAGCCCAGCATCAGGCACTCAAACAGGCCCTCAGACCCAGATATGGCACTGGAACACCTGCCAAGACCAAGGCCCCCACCAAGATGTAACTTTGACCTGAACTGCCTCCCAAGTGTGCCACTGTGCTACCATCCTCACCCACCAATAGCAACTTAACAACTTGCAAGGGACATATGGACCAATACCCACTGCCACCAATCGATGAGCCCATGTACCTAGTATGGACATCCACCATGAGCCCACTCCCTATCACTGTACAGCGCACCAATGCAATTGTGACACCAAATAAAACACATTTACACCAAACCGTATGTCCCCTGTCATTATGAATATTCAATTGTAAGTGTCAATGTATTTGCCAGTCAATTCCATATTCATACCTTTATTGCAAGAATGGTACCCCATGCACAGCATCATGTGGAGCAAACAAAAATGTACACCATGCTTGTTTTCATGGCACATGCCACCTTATTCTTCAGGTAACAGTGTCAATGACTATAGACACCACATCCCCAAACAAATGAGTCAGTCAAACGTTATGCAGTGCAGACAACATCATCAGTGAACAGTACCTCATAGTCACTGGAAGTATAGTTGGATCAGCTGGTTCGTGGAGGGGACATCTTCCCCCTCTTCATCCTCACCATCACTCTCATCCCCTCTCAGAGGTAGCAGGTCTGGATGTACAGCACCCTCCTCCTCTATTAGGGGGATAGCTCTCCTCACAGCCACGTTGTGCAGCATGCAGCAGGCCACCCCTATTCTACACACTTTGTCAGGGCCATAGCACAGGGAGCTACCAGAGAGATGGAGGCAACAAAATCTAGCCTTCAGGAGATCTATTGTGCGCTCAATCACCCGCCTAGTATGTCCATGGGCCTCATTATAGTTACTCTCTGTATCTGTCCTGGGATTTCTCAAAGGTGTCAGGAGCCATTGCAAGTTGGGGTAGCCAGAATCACCTGCAAAAGTGGTTGAAACGGGACTGTAACAAACTGAGATTACCGGCAGACCGCCTGGCTGTCCGATATGTACTGATCCAGTGTCATACACATTCACCTATGAGCCAACCTCTGTCCCCTTGTAGTTGTTCCATCATGTGTGGCACACTGCTGTTCCTCAGGACAAAGGAATCATGAACTGATCCTGGAAACATGGCATTCACATGTGAGATGCACTGGTCAGCAGTACACACCAATTGTATATTCATTTACTGGAAGTTCTTCCTGTTCCTGTACACCTGTTCATTCACTCTTGGGGGGATGAGAGCTATGTGGGTGCCATAGATGGCACCTATCACATGAAGACTGTTAGCAAAGGCATAGAATTCAGACTTGATAGCAGGGAGATCAGCCCTTTGGGGAAACTTAACATATGTCTGCAGGTGTTGTACAAATGCATCCAGGAATTTGGACAGGACGAGGCTACACATTGGCTGTGAGAACCCTGCACCCATGCCCACTGTCACCTGAAATGAGCCCGTAGCCAAGAAATGGAGTACAGAGAGCACATGCACTTCAGTAGGGCTGGCATGCTGATTCCGATTAGCTGGTCGCAGTACAGGATCCACTAAAGCACATAGGTCATGGATTGCTGTACGATTGAGCCTGTAGTTGACAATGATGTGTCGTTCCACCATGGTTTCCAAATCAACAAGTGGTCTATAAAAAGATGGGGCCCTCTCTCGCCACATGGGTCTGTACCTATGGAGAGGAAAGAACACACATGAGAGACACACATACACATGCAAAACATGTTGTGTTTGAATAACTGCTGTACAATATGTTGGTGACACACACAAGCGATGTATAATGTACAACTTTTGGGACATGTATGCAGTGATACCTCTGGACTGATGTGAGGAACAGACACTCATGTGGGCAGGCGAGAAAGGGCTGGGACCTGAAGGCTCTGAATGGGGCCCACGACCAGGAAATATGTAAGTGTGCTAGCAAAATGGCAGCCTCCTGCCATCCAGATATGAAGGAGTAGAAGTGACATCATTCCGCTGGCGGTAGTTGTCATGGAGGAAGGCGGTGTTCCCCGCCGTGTACCCATTCATTGGTTTACATGGTTGTCAATGGGGAACCTGGGCCTATCATGATTGCCGCCGGCGGTGATGGTGCACACCGCCGCAAAGCGTACGCTATGTCGTCACCCCAATTTCACTTGACTCCCAGATCCCGTGCATGAAAGTACTCCACTAAGTGTGCTGCTGTATCCTGACTCTGGTTACTCCAATGGCATGTATCACAGGGGAAAGCGCCCCGGCCTTCACCACAGAGGAGCTGGAGAAGCTGGTGGACAGGGTCCTAACCCTGTATGCCAAGTTATATGGGCAGCCAGAGGAGCAGGTGAGTTGGCTGTTGCCTGTATGCATGTGTGATCGATTTGTAACTGCACAGGCGTAGATTCTGTGGTAGTACTGAGAGGGAGGTGGTAAAATGATCTAGTGAAGTGTCCATCCCATAGGGGACGATATGTCAGCTGTATCAAATGGGCATATCCTGATGTCTGTTTTTCTTCTCTGTGTGTCCCATACAGGTCAGCGCCCATCAGAAAAGGAGACTCTGGCAGGCCCTCACCAGGGAGGTGCGGACCCTGGGGATCTACAACCGGCGGAGTACCCACTGGAGGATGCAGTGTGAGGACCTGCGGTGCTGGGCCAGGAAGACCTGCAAGGCCCAGCTGGGGAAGGCCTCCCAACGAGGAAGGGGGCCCGTCCAACCCTGAGCCCCCTAATGTGCTGCATTCTGGTGGTGGCACATCCGGATTTGGATGGGCGCTTGAAGGCAGCACAGCAGCCACAAGGTGGTGAGTACCAACACTGTTTCATACCACTTTGATGGATGTGTTTGGGTGCTGTGGTATGTATGCTGTCTAGTGCTAGGCACTCTGACAGGTGTCTTCCAGCAATCCTGCCCCCAATGGGCACGGAAATGGTTAGGGGCAGATCTGGCAGTTCATCAGGTCCATGTGTCAAATGGGAAATTAGTTTTATGCTCGGGTAGTGGCCACAAGTCAGGGGCATGGTATTGACTATTGCTGTAGTTGCTGCGTGTAGGTGTGTAAGCTGGATGGGATTGTGTGCACCAAGTATGTACATCCATTCAGGTATTTGCAGATTTCTCTCATGTTTTGTCTCCCCACCCCTGTGCTCTTGTGTTCTTTGTGTACATCAGCATCATCTGGCAAGGGAGCAGTGGCGCCGGCGAGTGGGGTTACAGTGGCCCATGGTTCCAAGGAGGCAGAGTCGACGGACGCCAAGGGGACCAGTGGGTTGGAGGACGAGGGGAGTACCACGGGGGAGGCAACTAGCACTGGAGGTAGTGACTCTGATACGTCCTCTGATGGGAGCTCCCTGGTGGTGGTGGACCTTAGTGGACCCACCCATTCTGTGTCATCTTCCACCACCCCCATATCATCACCACCCTCCCAGTTGCTCCCCACCCAGTTGCCCGTGCCCACTCACCCAGAAGGGTGGGCATCTCCTTCGCCCCAGGCACCTCATCTCCTGCCCCTGTCAGCCCTTCTGCCCTCACAGAGGAGGTTATTGACCTCCTGAAGACCATCTCTGTAGGGCAGACAACCATCGTGAATGCCATCCAGGGGCTAGCATCCTAGATGCAACAATGCAATGCATACATGGAAGGCATCCATTGTGCCATGTCTGACCTAAAGAGATCTTTTCAGGCTCTGGCCTCCTCTTTGATGGCAGCCAGTGTCCCTCGTCTTTCCGTCCCCCCTTCAACCACCCCTACCACTTCCAGCAACCCCACTCCCTTCACCTATCCCAAGAACACGTTCAGACAGCCTCAACACTCAAGAAGCACACAGAGAAACACAAACACCACACTTCCCACCACAGGCATACACACAGACAACATACAAAGGCACACACAACAACAGCCACTTCCCAGTGTGTCCACCTCTCCCGCCTCCCTGTCTGTCACCTCAAGATGCACACCCACCAGCATTGCATCCTCAGTCACTGCTGCTGGCCCCATTCTGGCAGTCACCACAACATCAGGCATCCAGTCATCCACCCCAGACACCACACCTGCACTCACCTCAACGACATTGACTGACACATGCAGCACACTCACCAGACCTGCAGACACCCAGACAATATCCATTTACACTGGCAGCTGTCTTGTCGCACTGTGTCCACCCCCCCTCCTCCCAAGACACTCAAACATTCCAGACACCCACTCAACACACACCCACCACACCTCAGCATACTGTACAGGCACCTGCATCAACGTCCGGTACAACTACACCAGTTACAAGCACTCCCTCTACCTCCACTCCCACACCTTCCTCCATGTCCACCCCAACTGCCCCTAAAAAACCTTTCCTGTTCCATGTTGACCTGTCGAACCCACTGGCCCACCCCGTCTCATCCCTAAACTTGCCCTGCCCACCCTTCCCATTCCCGTGTCCCTTCCCCAGAGAGGAAAAAGCCCTGTGCTGCCCCAGGTCCATCTGCCACCCCCCAGTCCAAGCCCGCTCCCCCACCTTCCAAAAGCAAACCCAAAACACCTCCACCTCCGAAACGTAAGCCCAAGCCCCCCTCCCAGACGTAAGCCCCACCCCCGGCACCCCCTGCCCCTATTTCCTGAGGTGCCTGGTTGCCCCATTGATGTCCCTTTATGGTGGAGTACCCTGTGCACATGTGGGAGTCAAGTTCGGGCCAGTTGGGCCCTTCAGGCTTTCTCATGGACTGGCCAGTGGCCTTCTTTGGCCATTCCTTTATTTATTCTGTAATAACGTTTCTGTGCCCAGTGGTGTTGTTGCCACATTATGGAGACGTGGTTCATTGTTTCATTGTGGGGGTGTGGTGTGCACATGTGTGTACTTTGGGCAGATTTTATTTGCCTTGTGTCGGGTAAGTATCTCTTGTTCTAATGTGTATTGCTTGTGATGGTGTGAGGGTTTGGGAGTGCTTTGCAGGATGGGTGGGGTGTGGGTGTGTGTAACTGTGCCCTTTCTACCCTTGTTTACTAGGTTGTGGTACTTACCATCGTCGTCTTTGTCGGTTGTCACGGTCATGGAGGTATATTGCAAGAAGCAGGACTGGCATTATTTGCAACTCTCTCTCCATGTCTGCTTCCGCGTGTTGTGTGTGTCTATGGTGAGTGTTTCCTTTTATTTGGTTGGTTTCCGCCATGCTTTGCGTGGTGGTGGTTCCTGCCCCGGAACTGACAGCGGTCTTGTGCTTCATTATTTGTTGGGCAGGTGGGGCCTTTACTTCGGCCTCTTCCGTCGTTGTCAGCACTCCAATGCTGGCAGTGTGTGAATAGCCAACTGGTTGTTTCTCAGGTGCTTCATTATTTGGCGGTCAGGACCGCCAGCCTGTTGGCGGTAGTTACTGCTACCTCCTGCAGAGCGGTGATTGCCGCATGTTCATAATGATGGCCTAAGTATTGTGTGGGGTAGGATGTCATCAAACCAGTTCCGGTGGTTTTGAAAGGATAGAGGTTTCTCTATGTAGGCCTATGCTCTGTATTGTGCAGGTGCATTATCATGTGTAAAGTGATGAAATGTATTGGTGTTCCCATCAACTGCTGGAAAATTGACCCAAAAGTAGAACATTTCTGTGCTATATGCTGTATGAGCCTCAAGCCCAAATGTAACTGCACCCCCGGGCCATAAATCCATTAGCTAATAAATGATTAATCAGGGGAGTTTGCATATTTACTGCAATTACCACCCACTGCGGGTTCGCCATGGTAAATATACATGTTCACATGTAAGGGCACCATTTGGGGATTAATCCTTTTAAGGTTCAAGCTTAAACAACCTTCAATCTAAAATAGGTGTTACCTATCTAGCTGAGGAGGAAATCCTCCATACCACAGACATCTCTGTATATAGTATTGGGGTGTCTTTAGCACGTAGTGAGATAGAGATACTCAGGGAGATCCGTAATTCAGTGCCTGACCAAATGTTGGTGGCGTCATGAAGTATAGGCTCTCATAGTACCAATGTGACTGCTGGACTCGGGCAGCAGCAGCACCGGGCTGTGGGGAACTTAGCTCAATTCCACACCTTGTGACAACTGTCGGCCTTACTCTTTCGGCCAGCTAACAGTACCTCATCAACACCTGGAAGTGGTGGTGATTTGTGGAAGCCGTGCACATGACATTCTGACTTCTCAGGTTAAAGGTGTTGAAACAGATCTCATCCTTTTGTACCAGTTACATTCATCTCATACAAGCAAAAACAAACAGAAGAGATGATTGGTTCAATATACATCATTGCATCAATTGTGTTCTAGATAAAATGGCATGTACTGCAATGATTTGAATGATACAACATAATAATAAAAATGCAGTGACAAAAAAGTGAAACATAAGAAAAGTCCCACCATAACTGCTAGAATCTATATGTTGGAATTCCTAATTAAGTCCATTAAAGTGCCATATTAGAGCACAGCAGTGTTAGCCCTTATCTGCCCTCAAGAATCCCTAGGAAGACACCATCCCCACACCTGAATTTGGTGGTAGCAAAGAGGACTATTAGTCTACTGAACACCCCCTCTCATGTGGGAAGAGAAAAGATGTCAAGTTTCAGCAGACAGCTGCAATGAAGTAATGGAATGCGGTGGCAAACTTCTGGCTGGAACTCTCCCTCTAACGTATAGGGGGCACATAAATGTTTTATAATAAAACTGCTAATGTTCTAAGAAAACTGCCCTAACATAAAACATGCATGTTTCTGTGAAGTAGTAGAGATTACGGTGTTCGACTTTGTGCTGGCAACATATTGGAGACAGCGTGGAACAGAGCATAGAACAAGAATGTCAGAGTACAAGGAATGAAAACAGTTTCTGTGCTAGAAGTATACAAGATAAAGTAAAATAATAAGAATAACATGAATTTAAACTAGGCTGAATGGCACAGGCTGCAGGCCTATGGCTAAAATAACATGCCCATCAAAGCTACTAAGGTACCCTCATGACAAAGTTTGTATCCATTGGGTCACATCCAAATCTGAACTAGAGCCTTTCTTCTGATTAATGATATTGGCCTGCTGATGAAATCGTCTTACTAGATTCCTTAAATTCGACCAGCCTTTGTCTTCTAGTAAAACTGAGCCTTTACTGACTCTGGCCACTTTAGTTGGGGAAGAAAAAAACTGACTCCCATTTCATCATATTGATGGGTACTTAATCAGGACATAATCTCAAACCTTTTAGTAAGTGTCAGGACTGTGAGGGCTCCTGCCCTGTGCCATTGTGGCCTGTTTCACCTCAACTCTTGGGATAGCCTTCTTCTAAACCATCAAACTAACATCAGTATCCTTGATGGCTTGCTGGTCTTTCAAACAGTATGAGAACAAAGCAGAATGAACTTTCCTCCCTCTCAATATTCAGAATGGAGCAACACTGTGGAGCAATGTGGTGTAGTGTTGTACTCCCAGACCTTCTTCTTGAGAAACTGTTTCACGTCCAATTCCAGTCTCAATGGCAGTTTGCACACCTTCTTTTATTACCTTGTTCCTCTCTCCACCAAACCATTGGATGATGGTGAGTAGAGGGTAACCAGTAAGTGCTTGACGAAATGTGACCCACTGTCATTAACTAAAGATGTGGGAGACACTAACTAACTGCTTGAAGAATTTAATAACCTTGCCAGTAGATGAAGAGTTCACAATAGAAAAATAGAATCACTTTGAAGAATAATCAACCAACAGAGTGGCATACCTCATTTCTCCTGGCAAGCTAACATAAGGGACTTGAGAATCAGGGGGTTACTGCCATTGTTTTCCTGCACCTGTAGAGACATTCTTGTGGCCTTGCTGGGGTGGAACTATGTCCCCTAGCATACCTTGAGGCGGAAGGAGTGCCAGGATGTGCTGAAAAGCACCAGGCACTTCCTGAAATGTGAGACATGGAACCAGGCGGGTTACTGCCATTGTTTGCCTGGACCTGTGAGGACATTCTTGTGTCCTTGCTGGGATGGGACTATGTCTCACAGCATACTCTGAGGCGGGAGGAGGGGCCAGGATGGACTGAGGTGCGCCAGAGACATCCCACAACATGGTACACACCTGGGCACATGCCCTGGCGATGACAGGGCCTAGAGCGGGCCTGTCTGTGCCCATCTGAGACCAGAGGAGGCTCGGCTGGGCCACTCTTCTAACATGGCCACTGATAGAAAACTTGCAGTGTATTGCACAACTAGATAAGCCATGCCCCATGTATTGTTGTTATTTACCTAGCATGATGAGCAAGTGTAAGACTCCTAGGAACACTGGGCCGCCTCCAAACCAACAAGCATTGATGCAATGCTGGAGAGAGCCATAGGTGTTGTATCAACCAAAATTGCTCTGACTGAGCACCAGTTATCTCTGGGGTGTGATAGCGGTTCTGGTGGAAATAGCAAGGAGTCTGAAGCGCTCACACTTTTAAGTGGCAGCCAAGTGATGGGTACTGCTGGAACAGCATCCAGGAACACACTTTTGGACACTTCTGAAAGTGACCGTAGATTTTCTACTCCTGGGACTGCACCAGCAAACAACTCTCTTTGAACACGTTCAGTCCCTGCAACTATTCATTTGTCTCATCCTTTACTTGAACCAAGTGCAAAGTGGAAGAAACCAAATAGTAAGGATCGCCAGTTGAGCACTAAATCTAAGTAGTTGCCCAGAGGGAAAGTTCTGGCTTTGAGAAGTGCTGATTAAATAACTATTGAGGAAATGTGTGACAAATTTGAGGACATTTTGGAAAAGCGCTTAAGACCATTATCAGATTATTTGAGCACCATGGAAACTCATTTAGCATCTCTGGCTGCCCCTTATAATGTTGAGGATAGTGCCCATGGGAATGCAGGAGCCTCTGCTGAGTCCGTATCCTTTCACATACATGGAGCACATATGTCAGGGCATCCATAAATATTGCTAGTAGAGAGAATTGGGTTTTAGATAAAAAAGGATGACATTATTTGTAATACCACAATTCTCAACATCCCACTACATGCATGTCCCTATGCCTTGATTTTGGTGGAGGTGCTGCCCCTGAGGTGAAAGCAATCAGAGACTTGTAAACAGGATCGTAACAAAGTGCTCCACTGGCTTGGTGAGTACAAAAACGTTAGTACCATCAGTACAATTTTACTGACATGACAAGTGATGTAGATTGGTCCCCTTAAAAAGACATTGAAGGAGACTATATAATTCTAAACGTAAAGCATCGTAGTACTATGGTAAAATTGTTGGGCACAAATGATAACATTGTCACCTTACTGCTGGAGTATTTTTATAAACATCCCGGATGGGCGGTATTCTGTCACCTATCAACTAGACATTACCCTGTAATACATGAAAGCCTACTCAGTAACTACAGATACATAGGGGGTCATTACGAACCTGGCGGACGGCGGAGAAGCGGCGGTAAGACCGCCAACAGGCTGGCGGTCTTTTTTTTGGAATTATGACCATAGCGGTTACCGCCATGGTCATCTGCCGCTTCTCCGTTCTGCCCTACAGGGCGGAGACGACCGCTGGGCTGGAGACCAGGGTCTCCAGCCCGGCGGTCGTTACTATACCGCCAACGGTATTTGGACCCGGCTTACCGCAATGGATTTCCTGCGGTTGGAACTGCCATGAAATCCATGGCGGTAAGCACCATCAGTGCCAGGGAATTCCTTCCCCGGCACTGATAGGGATCTCCCCCACCCCCCACCCACACCCCGACTCCCTCCCCTACACCCCCCACCCCCAAAAGGTGGCAGGACCCCCCTCCCCACCCCGACCCCAACATCACATCACTCATGCACACACGACACGCACGCATGCACCACCAACACACATACACGCACACACACTGACATACATGCAAACATCCACACACACAGTCAGACACGCACACCCATATTCAAACATACATGCACACAACCATGCAGACATATCTAGAGACATACACGCACTCATTCCCATACTCACGACACCCCCGCAAGCATACAGGCACTCAGCCATCCCCACTACATACACACATGCACCCCCCCATGCACGCACACAACACACAACACCCCCCCACCCCCCTCCCCTCACGGACGATCGACTTACCTGGTCAGACGATCCTCCGGGAGGGGACGGGAGCCATGGGGGCTGCTCTGTCGACACCACACCGCCAACAGAACACCGCCACGCCGAATCACAGGTCTTGATTCGCTGGGCGGTGTTCTGTTGACGTGGAGGTGGAGCAACCTCCACTTCCCTGCGGCCCGCCAGTATGGCTGTTGGCGGCTCTCCGTCCGAAAAAGGACGGAGAGCTGCCAACAGTCATAATATGCCGAGCGGCAAACCGCCACCACTGGCGGTCTTCCACACGGCGGTCCCTTGGCGATCTTGACAAAAGACCGCTGAGGTCAAAATGACCCCCTTAGTGCTGTCAGATTGCAATGAGATTGACTTGGCGTGTCTAACCTTCTAAAGGATATTGCTAGACTGAATGGGTCAGGGGTGAAAAGTCCTCATTCTAGTGTATTATCACAGTCTCCCCATCAGGCACAATCTGCAACTGTGCATAAACACATTGCAGTGTTAGCAGATTTGTTACTACTAGGCAATCCTTTGACAAAGGGCTTCACCTCAGTAACGTACCGCCCATCAAATACTGAGCTGGAATCTTGCAGGGATTTGCACAAAGATGGTTTCCCCGTATAGGCATGCATTTTTTTAATCTTATGATATATTGCTCATTCAAGAAACCTGCAAGACCTTCCTCATAGTAGTAAAGGTTACATGTGTTTTAGTGTTCCAGCTGCTCCGTCCCAGTAAGGTCGTACATCTGGTGGTCTTACTATATGAGTTAATTTGCTTCTTGATTGCCATGTAGAGGATGTAAAAATTATCAGGTGGTTCTTCTAAAGGGGGATTTGCCCTTACTTCTGGGGAATTTTTATAACAATGATTTAGTAGTGTACCTAATCACTTTCTTGGGGGTTTATTCAATTGCATCTCAGAAATTGTGGAGAGAAGGGCATTCAAGGCCAACAAACATATATATGCCTTGCAGGGGATTTTACCGTCAAATTACTTTATGGTGATAAGGGGGTTGAACTTGATAGGCATGTAGCCATAGATACACAAGGCAAAGAGCTAGAAGTCTTCCTCTCAACTTATGATTTGTTTCATGCATTAGATGTTGTGAGTATCAACAATTTGAGAATGCCACCGTATAGCTGGAGGAATTGTGCCACAGCAATTGATTATAAATTTGTATCCCATAATCTAATTAATTTACTGCATTATGGGACTGTTATCAGCACAGATTTTGGAGATCACAGCCCACTAGAAATGGTTTTTCATCCAGGGCAAACTCTTAACCAAGCTTAGCAATTTGTTGCTATCTACAGATAATCTTAGTCTCCGATGGAGATTATCCAACCCCTTTAAATACTTAGGTAATGTAATCTTGGAGAATATAGATCTAGTCATAGGTTGTCATAACAAGGTAGTAGATGGGGAAAGAACAATGGTTAATTGTTTTGTCGCCTGATGCCCTAGAATTCGTTAGTCCCATTCCAAACCTTCCAGATCACCACAGCAAGTCCCATGTTGGTTTGATCAGTAGTGCTCTCAGGCTAATCGCTTCCAATTTAAGGCCCTAAATGAGTCACTTAGAGACAGTATTATCATTGTCTCCGTGCGGAAACATTATGAAACAGTGATGATTCAGTGGCGGAATGAAGTTAGTTCTCAACATTGAGCCACACTTTCATGTCTGGAATATTCGAAAGACAGCAAACAGTTTTGGAGAACAGTTTCAAGTATCTGCTTTTTTATAACAAACACTGAATGCCATTAGTTCTCACATAGGCAGCTCTGCTTGGGAGGTCCATTTTTCTTTTATTTATCAGGCATCTGATCCTCCTCCAATGTTGTCAGTGGCATTGGATGCTCCAGTAGCATTACAGGCTTCAGTGCACTAACTTACCATTGTCAAACAGCAGAGTAAAGGAGGCAAGGCAACAGGCCCTGATGGTGTCCCAATTGATTAAAAAAATCTAAGGCAGATATATGAGCATCTCAGTTGATAAATGTTTCCAACAATCTAAGCCCTCTGGGAATGCCTACACTGTGGGCGTCAGCTCAGTGATTGTCCTCATTTTTTAAAAGGGTGAGCGTTCTGCACTGCAATGTTACCGCCCCATTTCTGTAATAGACATCCCAGCGAAAATTCATGGTCGATTTATCTATAATAGTATACTGGAATGGCCTCAAGATAATATTCTGAATCCATGTCAGCATGTGTTTCGTTCTAGAATTGGTTCTATTGAACACTGCTTCAATTTAAATGTAATTTAAATTTAATTATTGGAAAATACACGGTGGTCAAAGAATCCCCTATTTTTCTGGCTTTTATGGACCATTTCAATGGCCTTCAATTGTGTTAATCGGACAAAGATGTGGGAGCTGCTCTCTGAGATGGGACTAGATCCAAATTTAGAGAACGTATTATCATTACTGGAACCTAACATGACGGCCAAGGTTAGGTTCGGCCAGGCTGGTGAGTTATCGAACTAAGTCTGTGTTAGTCGGGGAGTCTGTCAAGGGTGCATTCCCACTCCATTATTATTTATTTTTATATTAATAAATTAGCCTCCTGGTGTCCCCAAAATGAATTGGGCCCTGTTACCTATTTTGTTATAAGCTCGTGCATTCATTCTCACATTTTATGGCTATGGGCATTAACTACCTGAGTGATTATATTCACACTAAAACTACCCTGCTGTGGCTCTCTATTTGGACAAAGGAGGAGCAGCACTAACTAGAGACATAATATTTGAGTGCCTGACATGTGAAAAGGGATCTATGATTCCGTTGTTGGCGTATGTCAAAGACGTATTTGATGTATTTGGGTTGTCTCACATTTTTACTGACAGGGAATCCTGTGCTCCTATGGAATGCAAGATGGTACGAGCCTTATTGTTAACCAATTTCCAGCCAGGGAGGGGGAATAATTAACTCTAAACTATCTGTAGTGAGCAATATGCATTTAATTTCTGAGATATCCCCCACTAGCTATGTATGGAGTACAAGAGGACAGTGGTTACGTTTCGAACTAGAACGGGCACAATTAAATATTTGCTCTGTTTACTGCTGGGTATCAACAAAAATTAGAAAGCACAGTTTGCCCATGCAACAAGGCTCCCAGTCAATCGATGTGGCAACTTTTTATTTTTTTGCTATTTTCATATGTCATATACCAAGAGGTACCTGGTTACCCTTTTTAAAACTTAGGAATTTCAGCCATTGTACCAAGGTCTATCATTACCTCCAGCAACTTTTAAATGAAGAGACCTGTGTCTGTGTCAGCTCCTTTCTTCTCTCTGCATTACGATCACGTGGCACTATGCACTTTGAATAAATGAGCTATTTATTCAGGATGAATAAAAATTGTAAACATAGTTTTAAATGTTATGGTGTGGTCCTGGCTTTTTAATTCTATGTGCAGAAACTATTTAGTTTTACAAATGCATTTATGTATTTGTGATATCCATCTGTGCAACGTTTTAGTGGAATATTTGACTCTACATACTTTTATGGTTTATTTATGAACCAAATAAAGTTATATATTTAATTGAATTGAATTGAGCATAAGATCCTGAAAAGTAAAAGTCAAGACCTAATGTGTTCCAAGCGGTGTTAGGAAATAGAACCGGATGCAAAGGTGTTTTGTTTAATTCCCAATGTTTATCAGTAAGTAGGCACTCAGGACACTCCACCTGGCTCTCTAAGGCAGGCCACCAGTAGTGTTCCTTGGTGCGCATGCATGTCTTAGTGGTGCCAAGATGCCCCTGATGTGTTTTAGAAAAGATAAAAGGACACATTTTGGAGGGAGGGAATATGTAAATCACCTTTCACAATCAGCCTATTGTCCAGTGAGAGCTCCCTGGCAACATGTGCATATGTTTTTAAATCCCCCTGTAAACATCTAACAGGCCGACCTTCAACAATGTATATGCCAACTTGTTTCAGTACATAATCCTCCTGACATGCTTTTAACCACTCATCAGCAGTAAATGAGGAATCTCCATCTTGCAGAGCATGAGGTGCATCAATGGAAGCCACACATTTTATATCATCATTGTCATTTTCCTCATCTAACTCTGTCAAGGGCACCAGGGAAAGGCAATCTGCTCTGAAATCTTTCCTGCCAGAGACATGGCTACTAGTTAAGGTTTACTTGTGTAGTTTCAACACAAGTCTGGTTAGTCTAGCTGACACGTTGTTGTGCATGCCCCCTGTAAAGATAACAATTAAGGGTTTATGATCAGTTTGAAGTTCAAACCAACTGCCCCAGATGTACATTTTCAACTTTTTATTTGCCAGATGCATGCCAGAACCTCTCGTCCTATGGTGCTGTACTGTTTCCCAAAGTTTCTCAGTGATCCGGAGGCAAATGTGATGGTTCGTTCTTTCCCTCACACCTTTTGGCTCAAAGCAACACAAGCTCTTGAAGACTGGCATCCACTGTGATCATGGAGATGCAGTCTTCTTTGAATGCAGACAGTGCTAGTGCTTCCAAAATTACATGTTTTACCTTTTCAAAAGTGGTTTGTACTTCTTCAGACTAAATACATTTCTGACCTTTCCTAATTGATGACCTGAGAGATTCTGATGCTAGAGCATACCCTGAAGCAAACCTTGTGTAATATGCAGCAAGACCTAAGAAGGAGCGAAGGACATCATGGTCTGTAGGTGCACTTGCCTCCTTGATGACTTTCACCAAAGAAAATGTGGGTTTGATACCAGTTTCTGATATGGTGTGCCCCAGATATTCCAACATTTTGGAGGCAAACTTTCATTAATCCTTCCTGACTGTCATGCCCCTGGGTATTAGGATAGACAACAACTCATTGAAAATTATATTATGTTCTTCTAGAGAATCTTAAAAGACTACTATGTCATCCTGGTAGGCTTGTACCCCTTTCATATCAGCAAAGAGAACATCCATTAGCTTTTAAAAGACACTGGCAGCTGATACCAGCCCAAAAGGCAGTCTAAGAGAGTTGTATGCACCAAAGGGCGTGCCAAAAACCATCAATTCCTGAGAGGCCTCATCTAAAGCAATCTGATGGCAGGCTGACCTGAAATCAATGATCGAGAACCACTTAGCACTGCCTAACTTTATTCTAGGAAGGGATGAGAGTTTACTAAAATGTAAGCTTTCAAGGTTCTCAAGTCATTACAGAGCCTGATCTCACATGACTTTTTCTGTTGACTATAATCAGAGCCACCCACTGAGATGTCTCTATATGTTCTATGATGCCATAGGTGCATACATCCTTTGGCATCTGTTTAACCTCTTCCCTGCCAGACAAAGGAATGTGTTCCACCTTGTGAACTAATGGTTTGGCATTACGTTTGAGTCTGATGCTGTGGAAATACCTTTGACAGTCCCAACCTGTTCAATGAATAGCTCCTTGTACTTATCCAGTATTGCCTCAAGCTGTTCCTCCAGACTACAGATTGATTTCTGAGGCATGTCACCAACCATTACTGGAGTGTCTGAACCAGGTCCTGCCAGCCAATGATGTTCTTATCTTTGATAGCAACGTATACTTTGGTAATTGTTTCCCTACCCAGACAGTGTATTTTTGCTAAAAGGAAACCTAACATGTCAATGGGTTTCTCGCAAAATGCTTTAGGATTAACATCAGGTGTAAAAAAAACGTTTTGAGGACCCCATTTAGCATAGAATAGTAATTGGCAAACCAGAGTCTGCCATAACCTGTAAAGAAAAGTCCTGATGGAATCTGTGCACGAGTTAACATCCACATCAATGTTAGTGACACACACTGGGGTTTTGCTACTTATGAATCCTGTTTGGAAGTGCCCTAATTGTTTAAAAGACATGCAGTATTTGCTCACTGTGGGACAGCAAAGTGAAGTTGCTAACATGGTTCCTGGATCCGCATCTGCGATCGAATGTCAAAGCCTTTCTATGTATACCCTCTCTGTGAAAAAGGCTTTCTTTTACTCAAAAACTGCACAGAAAACTATCAGTTTTGTGTTCGGGAATTGTGTTTACCACCAAATTGACGGTAGACACAGGATGTAAAACCTTTGCAGATATTAAAGTTCTTTCTATGCTCTTGGCCAGGAAACTTCATTAAGCGTGGGGTTGCAACAACTGAGTAGCCACTCCTGAATCTTCCTGGAAGCACAATTAAAGATGAACTGGTCATGAATATATCCATTTTGGGACCAAACTCACCTGTGGCCATCAAAATCCTGAGTGCAGCTACAAACTCCTCAGCTCCTTCTTCAAGAAGTTGTTTGAATTTGACAAAATGATGGCCCTCGTTCTGAGTCGGGTGGTCTTAAGACTGCCAGACTCACAGCAGCAGTTGGACTGCCGCAGTTGTCGTGGTCTGACTGCCACATTACGACTGTGGCAGAGACGCCACGGTCCGACCGCCGACACCACCTGTTATCACCGGTTGACAGCCATGGTGGTCTCAGCAGTTGTAATCCGCCAGGGTGGCACTGAATGCTCCCTTATCCGCCAGCCTTTTCATGGCAGTTGGACCACCATGGAAAGGCTGGCAGAAAGGGGGCGTTGGGCATGGGCAGTGCAGTGGCCCCCGCGGACAGCCCCATTGCACTTTCTACTGCCTGAATTACAGGTAGTGGAAAGGGCTTTGGGTGCTGCTGCACCGCCACATTGCCGCTGGCTCGTAATCGTCAATGTTAAGATCTTGTTTTCTGCTGGGCTGGCGGGTGGAAACGCTGTTTCCAGCTGCTGGTCCAGTGGAAAACTTGTAATAGGGCCGGCAGTGTTCTGGCCACACTGGCAGTCAGATGGCAGTATGAGTTTGGCGGACGGCATCTTCCACCCTCCAAACTCATAATGAGGGCCAATATATTTTCAAAATGATACTGGGCTCCTCAGCAAATTGTTTATGCAACCTTTTAATGGCTGCTAAGAATACATTCCATATATTATCCCCAGTTTGGTCATGGGGCTTCGCCACAGGTGGCAAATTGTCAAAAATTTGCTGAGCTGTCAGACTCAAACTACCATACAAAAGTGCAAATTTACGTTCAGGATGGTAATTGCCTGAGTCAATTGCCAATAGGTGGTTTTTCAAACAAATAAAAGAGATGTACCCACTTTATGGTAGGTTTGCCAGTTGTGACAAAAAGGGAGGCAGCCAAGGAATTTGTTCTGGTGTGGCCATACTGAAGTAAAAGGCAGAAAAGGTACTTTGTGTAAAACTGTGGTAAAACTTTGACAATACAAAATAGTACCACTATTAGCAAGAACATTCCATGTAAAGCTGTGGTGATAGAATTAAAAATCAAAGCTAATAACAGTACATGTAGCTATGAGGATCCACTCTGTGTAATACAGAGAACTGAACTGCAAAAGGAAATTAAAATAGTACATACAAATCATGGAACTGACAAAGAACCTGTGGTAGGAAAAAGTGAAATTAACATTACCAGAGTGCCAGGAGGAATCGCCCCTTAGGTGCTTAATCCATATACCTAAAGCACTCTGCATCAACGGGGATTGACAAAAGTTCTTCAAGTTTATGATCGGCAGTGTGAAACATTGCAAAATGGTTGAAATAGGATGATCCAGGATGGCTACCATACCTGACGTCACCATGTTGCCTATCGTGTGCTGGGGAGCTGTTGCTACTTTGCCCAAAGCCTGCCTCAAGGGTTGCTGGGATGCTCTCCAAATCTTGCGCCAGGGGTCACAGGGGCACACGGACGTGCCTCTTCCAAACAGACACAAAGAAGGACAAAATACAGCCCACTAGGCGTGGTATCTCTAAGCTGCAACATGATGCAAAATGATAAAATCACAAGCTGGCAAGCTACAAAATCATGAAAAATTAAATTTAGGTCCCGAGAAGCATCAGCAAGTGAAGATGGATCATCGTCAAATGGGGTACGGTCAGATGGAGCCAGTTGTATGAGTGCACGAACTTTATTCATGGAGATCTTAACCCACAGAGGGCAGCGACTGGCTGGCTCAGATCCCAGATGAAACTGTCTCATGTCAGCTCAAATCTTTGCCTGTCATTCACAGCCAGCACAGGCCTTACATTTGAATACGTACAACATTTTAAAACATCAACAGAATATCAACATGCCACAGTGTGACTCGGGCTCACAAGCATATGGGCACGTGAGTCACACCACTGTATACTGCAATATTATTATATATACAGTATACATCTTAGCTTTGCTAGTAAATGTTGATTGGATTACATCCTGAATTATGCAGCAGGTATTCAATAATGTATTGCTTCATAATTAATTCTTTATAATACATATTGCCATAATATGTCCGGGCTGCTGCTTTAGATAGAATGAACATGAGCCTTGTTTCAGCTATCGAATATCCTTTAATCTTAACATAATGATGTTGTGTTCAAATAAACATAGGTATTTTCTAATCACATGTCACATTAACTAAAATATTTTTCAATTAACTAATTTTAAAATAGGTATGTTTCAATGTTAGTTACTCTACAGCTGGCTAGTGCACTAACTAAAAGTATCTTAAAGTGGGTCTTCAAATTGTATTTTTTATTTCCATCATTGTACATGAATGTTTTGTTTAATTTGTTGATGTTGCTTTTTTAAATAAAGAGGACATGAAAAGGTAATTATTCACAGTATAAGAAAACGTCCTAGCTGTGGTGGTACTTTTAAAAAAAAATGAAATACACAGGAAATGCTAGATTGAAAGTGGTCATTCCCTAATGTTATGAATTCAATTGGCTTCATCCTTTCCATTTAGGATAATTCACCCTCATGGAAATGCCAAATCTGGGCAGAGTCAGTGGTCATATACTTCTATACAATAATCTTAAGTGTACTGATCAAAGCATAGAATTGCTAGATGTTTTTTAACCAATAATTTTGCCCTATTTCATTCTTTAACTGATAACAGAACTCTCAGTCCCCACTCCAGTTCCCCTAATTTTAAATTCCGGTTTCTATATCTTGTCCTAAATGGTAGTGTATACTATTTTACCCCTTCTCCTTCCTATAACCATGATCACAAGAACATAGAGTGTACGTGTATGTCAAAACTGAGGAACCACCCAAGAGGGAGACACTAAATAGCGCAGTTGAGGAGGGTTGGTCACCTAGCAGGGTGACCACCTATCAGGAGGTGGCTGTGACGTCACCTACCTGACCTGGCCACTCAGATGCTCCCAGGGGCCTCTGCCCACCTTGGATTCAAGATGGCAGATTCAAGTGTCCACCAGGAGGAGCTCTGGTGGTGACGAACAAGGGAGTGGTCACTCCCCTTTCCTTTGTCTAGTTTCGCACCAGGGCAGGGACCAGGGTCCCTGGATGCAAGGAGGACACCAAATGTGCCCTTCAAAGCATACTGGTGGTTTGGGGAGGCCACCCCTCCTAAACTATGTAACGCCTATTTCTAAGGAAGAGGGTGTTACCTCACTCTCCCACAGGAAATCCTTTGTTCTTCCTTCCTCTGCCTGAGATGGTCAAGCAGCAGGATGGCAGAAACCTGTCTGAGGCTGACCAGAAACCCCTAGAAGACTGGTAGGAGCAATGCTGAGGGTCCTCTAAGGAGCCCCAAAGTCTGTGGAATCATGCAACCAGTATTGGCAACAGTATTGGAGTATGCATCTGACATGTTTGATACCAGGTTCGGAGTTCCCATTATGTAGTTGGACACATATATCCAGTACACAGGTAAAATTGCTTCCCCACTCTTACGAAGTCCAGTGTAATTGAGCTGAAGTTCACAGGGACACCTCTGCTCATGCAGGGGTGCCCTCAAACACAGGTACATCCACCCTGCTCTCTGGTGACCTGGTGCAGTAGCCTGTAGTGAAAGGGTGCAGGCACCTTTTCACTAAGGCTGCAATGGCAGGCCTGCAGACATAATTTGCATGGGCTATAATGGGTGGCACAATACATGCTGTAGCCCATATACGATACTAAACCATATACCATAGACCATATACCATATACTGGGGATGTACATGGGAACACACGTATGTCAATTTTGGGATATGCAAAGTCCTAAGCAAACACATTTAGAGGGAGAAAGCATAATCACTGGGATCCTGGTTAGCAGGATCCCAGTCAAAACAGTCTGGCAGCAGGCAAAAAGTGGGGGTAACCATGCCAAAAAAGGGTACATTCCTGCAGCCTATACACAAGTGGTCTAATACATCCTGTAACTGTGGCTGTTGCTGACACACTCTGCACTCTAGACTCTTTTGTTCTAAGTTCCCACAGAACATGGCAATAGCGCAGTAATGGTGTGGACCACCCAGTTAATGGCGGTGCCAGGAGGTATATTTTATAGTGGGTGATGTGTAGGTGGACAGGATTGATACTCCTTCAGTTTTCAAGGGCTAGTGTGGCAGTGCTCATTATGTCTCTGCTCTACAATGCATGGGAGTTATTGGCATAGCCGCATCCTTTCATGCAGTGTTATGTTAATTGTAGCAGTGTGAAGTTCAGCCCCCAGCCTTGCCTTGTGGCTTCTGTCACAGAGTGGCACAAGCGGCCCTTTATTGACTCGTGGGTCTGCATTTTGGGTGGGCTATAGCAGAGCACTCACAAGCAAACTCCCCACCAATGCAATATCATGGACTTGATTTATCCTGCATTCATCCCAATTCAAAGCAACACACAGAGAGTGCTTATCAGGGCAACCCCACAGGAGGTTCCAGCATGAGAAGTAGTGTACTCAGGTGCACAGTCACTTGTATACCATTCCAGCCTCTCCTCTGTTATCGTATGGCCGCCCGTAGGTTGTCGGTTAAAGCTGCTTTGTTTGATGTGGGTTCCGGGCAGCCCATTTTACTGCATGCATCCCCACACATCAAAGGAGCTGCAGCAAGGCCAGACGCTGCCCGCAGGGTGACTCGCTAGCCCCAGGCCACGTAGCGATCACACCGGTCTCATCTCATTTGCCTTGCCATGGGCCCCAGGCTCGGGCTCACACATGCCACCTCACTGGCCAACAAGTCCCTCATGGTTTGCAGCTCCAGCACTGTGTGGCAGCCAAATTTTCTCCTGCAGCTATAGTTGATGGTCTGGCCAATCGTCAACCACTCACCACTTCGGGATCCTCCCTTGACGCTAACTTCAGAAACTGCTTTGAGACTCAAACCATCATTGGGTGGTAGCTTTGTAGCATTTGAGCAGTCCCCCACTGCCATTTTGTTGTGGCAGATCAGCCATGCGGCTCTGCTCTTGTGGCCCAGTTATGTACACTGCAGTACCTCTGACTTCGATTTGAGGTCAGGCAGCTTCTATCAAGCTCTAAGGGTGGTTGTGTCCCCAATTAGCAGGTGACAGGACATTTGATGGATGAGAGCTCCCAGACGGCAATAAGGTGCAGCCATCTTGCCATGGGCTCTCTAGTGCCCCCCAAAACTAAACATCTATTTTAAACATACAAAACCACTGAAATTCACCAGTTATAATTATCTCAAGTAATTATAACTCGTTCCCTAGACAAACTATAACTCATGCCTCACCATTCACTACTAAATCCCTCAGATATTACATTGCTTATGTTCTATGACAGCATTGATAACATCACTGCAATATCAGAAATTACACCATTGATGGCAACAGTGTACAGGAGGAGGAGCAACTAATGCCTTCTTTAGGGCACGAGCTACATTTACTTATCACTTCCTTTTTCAAGAATGCTACATTCCTGCACTTGGCAGATAATTGGTGACTCTGATTGCAAAATCTGATGGCTCAAACTCATTGACTTTTATGTGCCACTCATCAGTATATGTATCTGTTATATGAAGCTTGAGCTTATGGGCCACACGCACAAAGCATTTTTCCCCCCACAAAAGGGCCAATTCACAGAATTTCCATGTTTGCAACTAGAAAACCGCTTTTTAGTGTGTACAAAGCCCGAATTGCGAGTCGGTAACTTGTTACGGAATTGTAATTTGTGTGTCGCGATACTATATTAGGAAGGGGCGTGTTGACGGCGTCCCTTCCTAATATCAAATCTGAAAGATATGTACGAATGTTCTACAACCAAAATGCAGTCGTAGAGTAGTCACAGTTTAAAGCTAAGAGACAAATGGTGGTAACCCATTTCCTAATGTGACGAGGTCCATCAGGGACCCCCTTTCAATTGAGAAAATTTGGGAAAATAATTTTTAAGAGCGGGACCACTGCCTACCATTAAAAAATGAAAAAGATTGCTTTATTTAAACAGCACTGTGCAGCACTCACAGAAGTGCCAAATCGCCATTAGGGATTGTTTATGTGCAGGAAGGGACACCTTCCCGCACATAAACAATCATACCCCTCAACACAGACATCCTTGAACGATGGTGCAAGGATGCCTCTGTTGGAGCTGGCAGCTACATTTAGCAACAGCGCAGGGGTGGTCCGTATTCCCTTAAAAACAGCGCATCCCTGCAGTTCTAAATTGATGAAGCGCGGCACTGCCAATTTTGCTGCAGCACAGCGCTGCACCACTTTTCTTTTAATCTGGCCCTTAGGGCCTTAGATTTTGGCAGTGTTACCGCCAAGTCAGGGGTGGACTCAAAAAGACCATCAAGCCAACTGTGTTCCACCCGCTGTATTTAGATGTTGCAGTTCTGCAAGCAGATTGAATATTGATGGATTGCTGATGGAGGAAGACAGCGGCTGAACCCAAAAAACATTGTATAATGGCAGGGCCTACTGAATAGAGGTAAGTGATACACACACACACTCTACCTTGGCCATATGTGTACCCCTATACTACACACTACACAACACACCACGTATACACAATAACCCATAGCCATTCTAACACAACACAATCCATACATGAGGAAAACACACATTGACATACATCCATGACACAACAGACACCATACACCTTTGACACTGCCACCAGACATGGCACAACCACAACATCCAAAACATCTACGCACTCAGCTACACAATCACACACAAGCTCCACTACACATATCATAACAATGTCTGCCACACCACAACAACTCTCACCTGAACGTGTCACACGGCAACACAACATACACAGCAATATCAGTCTCACATGCAAGTGACATACATATATGGACATAGCCACACCACTCACTCCAGCTCCCTCCACCTCAAACAGCCAATCCACACACACACACACACATACAACTGCTAATGCAAATACACAGAGATAGCACAAACCTACCCAAACAAGTTCCCTTGCATTGTGCACATATAGACACCTTTGACCTGTATGACTGTACCGTCATTGTGGTGCCAGCATTCATTTTGCAATGAATAATGACACCACAATGACAACTGCGTGTGGGTGTGATATACATGTTGTGCCTGCTTGTCCCCAGTTGTGTTTGACAAAATTGTCACTCTAACACATACGTCACAGTGATTAAAAAAATGACAGTGAAATGTACATGCCTGCAGTGGTCCCAACCTCCCAATCTCCCATGTAGAGCCCACCCCATGTACCTTGGCAATGTGATATCCCTACCATCAAGTCCGGTGATGGGAGAGTTGTGTTTTCTCCGTGGGTCAGTGGCAGCAGTGACACGAGGTGTTAACCAGTTGTGTCCAGTCAAAAACAGAGGTGGGATACTGAAAAAAGATGAATTTTTACCCCCACTCCTCCTGAATCCATCATCTCAAACATGGAGATCAGGCCGCCACTTTTTTCTTGGCAGTATGGCACACTCAAATCTGCACAGCTGGAAAGTTTCTTGAGGTCCCACCATCAGACACTTTTCCTATGGTGCCGTCAACGCAGCGGTGTTTCTTGGCACAGACAGTAGTTCAAATGCTGGCTTTCATCTATGGGACCTCCAACATCTAACTATGGCTGGTGGACCATTGCAGCAGCAGACGGGTTCTCAATTGAAAATTCAACGGTGGGATTGTTACTGCCAACAACTAAATCAAGCCCTATGTTTGGCGTATCTCTTAGATAACTCAGTCCTACATTTGAGTGACACGTAAAAGTGGGAGAGGCTGTGAAACAGCTAACAGCCTGTGTAGGAATTTGTCTACCACCCTTTACATCTGTTCAACATTTACATTGTCCCAAACCCCAGGATCACAGCTCCCAATTGTAACACACTTATGCCCTCATTACAACCCTGGCGGTCAGTGATAAAGTGGCTGTAATACCGCCAAAAGGCTGGGGAGAACTACTGCCAAATTATGACCACGGCGGTAGCTGCCTACAGCCAGTCAGAAGTAAATGTTCCGCCCACCATATTATGACCCCTGAATCCGCCACCTTTTCTGGGGTGGTACCAGCAACATCAAAAGCCTGGCAGAAACAGACCTCAGAAGGGAAAGTACTCACCTTTGGAGATACAGGGAAGAACCACGACACCATGGAGTCCGAGCTGCAAATATTCCCCATGATATTTTACGTCCTGCTCCACCACGAACACCAACGACGGCGAAGACAACCACGGTGAGTACAGCTGCCTAGCACACAAGGGAGGAAGGGAGGAAAATGAGAGTGACATACACACACACAACACACACCCTCAACACCATACACACTATCAGATGCAGTAAGACAACATATTTACCCCGTACACCTCAGGAATAATGCAAGGACAACAGGAATAGATGTAAGTGAGTGTATTAATATAAACACAGGAAAAATACGAACATTCAATACAAAAGTATATACATATGTACATTACAAGGGACACTGCCCAGTACTCAATGTGCGTGGGCTACAGGGCCACATGAAAAAGTCCAAGGCCCTACCTGTATCCTGCACCAACACAGAGAGAACACTGCAGGGGCATCAGCTGGAAAATAGGAAGGCACCTCAGGAGGATGCAGTACAGGGGGCACCTCAGCCGGCAGATGGAACAAATCCACTGGTTCTGGAGGGGGCAACATGTCCTGTGCTTCGTCCTGGGGAGTGCAGGGCCACAGTCTTTCAAGTGGGTGACTTGCCCACATGCTCTGGAGGGGGCAACATGCCCTCTGCTTGGCCCTGGGCAGTGCAAGGCCACTGTCTCAAAAGTGGGTGAGTTGCCCACATGTTCTGGGGGCACCGTGTCCTGTGCTTCTGATCCTGGGGAGGATGCTTAGAAAGAAGGTGGAGGAAATCCTATGACCTGGTTTTAAAGGAAGAATATAGGAAAGCCATTAGACTCTACCATGTAGAAATTAAACTAGCCCAAAGTACCTATTACACTGCTAGGACTGAACAATCCCCTAACTCCTCTAAAGAGATATTTCAGATATTTAAGAAATTTTACTCTCACCTACTGAGGGCAAATCTATTGAAGCCTCACAAGAACATAGTAATAATTTAGCATCATTCTTTCAACAAACATTGTTGACATTTATTCTAGCTTCTCAAATAAGGAACCTAATTCGGAGGATATGAATGACTCTCATCCTAGCGGCACTTCCTCCCTTTCACAATTTTCCCTCATGTCACATGAACAGGCTGCTGCCTCTTTGACAGCTCACAAGTCTGGATCCCCCCTGGACCCTGCCCCTCCATCGATTTTGGCCCTAGGTGGTGCAGTAATCATTCCGGTTCTGACTGACTTGATAAATCTCTCTATATCGTGAAGCTGTGTCCCCAATCAGTGGAAACACGCGATAATCAGACCTTTATTAAAAAAAGCGAACCTGGATGCATCTGTGATGAAAAACTACAGGCCCATCTCACTGATCCCTTCCCCATCTAAAATACTAGCCAAACACATGAATGACCAATTATCCCCATATTTAGAGGAAAACAATATCCTTCACCCCACTCAAATGGGTTTCAGGCCTTTATTTAACACTGAATCTGCTCTGATCACTGTCATGGAAGAGGCCAGGAAGCGCATGGATCAGGGTCGCCCTACGGTGATCATACTCCTGGACCTCAGCGTGGCATTTGACACGGTAGATCACTGGATGAAAGGAAGTGGAATTGAGGGAAATGCACTTTTCTGAAGGGAAGAACATTTCAGGTCCTCGATTGCTCTTTCCTCTCGAGTGAATTCAAATGTAGCTGCGGGATGCCACGGGGCTCATCCCTTAGTCCCACACTATTTAATATACATATGGGTCCACTGGCTCAGATAGTGGAGCCATTTGGGATTTCGCTAGTTTCTTATGCTGATGATACCCAGTTGCTGGTGTCGCTTTCCTCGAATTCAGATTCTGATGAATATCCTCTGCCTCGTTGTTTACAGGCAGTATCTAGATGGATGAATGATAGCAAGCTCCAATTAAATACAGACAAAATTGAAGTAATGATACTTGGTCAGAACTCTCGTCTGAGTATGAATCTTGGGTTACTGACTTCCTTGGGAGAGTTGCCTGCACCTAAGAAACATGTAAAAAGCTTGGGAGTTTGGCTGGACCACCAACTCACCATGGAATACCAGGCTAAGACAATTTCTGTCACTTGTTTTGGTATAATGAGGCTCCTGAGAAAGGCCTTTGCCATACTTCCTTTTTTGGCCAAAAGATTTATCGTCCAGGCCCTCATTATCTCCAGGTTGGACTATGGTAATGGACTTCTGCTTGGTTCACCAAGATATGTTAAAAGAAAGCCACAAGTAGTACAAAATGCCGTGGCCCTGCTCATCTTAAACACACCAAGGCATATCTCGGTTAAACTGCCCTTGTTGATCTGCACTGCACATAGTGTTTAAATCCCTGTGCTGTATGCACAGATCATTATATAACAGAGGCCCTGGACATTTAAGGACCCTGGCAGCTTTTTACATCCCAACCAGAAAACTCTGGTCTACCTCACCATCTCTTGCCACGGTACCCAGAATTAAAAAATCAAGATGGGGAGGGAACACAATGGCATATCTTGGTGCAAAATTGTGGAATTCGCTCCCACAAGGTCTTCGGGCTACGAGTCACGAAATGAACTTTCGGAAAAAACAAAACACCTGGCTGTTTTAATAGGCTTGGCCATCTATCCCCCTATTCTGGATAGTTGTTCTAGAGCGCTGGGAGGCCTTCGGGTAGCCATGCACTATATAAGTATTATAACATAACATAACATAACATGAGGTGAGTGGATGGCATTCCCACTGATTCTTGAGGGGGCATCGTGCCCTGTGCTTCTGATCCTGGGGAGGATTGAGTAAGTGGGTGGCATACCCACTGGTTCCGGAGGGGGCATTGTGCCCTGTGCTTCTGATCCTGGGAAGTGCAAGGTGACAGTCTCTCAGCTGAGTCTCATACCCACAGGATTTGCAGGGGGCAGGTGGCACAACAGCCCATGAGGCAGGACTACTGACCGTCCCCCGGAATTGATGGCTGCTCAGTGGTAGTAGTGGTACTGCTGCAGCTGCTGGTGGGGTGAGGTTCCAGCCCATCCCCTGCAGCCTCGGATGGGTGCCCACTGGTGCTGGTGGTGGTGGTGGTGCTGCTGCTGCTCGTGGTGGCGGTTGTGGGGGGGAAGCTCCAGCCCCTCCCCTGCAGCCTTGAATGGCTGTCCACTGGTGCTGGTGGTGCTGCTGCTTTTGGTGGTGGTTGTGGGGGGAAGCTCCAGCCCATCCCCTGCAGCCTTGGATGACTGGACACTGGTGCTGGTGGTGCTGCTGCTGCTGGTGGGGGGAGGCTCCAGCCCATCCCCTGCAGCCTCACATGGCTGCCCACTGGTGCTGGTGGTGGTGCTGCTGCTGCTCGTGGTGGCGGTTGTGGGGGGAAGCTCCACCCCATCCTCTGCAGCCTTGGATGGCTGTCCACTGGTGCTGGTGGTGCTGCTGCTGGTGGTGGGAGTTGTGGGGGGAATCTCCAGCTCATCACCTGCAGCCTTGGATGACTGGCCACTGGTGCTGGTGGTGGTGCTGCTGCTGCTGGTGGGGGGAGGCTCCAGGCCATCCCCTGCAGCCTCGAATGGCTGCCCACTGGTGCTGGTGGTGCTGCTGCTCGTGGTGGCAGTTGCGGGGGGAACTTCAGCCCATCCCCTGCAGCCTCGGATGTCTGCCCACTGGTGCTGGTGGTGGTGGTGGTGATTCTGCTGCTGGTGGCAGTTGGGGGGTGAAGCTCCAGCCCATCCCCTGCCGCCTCAGATAGCTGCCCACTGGTGCTGGTGCTGCTGGTAGGGGGAAGCTCCAACCCATCCCCCTGCAGCCTCAGATGGCTGCCCACTGGTGCTGGTGGTGGTGCTGCTGCTGCTTGTGGTGGTGGTTGTGGGGGGAAGCTCCACCCCATCCCCTGCAGCCTCAGATGGCTGCCCACTGGTGCTAGTGGTGCTGCTGCTGCTGTGGTGGGGGGAGGCTCCAGCTTATCCCCTGCAGCCTCGGATGGCTACCCACTGGTGCTGGTGGTGGTGGTGCTGGTGGTGGCGGTTGTGGGCGGAAGCTCCAGCCCATTCCCTGCAGCCTCTGACTGCTTCACAACCATGGTTGGTGGGGTGGGCTCCGGCTGAGTCCCAGCACCAGGCCCCTGGTGCAGGCCCCTTGCCCTTCCTGGCAGCAGCTGGGGATTGCTCCTTGCCCTTCCTGTCAGCAGCTGGGGATAAGTCCTTGCTCTTCCTGGCAGCACTTGGGGCAGGCTCCTTGCCCCTCCTGGAAGCAGGTGGGAATGGCACCTTGCTCTTCCTGGCAGCAGCTGGGGCAGGCTCCTTGCCCTTCCTGTCAGCAGCTTGGGATGGTACCTTGCCCTTCGTTGCAGCACTTGGGACAGGATCCTTGCCCTGCCGGGCAGCACTTACAGATAGCACCCCTTCCATGAGGCTGCCAGGTGCCCTGGATCCTTTACCACCATGAGTGGGTGTGGAAACTACTGTGCCCCTGGACTGGGTGGCTGAGGTGCTTGCATGGATTTTTGCCACCTTGACCAGACAGGAGGGATGGGGGGAGGGGTAGGGAAGAGGTCCATGGTGGAGAGAAAAACCTTCTTACGGACACTGAGGTGGGATGAGGGAGAAGGTTTGGGAGTGGAGGAAGAGGGAGTGGTTGTAAGAGGTTTCTGTCTGCTGTGTTTGGTTCAGGTGCATAGGCTGGATGCTGTTGTGCGGTGGATGGCTGTTGGGTGTCTGAGTGCCTGTGTTTGTGTACCTTGGGAGGGGGGACAGACACAGTGAGAGAGGACACAGGGGATGGGTGCATGGCTGTTGCAGTGGTGTCTGCAAGTGAGGTGTGTGTTCTGCTAGGTGTACTGGTGATGCTGGTAGTGGATGATGGTGTAGTGCAGGGTTCAGCAAAGTCGGTCCTGGAGAGCCGGGTCCATGCCAGATTTTTAGCATATCCACATTTAGAATAATGTAGATTTCTGAAACATCCTTTTTCAAAATGTGGATATGCTAACAATCTAGCATGGACCCGGCTCTCCAGTACCGACTTTGCAGAACCCTGGTGTAGTGCATGCAGGTGTGAGTGTGAACACAACTGGAAGGGAGGTGGAGGAGAAGGGGACACAGTGGAGGCAGTGGATGTTGGTATGTCTGCATCTGGATGGTGTTTGTGTGAGTGCCTGTGGGATGATGTATGGTGCTTGTGTTTGCCATGTCCACTTTCATGCTTGTTGGAAAATGGGTTATTGGTAAGGGCAGGTAAGTACCTACACTTAGCAATAGGCCACTAACCTCCACTTAGGTCCAGTTAGGTCTCAGTAAATTAAACCCAGCTCAACCCTTGGTAGCTTGGCAACGAGCGACAAGGCTTAACTTTAGGAGACAGAGTGTAAAGCATTCAAATATCACAAAACAGTAATTAAATAAAACACAGGAAACAGTTTAAAAATCCAAAACCATTTTAAGAAAATAGATTATATTTTTATCTTTAAAATGACACAAAAACTAATAAAATCGGATAAGGGGAACCGGAGATACGAATTTTAAAAGAATTATTGTTTTCTAGCGCCTAGAAACAAAAAGCGCCAATCTGGTCATCTGGTCGCACCTCGACCGAGGCAAAGTCAAAGTTTAAGACCGACCGTGATGGAGTCCGGCTCGGCTACAGCCCGCGGGAGGCCCTGGTCAAACGTTTACCTTCGGACTTAGTCATTTTTCTGAAGATTTTCTTCAGCGGGACGAACCTGCCAGTCCATTCCAACCTCCTGGAACTCTTCTCCGGACACACGTCGCGGGAGCCCTCGGTGGAGATTTTTACCTTCGGACTTAGTTGTTTTTTCGAGGTGAAAATCCTTCGACCGGGGCCAACTTGGATCTTGATCCGATGTCCTTGGAGCCCTCCTCGGATACGCTGGCTGGGAGGTCCCGGTCAACTTCCTACGTAGGGCCAGATGTATCAAAGCTTTTTGCATTCACAAATGGTGCGAATGCCTGTTTGCTAATGCAAAAAGCCATTTCAGAATGTATAAAAGGCATTCTGAATGCAATTTTAAGGAATCGCTAAAATAGCGATTCCTTAAAATTGCGACCCTGTTTAGAGAGTCGCAAATTGCGACTCTCTAAATAAGAAATCGCAAATAAGGAATCCTTATTTGTGATTTCTAAAGCACATGTAACAAGCAATTCCTTAATGCGAATAGGGCATTATGGAATCGCTATTTACCACCAAGTGTAACCATGTGCAAATTTTAAAAATGCATTTAAAACACATTTCGAAAATGTACATATAAAGCACACATGTCCTATTGACATGTATGCACCTTACATGTTGTAAAAAAAAAAATTGAGGTGCAGCAGAGGCGGCCTAAGGTCCCCAGCACCCTGGACTTTGCATTTCCAAAATTTGCGAATTCCAGTTAGGAGTTTGCAATTTTGGAAATGCAAAAACTTTGCAAATATGGGCCTACAGGTCCATAGGTGCAAAAGGGCGGACCGGATCGCATTTTGCGATTCGGTAATAGCATTTGCGATTTTTAAGAAATCGCTATTACCGAATCGCAAATGTGATACATTGCATTTTGCGAATCAGAAATAGCTATATCTTAAAAATCACTATTTCCGATTCGCAAAAGACCTTTTACATACATCTGGCCTTTAGTCTCTTTTTTGGAGATTTTCTTCACCAGGATGAACCCGCAAGTCAGGCCGGGTCGCGGTTGAGGCAAGCCGGCTGGAGTTGCCATGGCGGGTCGACCCTCTATGGAGCTTTTTTTCAAAAGTTTTCCCAACTTCTGGGTCTTCTTCCAGATGTTCCTTTAAGGTTCTTTTGGGGTCTACAGCTCACCCCAAGGTTCCAGAGGCTCTGAGATGATCCTTGGGCGGTGTGGACTACAACTCCCAGAATGCACCTGGCGCAAACTCCTTTTTGGCCACTGGACAGTGGTCAGCTGGTTGGTTTCTTCAGGAGTTGGTGCGGAGGACTCTGGTTTGCTATTTTTCACCTGTAGCAAACAGGGAGTCCCTCCTTGAACCAGTTGAAGCCAGGCAAAGTCCTTCTTGTGGTGAAGCCCAATTGTGCAACTGGTGCTGTCCTTCACAGTGCAGGGTCCAGGTGCAGGCCAGGGGTGCAGCAGGGCAGTCCTTCTCCTGTGGTTCTTCCTTGTTGGAATCTGATGGGGATCTGAGATGTGGGTGCAGTTCTGCCAGTTTTATCCCTGCTCCTGGATGAAAAACAGGGGGGGTCCTGGTTCTCCAATCTGGGGCAGGGTCCTTCCCCCTCTGATGACCACTTCCTGGGAAGTGTGGCAAAAATCTATCCCAGGGAGCAACATCCCTCAAAAATCCATCATGGATGAAAGTGATTTTTGGAGGTTACATCTGGCTGAGCCCACCCATTGGTGTGGCTAAAAATCCTAAACGCACCCCTCTCCTGCCCTCTCCTAATCTAATCAAGGGGACACCTAATTGTCTGGGTTTGCAGGATGTGGGGGTGTTGCTGGATTGCTCCAAATGTCCTTCTCTGCCTTTGAAGACCAGTTTGGCAGCCCTCCCCTTCCTGCTTCGCTATCTGCTGAGGGGAGATCTCCTCCCACAGGCACATCTCTTTGTGTGGAGCCAGGCCACTTCACACCTCATCAAGGCAGCCTGGCCAGGCTGCCAGAGGCTGGCCAATCAGGGCACAGCAGCAAAAACACTGCAGGGCTGAAGTTGGCAACTTTTCAGGTAAAGTTTAAAACTCTTTACCTGAACAAGTTATATTAAATCCAACAACTGGAAGCCAAGAGTCAGTAACCTCCAGTACCTGTCCAAAAAGTGTGGGGGTGACCAGGGCATAAAGGGGGACTTTCCTACACTGCTCATCTGCCTGTGTGCTTGGGATACGTTGGAGTTGAGGGGAATGGGATTGGGAAGAGGAAGTTGGAGGGGGAGGCTTGAAACAGGGACAATGGCTTCCATCTAAGAGGAGGCCACAGTCTGGATCGATCTCTGTTGGGCTGCCAAGCCAGTGTGAATGCTCTCCAGAAATGCATTTGTCTGTTGCATTTGGGCTGCCAGCCCCTGGATGGCATTCACAATGGTTGACTGCCCTACAGAGATGGATCTCAGGAGGTCAATAGCCTCCTCACTCAGGGCAGCAGGGCTAAATGGGGCAGGGCCTGAGGTGCCCTGGGTAAAGGAGATGCCCACCCTTATGGGTGAGCAGGCACGGACAACTTGATGAGGGGCTGCTGGGAGGGTGGTGCTGGTACGGGGTGGCAAATGTGCCTGTTGCTGGGGTGGTCACAGAAGTGTCCGCCACCACCAGGGAGCTTCCATCGGAGGAGGTATCTGTGTCCGAACTGTTCCCTTCTGTCTCCGCTGCTCCCCTCGCCCTCTGTCCCACTCGTGCCCTCACCGTCAGTGGACTCTGCCTCCAGGGTCCTTTGGGATGCAGCTCCCTCCATCTCCGGTGCCTCTGCTCCTCCACCAGATGATGTTAATGCACATAAGGACAGGATGACAAAACAAAAAGGGGGGGCAGAGACAAGGGTACACATGGTCAATGGCTGCACCAACACCAACGTTGGTGTACATACCACACTCACACACAGGGAACAGGCCTACGCACTATGCAATTCACTAACAGTACCTATGCTAGCCTCCAGGGCATGGGCAGGGACACCGCCAGCCAATTGCAGCATACCTGGGTCCCACACAGCATTGCCCAGTAGAGGATACCTACAAGCTAGGTAGGAGGAAGATCACTTCAGAACTCTGTCCAACATGGGACCTACACTGTAATGTCAGGCCTAGGGCCACCCACTAACACACATCCCCCACCCGGATACCACCCTACCAGGCGTCAGTTGTAATGAATGGCACTGTACTCAACACCTTGTGGCTGCTGTGATGCCCTCAAGTGGCCATCCAGCTCCGGATAGGCCACCGCCAGTATGCGGGCCATCAGGGGGGTCAAGGTTTGACGGGCACCACTTCCTTGTTTGGAGGCCATCCCTAGCTGGGCCTCCGCCGTCTTCCGTGTCCAGCGTCTCAGGTTCTCCCACCGTTTGCGACAGTGGATGCTCTGCCTGCCGTAGACCCCCAGGGTCTGCACATCCTTGGCGATGGCACGCCATACACCCTTCTTTTGATGGCTGACCTGCAGAGAAATACACACAGGGAAAGCCATTAGTCAGACCGTCCTGGTTGTTACACTTTTAGCCCACCTTACCCCTTCACTTCGCCATTTGCACACAAAGGGCCCATCCCACAAGCTGTAAGCCGTCCAGGGGACATCCACCAACCCCCCCCCCACACGAGCCCTTCACACACATCACTCCAGTGCATTCATACCCCATGCATTGTACTCAGCAGTGAACTCATCTGTTGGTGTGGAGGCCCATACAGCAGTCCGTACTAGGGTAGTACCCCATCCACCAGTCGCTCCAACTCCTCGAAGGTGAAGGAAGAGGCTTTTTCCCCAGTGACATGCACCATGGTAGGTCCCAGACACAGGTCACAGCAGCACATGTAGTGTAAGTCCTATGCTGTTGAAGGTCAGGTAGCAAGTGAGAGAACAGACAGAAAATGGCGGTGATATCAGTGGTGGTGCATACCGTCACCTCCGGCGTACATCACCATTGGCCACTGTACCCCATAGGGCCCAATGTTATCCAATGAGGAGTTGCACAGTGGCTCTCGACCGCCTCCCACAACAGCGCACAACTTCAGCGGAATTACCTCACTTCCACCTGTCCCTCCACACAGGACAGGCGGACGCCATTTCGGGGGGTGGCAGGCCCTGGATTATAACTGCGTCAGACTCACAATTGGGCGTACAAGACAAATGCCACTTATACATTTAAAATAGACAGCATGCATTGTACTGTTGTGGCTCCAAAGTTCAGTTTGTGACCGGCTCCTCACTCCTTTGTCCCTAGACTGCAACCGCTGCAGATGAATAGGAGATGGAGACATACCCCCGTGTACAGACCCCTGGTGGACTTTGCAACAATGGAGGACAGGCACATTGTCCTCACCTACAGACTTGACCGGGCCACAATAACGGATCTGTGTGCCCAACTGGAGCCTGACCTGATATCTGCTATCCGTCACCCCACTGGGATTCCCCCTCTGGTGCAAGTTCTATCTGTGCTCCATTTCTTGGCAACTGTTTCTTTCCAAGTGACAGCGGGCTTGGCATTAGGAATGTCACAGGCAATGTTCTCAATAGTGCTGATAAGAGTGTTGTCTGCCCTGATTAAACACACATGCAGTTACATTGCCCACAGTGAAGGTTGACTTCGATGCAATGGGCCATATCCCCAACATAATTGGGGCAATTGATGGAACACATATTGCATTTGTCCCTCCTTCCTCGGCAAAATGAACAGGTATTCCAAAATCGAAAAAGCTAACATTCCATGAATGTCCAAATGGTGTGCCTGGCAGACCAGTACATCTCCCATGTCAATGCTAAGTATCCTGGGTTGGTGTATGATGTTTTTATCCTGAGGAATAGCAGCATTCCTAATGTGATGGCCCTACTACAGAGGCACAGGGTGTGGCTAATAGGTGAGCCCTGGTTCCAACCCAGTGGATGCTGGTGGATTGGTATGGTGTAGGCCATATCGGATGTTGTGTGACTAAGGGCCAGATGTAGCAACGGGTTTTTCCTATTCTGTGTCAATGGGAAAATGTGTTTGTACATATGGCCCTAAATGTTGTCCCTCCATATTTGCAGGTGACTCAGGTTTCCCCAACCTATCGTGCCTACTGACCCCTGTGAGGAATCCCAGGACAAGGGCAGAAGAACGTTACAATGAGGCACATTGGCGTACAAGAAGGATTATAGAACGTACCTTTGGCCTCATGAAGGCCACGTTTCGGTGCCTCCATCTAACAGGTGAATCCCTGTGCTACTCACCCAAGAAAGTCTGCCAGATCATTTTGACATGCTGCATGTTGCACAACCTTGCCTTGAGGCGCCATGTGCCTTTTCTGCAGGAGGAGGAGGCTGGAGATGGCCATGTGGCAGCAGTGGACCCTGTGGACAGTGAGGATAAGGAGGCAGAGGATGAAGATGAGGACAACAGACCTGCAGTGTTCAGACAATACTTCCAATGACACACAGGTAGGACAGTGTTACTTCATCTTTCAATTACATTTTCCTGCTGATCTTTGTCATTGGCATGCTGTTTTTCCCACTTGTATGCCCACTTACTGTACCCTTTGATAACTCATTTTTCAGATGTTGGTGCCCCACTATGGCTCCTGGTGTGATCACTGCAGCCAACTACAGGTCTTTCCAATGTGAACATTACTGTACATTTGAAATGCAATGCTTGAACCTGGTTAAAAGAATACATACTTAAATCATTTGACAGACTTAGGTGGTCATTCTGACCTCGGCGGTAAAAGGCGCCTACCGCCGGTCAGAAATCCTCCATAATCCCGCCGCGGTCGCGGAAACCCGCCACGGTCATTCTGACCCGCAGAAGGCAAACCTCCGAAAATCCGACCACCACAACAGACCGCCAGACCAGCGGTCGGCGGAAAAGTGGAGGTGACAAAACCTCCACCGTCACGCCAACAGAAATACGCCCATGCCATTACGACCCACGAATCCACGCGGCGGTCATTCAAACGCGGTATTCCATTGGCGGGACACACCGCCGCGGTCAGAATACACACAAACGAACAAAACTCAGCCACATTGGACGATTTGAATCCCACACACCTGATACACATACACACACCACTCCCACACACACAATACAATATAAAACACACACCCACATCACCCACAAACCCCTACGCTAAAAAATTCTGAAAGAAGGCCAGAGCGAGACACCAGCATCCACAAACTAACAGCCACAGCCACTCAACACCATCACCCACACACTATCCACACACAAAACAACACACACCACCACACTCAACTCACTTAAATACACATACTCCACCCCACACATCATACACACCACCCCATGGCACCCCAAATACAACCCCGCTTCACAGACGAAGAACTCAGGGTCATGGTGGAGGAAATCGTTCGGGTAGAGCCCCAGCTGTTCGGCACACAGATACAATACACCAGCATTGCCCGGAGGACGGAGCTATGGCAGAGGATTGTCGACAGGGTCAACGCAGTGGGACAGCACCCCAGAAATTGGGAAGACATCAGGAAGCGATGGAACGACCTACGGGGGAAGGTGCGTTCCATGGTATCCAGGCACAACATCGCCGTGCAGAAGACTGGCGGAGGACCCCCACCTCAACCCCCACAATTCACATCATGGGAGGAGGAAGTCTTGAACATCCTGCATCCTGACGGCCTCGCAGGAGTCGGCGGAGGAATGGATACTGGTAAGTTGAAGCTTCAATACTGCTTCCCCCCCACCTGCATGCCAAATCATACCCCAACCCTCACCCCCATCCTCGAACCCCACCCTCACCCCCACCCCCATCCTCACCCCCACCCTCACCCCCACCACCATCCTCACCCCCACCACCATCCTCACCCCCAGCACACCTATTCCCCGCCAATGTCTCACCATCACAACCCACACATTCCAAAACCTAGGCCTGCATGCGTCCACTAAGCATGGACACCCATCACCAAAGCATGCCCAATGCATATACACATCCCCCCCACAAGCCACCCTCACCAAAGCCCCCACACACGAATGCCAGCACTTGGGGACACGAGAACCCATAGATACACCCATATGCCACACATTAAAACTATAACCATACCTCTATACCCCTGCAGGACCCGACCGTCAACACACCGCGGCGGAGGGGCCAGAATTCTCCACACCCCCCACCCAAGAGGCCGTCAGCGATGACAGCAGCTCTGTCGACCTGGACACCGATGACCAGCCCGGACCATCGGGGACCTCTGGACAGTCGGTTCCCCTCACACAGACACAGGCCACTACAGACCCAAACCCCTCTGGGAACACCAGCACAGCTCCCACCCAGCGGGCCCATGCCTCTGTCTCCAGGGCGCGTCAATCTGCGGTGTGTCTACCACTACAGGGCACCCAGGATAACCCACCACCCCAACAACAACAGGGACCTGGGGGCAGTGGTAGTGGGCACACCGGCCAGGGGGCAGAGGCCCAGGGAAACAGGGCAACTCGGAGGGCAGCTGTGCGACAGGGGGGGGAGGAGAGGCCCAGGGAACCCACTCTCCACGAGGTCCTCACCACCATCATGGGAGCATACAACCGCTCCCAGGAGACGATGGCGACGGTACTGGCCCGGTTCCAGGAGATCCAGGTACTGCAGGAGGAACACTATCAGGGGTACAGGGAGGACATCAGAGCCATCAACACCACCCTGGTTACCATGGTAGGGCTGCTGCAGGACCTCGTCAACACCAGGGCGGACACTCAACAACACCCAAGGGCCCCTGCCACTAGCCTGGACCAAGAACAGCCAACCACCTCCGCCGGCGCTAGTGGACAGGAGGCCCCCGCACAACAGCAGCCCACCAGACCCCCACCTCCTGCAGGAGAAGAACCACCCCGCAAGAGGGCCCTGAGATCTCGCAAGAAGACAGAGTAGGATGTCAAGACCCCCGCCAGCAATGGATACCACCTGATGTCATCCCACTGTCCCACATTGTCACCCTGTCCATCCTTGAACTGCCCATGCTCCATCTCTCCACAGGCCTCTGGACAATGCACCTGTGTGACTGTTACTCTGGACTCTGCCATGGACATTCCTTCACCATAGCCCCCACCCACTTGAAACCACCCATCCCATTTTGAGCACTTAAATAAACACCTATTTTGCACCAAAATATCTGGAGTCTGGCTGTGATTTCAATATATTGTAATTGACATGACAGTGCAAATATGTCCTTGTACATGGTGAAGTCAACAAACAGCTGCCACAAAGCTGTAGTCCATGGGGAAACGAAGCACAGGACTCGTAGTGGGGACCCCAGATCTGAAATAGGGAGGGAAAAGCCAAAACTCAGTCATCATACACTGGGGCAAATAGACAGGCAGCAGAGATGCAGGAGAGTAGTTAACATTTACTAAATTATCTTTGAAATGTTACCTGTGTCCTATTGGAAGTACTGTTCAATGATTCTGTCCCTGTTGTCTGTTTCAGCCCCGTCGTCTTCCTCCTCGTCACTCTCCTCAGGTTCCACCGCTGCCACAACACCACCGTCTCGACCATCCTCCTGCAGGAAAGGCACCTGGCGGCGCAAAGCCAGGTTGTGAAGCATGCAGCAGGCCACGATGATGTGACACACCTTCTTAGGTGAGTACATTAGGGATCCACCTGTCATATGCAGGCACCTAAACCTGGCCTTTAGGAGGCCAAAGGTGCGTTCGATCACCCTCCTAGTACGCCCATGGGCCTCATTGTACCGTTCCTCTGCCCTGGTCTGGGGATTCCTTACTGGGGTCAGTAGCCACGACAGGTTGGGGTACCCAGAGTCCCCCACTAGCCATACACGGTGTCTCTGTAGCTGTTCCATCACGTAAGGGATGCTGCTATTCCTGAGGATGTAGGCGTCATGCACTGACCCTGGGAATTTGGCATTTACATGCGAGATGTACTGGTCAGCCAAACACACCACCTGGATGTTCATTGAATGGTAATTTTTTCTGTTCCTGTTCACCTGCTCCCTGTCTCTTGGGGGAACCAAAGCCACATGGGTCCCATCAATGGCACCAATTACGTTGGGAATATGTCCAAGGGCGTAGAAATCACCCTTCACTGTAGCCAATTCGCCCACCTCAGGGAAAATGATGTAGCTCCTCACGGATTTCATCAGGGCAGACAACACTCTGGATAACACCTTCGAAAACATGGGCTGAGACATCCCAGAAGCAATTCCCACGGTTGTCTGAAATGACCCACTTGCCAAGAAATGGAGTACTGACATGACCTGCACCAGAGGGGGAATCCCTGTGGGTTGGCGGATGGGGGACATCAGGTCGGGCTCCAGCTGGGCACACAGTTCATGGATAGTGGCACGGTTAAGACGGTAGGTCAGGATAATGTGGCGTTCTTCCATTGTCGACAGGTCCACCAGCGGTCGGTACACGGGAGGATTCATCCGTCTCCTCGCCCAACCCAGCGGACGGTGCCTAGGAAGGACAACATGGAGCACACAGTCAAGCAACCCACAGGTACGTACTCACAGCTAGCACAGTAAACGATTCTCTATGCAGTGAATGGCGTGTCTGAGTGGCTATGCAAGGCCTAGGCCTGTGTGACGCTGTTGAAATTGAGCCATGTGGGCCCTGGAAATGGCGGCTGCCTGACCTGTGAAGTGTGACAATGGGATGTGAGGTCAATGCGCTGGCGTGGCACACCGCGGCGGGCGGCGGGCGAAGACCGCGGCGCCAAGCCGCATTGGTTAACATTGAAGCCTATGGGTTTCAGGAGCCAATGGCGAAGGGCGCCGGCGGTGGTGGGACGCACCGCCGCGGTACGCACCGCCGCGGACGTGACCGCCATTTTCTATCTACTTATCCACTTGCGACTTGAACTTTCACAGGAGAGGACCTATACTGCAAGTGTTGCTGTGACCTCGGTCTGGAAGGGACAATGGCTGCTGCGCCTGGGGAAAGGGCCCCTGCCTTCACTGGAGAGGAGTTGGAGAAACTTGTGGATGGGGTCCTCCCCCAGTATGCGCTACTCTACGGTCCTCCAGACCAACAAGTGAGTTTAATTCAATCTGGATTTGGGGCCACTGGCTGGCTTGGGGGCCTGGCGGGGGGCCTGGCGGGGATAGGGGGCATGTTGGGCCTGGTGGGGGCATGGCGGGGATGGGGGGCATGTTGGGCCTGGCGGGGGGCATGGCGGGGGGCCTGGCGGGGATGGGGGGCATGTTGGGCCTGGCGGGGGGCATGGTGGGGATGGGGGGCATGTTGGGCCTGGCGGGGGGCATGGCGGGTGGCCTGGCGGGGATGGGGGGCATGTTGGGCCTGGCGGGGGGCATGGCGGGGGGCCTGGCGGGGATGGGGGGCTTTGGGCCACTGGCAAGGAAAATGCTGACAAACTTGAATGTGGTATTTCTCCCTCCCTGTACGTGTCACATAGGTCCGCGCCCATGAGAAGATCGGGATTTGGCGTGCCATCGCCAAGGAAGTCCGGACCCTGGGGGTCCACCATCGACGGGGCACCCACTGCCGCAAGAGGTGGGAGGACATCCGCCGCGGGACCAAGAAGACCGCCGAGTCTCTGCTGGGGATGGCCTCACAACGTAGGCGGGGTGCCTGCCGTCAACTGAGCCCCCTGATGTTCCGGATCCTGGCGGTGGCCTACCCTGATTTGGATGGGCGCGTGAGGGCAGCACAGCAGACACAAGGGGGTGAGTCCAAGCATTATCTACTCTGTTGTCGCGCAGTGGAGGTGTCTGGGTGGGGGAGGAGGGCTGTGGTTCCCCCTAGGCCAGGGCGATATCTGTAGGCTGGGCACCCCCGTAAGCCCCTGTGTCCCCAGCCACCACCCTCAGTAGTTTGTCAGTACAGCCATCCCTGGGCCGTGTCATCCATGGGTGCAGTTGTCAACTCTAGGCGTGTAGGGCATGTTCCACGGAATGCGTAGCGGACCCCAAGTGCGCAACTTAGTGCAGGGGGCATCTGTGTCTGTCATGTCCGCTAACTGTACCGGAGATCCATGTAATCAATATCCCTTTATTTCTCTCTCCCCCCCCCTTTTTGTTTGTCTTTCTGTGCTTGTGTGCATCAGCATCATCAGGCGGAGGAGAAGTGGCATCGGGGCAGGAGGGAGCTGCATCTCACATGGCCCAGGAGGGCCATGCCACAGAGTCAGACTGGACCAGTGAGACGGAGGGCGAGGGGAGCTCCACGACGGGGACGACTGGACCCTGCAGCGACACGGACACGTCCTCGGAAGGGGGCTCCCTTGCGGGGGTGGCACCATCCGTGCCCCCCGCCATTACAGGTACAGCCGCCACCCAGCGCACCATCTCCGCCCTCCCAGCAGCCCCTCAGCGTTCGCCCCATGCCCGCTCTGCCAGGAAGCCGGGCATCTCCTTCGCCCCAGGCACCTCAGGCCCTGCCCCTGTTACCCCCGCTGCCCTCAGTGAGGAGGTCATTGACCTCCTCCGAACGCTCATTGTTGGGCAGACTACCCTTTTGAATGCCATCCAGGGGGTGGAGAGGGAGGTTCATCGCAGCAATGCGTACCTGGAGGGCATTCATTCGGGTCAGGCTGCCCATCAGCGATCGTTCCAGGCTCTGGCCTCAGCACTGACGGCAGCCATTGTCCCTGTCTCCTGCCTGCCTCTACTAACTCCCTCCTCCCAGTCTCCTGTTCCTCTGCCTGTCCCACCCACACCATCAGACCAGCCTGCACACACCTCAACACCCAAGAGAAGCTCATCCAAACATAAGCACCACAGATCACGCAGACATTCACACACGCAACATTCCGATGCAGACATGCCAACAGTCACTACCACCTCTGTGACCCCCACCTCCTCGTCTCCCTCCTCCCTCCCTGTGACGTCTACACTCACACCTCCATTCACCTCACCATCAGCCAGTGTTTCCATCACCAGCACACCCTCCACTCCAGACCGCACACGTGCAGTCACCACCCCCACTGCCATTTACACGTCCCCTGTGTCCTCTCCCACTGTGTCTGTCAACCCCTCTTCCACACCACACAAACGCAGCCACCCACCCACCCAACAGCCATCCACCTCACGACAGCCTATCCCTCCTGCACCTGCACCCAAAGACAGCAAACGTGACTCACCTACAACCACATCCTCTCCCTCCACTCCCATTCCCACTGTACCTACCACTCTCCATTGTCCCAAGAAGCTCTTCCTCGCCACTACTAACTTCTTTCCTGACCCTGAGTCCCCCCCTCCTTCTCGTCGGGGTAAGAAGAGCACCTCAGCCACCACCAGCCCTGCAGCCCCCTTGACAAGGGTGCAGGGGTATTGGAGCCCGCCAGCCCGCATGTCTGGATCTTCGCCCAGCAGCAAGGGGACAGCCAGCCCACCCCCTGGGAAGAGGAGCAGAAGGCGGAAGGGGCGCCGCAGGAGCCCGCCTTCTACATCCCCCCCGGACACCACCCAGAGACAGTCACCAGCCACAGCTCCAAAGGGAGGAAAGGGCCACAGGCCCACGACTAAGGAGGGCAAGGGCAGCAAGTCGGAGAGGTCAGGCAGCAGGCCTGCTGCCCAGGAGGAGCCCACAACCCCCATAGCCGCTGCCCCGGGAGGAACCGGCACAGCTGCACCGGGAGAGCCCACCACCCCCATAGCCGCTGCCCAGGGAGGACCCAGCCCAGCTGGCCAGGAGGGCCCCACCACCCACAGCCCAGGTGGGCATTGAAGGAGCACCATCCCCGCTGCCCAGGAGGGCACCACCAGGCAATTAGCAGTTGGCCATAGACCGGCCGCCGTCTCCAGAACCGCTGAACTGGGCCCCGCCGTCTCAAGAACCGCTCCGCTGGGCCCCGCCGTCTCAAGAACCGCTGAACTGGGCCCTTCAAGGCAAGGAGCGCTGAACTGGGCCCCGCCGTCTCACGCACCGCTCCGCTGGGCCCCGCCATCTCAAGAACCGCTGAACTGGGCCCCGCCGTCTCAAGCACCGCTCCGCTGGGCCCCGCCGTCTCAAGAACCGCTGAACTGGGCCCTTCAAGGCAAGGAGCGCTGAACTGGGCCCCGCCGTCTCAAGAACCGCTGAACTGGGCCCTTCAAGGCAAGGAGCGCTGAACTGGGCCCCGCCATCTCCAGAACCGCTGAACTGGGCCCCGCCGTCTCACGCACCGCTCCGCTGGGCCCTGCCGTCTCAAGAACCGCTGAACTGGGCCCCGCCGTCTCAAGCACCGCTCCGCTGGGCCCCGCCGTCTCAAGAACCGCTGAACTGGGCCCTTCAAGGCAAGGAGCGCTGAACTGGGCCCCGCCGTCTCAAGAACCGCTGAACTGGGCCCTTCAAGGCAAGGACCGCTGAACTGGGCCCCGCCGTCTCACGCACCGCTCCGCTGGGCCCCGCCGTCTCAAGAACCGCTGAACTGGGCCCCGCCGTCTCAAGCACCGCTCCGCTGGGCCCCGCCATCTCAAGAACCGCTGAACTGGGCCCTTCAAGGCAAGGAGCGCTGAACTGGGCCCCGCCGTCTCAAGAACCGCTGAACTGGGCCCTTCAAGGCAAGGACCGCTGAACTGGGCCCCGCCGTCTCAAGAACCGCTGAACTGGGCCCTTCAAGGCAAGAACCGCTGGCCCTTTGGCAGACGTGGCAGGGCAGGATCTATCTCGGGCAGGGCTGCAGGATGTCCTCTGGCCAACTTGCCTCCTCCAGTGGCAGTGGGGTCTGTTATGGACTGTATGGACTGTGGCTTTGCTCTCCCCAGGATGGCCCAGTGGGCAGGCCACCCACTGTATGGACTGTATGGACTGTGGCTTTGCTCTCCCCAGGATGGCCCAGTGGGCAGGCCACCCACTGTATGGACTGTTTGGACTGTGGCTTTGCTCTCCCCAGGATGGGCCAGTGGGCAGGCCACCCACTGTATGGACTGTTTGGACTGTGGCTTTGCTCTCCCCAGGATGGCCCAGTGGGCAGGCCACCCACTGTATGGACTGTTTGGACTGTGGCTTTGCTCTCCCCAGGATGGCCCAGTGGGCAGGCCACCCACTGTATGGACTGTTTGGACTGTGGCTTTGCTCTCCCCAGGATGGCCCAGTGGGCAGGCCACCCACTGTATGGACTGTATGGACTGTGGCTTTGCTCTCCCCAGGATGGCCCAGTGGGCAGGCCACCCACTGTATGGACTGTTTGGACTGTGGCTTTGCTCTCCCCAGGATGGCCCAGTGGGCAGGCCACCCACTGTATGGACTGTTTGGACTGTGGCTTTGCTCTCCCCAGGATGGCCCAGTGGGCAGGCCACCCACTGTATGGACTGTTTGGACTGTGGCTTTGCTCTCCCCAGGATGGCCCAGTGGGCAGGCCACCCACTGTATGGACTGTTTGGACTGTGGCTTTGCTCTCCCCAGGATGGCCCAGTGGGCAGGCCACCCACTGTATGGACTGTATGGACTGTGGCTTTGCTCTCCCCAGGATGGGCCAGTGGGCAGGCCACCCACTGTATGGACTGTTTGGACTGTGGCTTTGCTCTCCCCAGGATGGGCCAGTGGTCATGGAGTCCCCTCGTGGATCTGGCGTCGTGTACTCAAGTGGCTGAGGTGCCCCCCCTTCCCTTCCCCCTGAGGTGCCTGTCCTATTTTCTTTCTGATGCCCCTGCAGTGTTCTCTCCGTGGAGTTCTTGTCGTGGGACTGGGCCTTGCCCCTTTGCACAGGACCCCTGTGATCCACGGACAGTGGTTGGACTACATTTAGTAGCTGTATATATTTTGTACATAGTTTATTTATTTATTGGGATTACTGGTGTACATATTTCAATATATCTGCCCGTTTATGATCTCTTCTTTTGGTCTTTGCATTATTTCGGTGGGGGGTGGTTTGTGGGTTGTGACAGTGATCTGTGGGAATGCATTGATGTGTGTGTTGTAGTGGGTGTGGGTGGGTGGGTGTGTGCCGGTAATCTTTTCCCTCCCCTGTGTCGTAGGTGCAGTACTCACCGATGTCTTCCGCGCCGCCGGGCGTGCTCCTGGTATATGAGCAGGTATAGGAGTGCGGGGATGACCTGCAACTCTGGTTCCATACTGCCGGAATCTCGCGTGGAGTGCGTAGAGGTGAGCGTTTTCCCGTTCGTAGTCTGTTTCCGCCGTGTTCTTATCGGCGGTGCTCCCGCCCCGGAAAAGGTGGCGGATTGGTGGGTCGTAATAGGGTGGGCGGTACATTGTCTGCCGCCTGGCTGTTGTCGGGAACCGCCGCGCTGTTTGTTTGTACCGCCGTGGCGGGTGGAGTGTTAATACGGCGGGCTGTGTTGGCGGTTCCCGCCAGGGTCAGAATTGCATATTTTAGACCGCCGGCCTGTTGGCGGCTTGGCCGCCGCTTTATCACCGACCGCCAGGGTCAGAATGAGGGCCTTAATACTTTATATATTTTTTCAAAGGGTGTTTATTAAGTGCTAAGGAGTAGAGGGTCAAGTGCATTGGGCTGGGATGATGATTGAGGAAAGTCCAGGGTATAGTTCCAGTCTATTTGTAGCACAGGGGCATTGTCCAAGGGGACATAGGAAGGGGAGCAATAGCAGTTCAAGGTGGACAGGGTCACAGAGTGGAACACAAGGGTGACAATCAGGAGAGTCTCATTTCCTGGTGGGGGTATTGGCAATGGTCTCTGGCTTCTGCCTGGATCGCAGGGAACGTTTGCGGGGTGGTTCTCTCTCTGCAGGGGGAGGGGTGCTGGTGGCCTGTTGGTCCAGTTGTGGGGTCTCCTGTTCACTAGCGGCAGAGGAGGTGGAAGGCAGTTCAGATGTCTGGCTAGTGGCAGGTGCCCGCTATTGTGAGGCTGCCTCTCTCATAATGTTGGTCTTGTCTGCTATCACCCCTGCAATGGAGACCAGGGTGGTGTTAATGGCTTGCAAGTCCTCCCTGGTCCCCTGGTACTGTCACTTCTGCAGCCGCCTGTTCTCCTGCACATTGGCCAGGATCTGGCCCAGCGTATCCTGGGAATGTTGGTATGCTCCCAGGATCTCAGTGAGTGCCTCCTGGAGAGTTGGTTCCCTGGGCCTGCCATCACCTGGTGCACAACAGTCCTCCAGGTTTCCCTGTTGTCCTGTGCCTCTGTCCCCTGAACCGTGTGCCCACTGCCACTGACACCAGGTCCCTGATTGTCTTGCGGTTGAGTTGTGCCCTGAGGTCCTTGTAGTGGTGGACACACTGCTGATTGATGTGTCCTGGGGACAGAGGTATGGATACACTGGGTGGGTGCTGTAGTGGTGTTTCTTGAGGGGGAGGCTCTGTGGTGGTATGTGACTGTGGCTGGGTTACCGACTGTCCAGAGGTCGCTGATGGCCCAGGTTAGTCATTCAGATCCAGGCATCCAGAGTCGCTATCATCACTGTGGGCCTCTTCTGTGGGAGGAATGGATATTGCTGGCACCTCTTCTCCGGTGACATTGGCTGGGGTACCTGTGGGGATGTGAATGTAGTGTTATTGTTTCTGTGAGTGACATTTTGTGCATTGGTGGGTTGCCTGCTTTGGTTGTATTCGCCCTGGCAGCTTTCACTTGTGTGAGTTGGTATATGGTGGGCTAGCTGATTCTCTCTAGTGTGCCTGCTTTAGTGATAGGTATCCATGCAGGGCTGTGAGTGGTGTCCGTGCATTGGTATGGCATGCAAGTCTTGGCATTGGGATGAGTGATATGTAATGGTAGGGTGTGTAGGAGGTGGTGGAGTGATGGGAGTGAGGGTGAGGGTGAGGGTATGTGATGGCATGCAGGTAAGGGAGTGATAGAAATAGTAAGTTGACTTACCAGAGTCAAGTCCTCCTGCTACTCCTGCCAGGCCCTCAGGATGCATGATTGCCAAGACTTGCTCCTCCCATGTTGTTAGTTGTGGGGGAGGAGGTGGGAGGTCCACTGCCAGTCCTCTGTACAGCTAGTTGGTGTCTTGCTGCAATGGAACGTACCTTCCCCCGTAGGTCATTCCACCTCTTCCTGATGTCATCCCTGGTTCTTGAGTGCTGTCCCACGCTGTTGACCCTGTCCACGATTCTCCACCATAGCTCCATTTTCCTAGCAATGGATATCTGCTGCACCTGTGCTCCAAATAGCTGTGGCTCTACCCGGATGATTTCCTCCACCATGACCCTTAGCTCCTCCTCTGAGAATCAGGGGTGTCTTTGTGGTGCCATGAGTGTTGTGTGAGTAGTGTGGGCGAGGGTGTGTAGGGTGGTGTGATGTAAGGTGCGTTGGAGGGATATAGGTGATGGTGGTGTGTGGATCTCGTCTTGTCTGTAGTCCTGATGTCAGTCTGTTGGCAATGGTTTGTAGTCGTAAAGAGTTGTGAATAGTGTGGGTGTGTGTTTTATAGTGGTGCGGTTGTGGTGTGTATGGGTGTCAGGTGTGTGTTATTTAAATTGTCAAATGTGGTATTGTTTTGTATGTGTGGGTGTATTTTGAGCGTGGCGGTATGTACCGCCAATGCTTTATCGCGGTTGAATGTCTGCCATGGTGATTCGTGGGTCATAATGTGATGGGTGTTGTTCTGTTGGCATAACGGTGTGGGTTTTGGTACCGCCAGTTTTTCACTGACCTTTGGTGTGGCAGACTCTTGTCTGTGGCTAAATAGTGACGGATTGTTGGTTTGTGTGTGACATAATATGGTGAAGGGATATCTGCCACGACGGCGGTATGTTGGCAGCAGTCAGCATGGCGGTAAGTGGGATTTATCACCAATATCATAATGAGGGCCATTCTTATAAATACAAATAATCTCCCTTGCCGGTTTTTGGCCCAATCTTCTCATGAAGCTAAAATGGACTCAATTGATCTTGGAATTTGGAAGTTGGAGTGCCCTTGATTTGAGTAGAAATTTCCAGTTCATAGTGGAATCAAAAGAGACACCCAGGTACATACAATTGTGCATTTTACATACCTCATTCCATCTAAGCTTACATTTCTTCTTTTTGGTGCTTTTTGCCCATATTTCAAATGAAAAATGTGATTAAATTGATTTCAAGACCCAAAACATTCCCGAAAATACCAAAAGACATTCAGAAATAGTTGGAGATCATTTGCAGTTCTAGATATTAAAACTGTGTCATCTGATTAAAACAAAACCAGTACCCGGAAGTTCCCAAACTGGGGCATTTAATTCCCTTGCAGACTCAAATGTCTTTCCAAACCATTAATATAGATTGAGAAAAGCAGGGAGCTATCATACATCCCTTGTAAACTCTGAGAGTGGATCTAACTTACAGAGAAATTTTACCATGTAGCTCATATTGATCTTAGCCATGGTATTCCAGTGTATTCAGTGTAACAATTCTATCAGGGCTTAAGCCCATCACATCCATAATGATCCAAAGTTTAATTAGTGGTACCATGTCAAATCTACAGGAGAGGTCCATAAAAGCTAAATGAAAGGCCACTCTCCTGGCCTTGACATATTTCCCTATTATGAGCTGAAGGTTAAAGCACTAATCAACTGTACACATCCCAGGGTGAAACCCATACTCTACCCTGAACAGAACCTGATTCCCATCCGCCCAAGCCTCCAGTTTAGACTAAAATTCAAGAATCTTAAATGAGCTGCCTACTAAAGGAATTAAGCAATAACAACTAGGGAGCTCCCATTCACTGCTTTAAAAATAGCTGTCACAACTGACTCATTCTAGGAGAGAAGTAAAATACCTACTATTGCAGCTCTAACTACATTTTTTATCAGTGGGCACACAAATAACAGATCTATGGGGACACCATTCGGTCCCAGTGCTTTCCCCAAAGGGCTCATGTTAATCTTGAATATGACATTGTTAGACCTCTCATCTTTAGGGTTGTCCTCCCCCAGACATTTTGCCTTTCACCTCCTATTTTTTACTGCATCTTTTTGTTGGCCTTGGGACTCTCAGCTCTTTACCACTGCTAACCAGTGCTAAAGTGCACGTGCTTCTCCCCTTAGCATGGTAACATTGGTGTAACAATGGTGTATCGAAAATTGGCATGTTTAATTTACTTATAAGTCCCTTGTAAAATGGTATCCCATATACCCCGGGCCTGTAAATTAAATGCTAGTAGTGGGCCTGCAGCACTGATTGTGCCATCTACTTCAGTAGCCCTTAAACATGTCTCAGGCAGACAATTGCAGAGCGGATGTGTGCATTTTCCTCCACTTAGACTTGGCATTTTTAACCTCTTGCCAAGCCATAAAATGTCCCTTTTATTGCACATAAGTCACCCCTAAGGTAGGGCCTAGGTCACCCAAAGTGCAGGGTGTCATGCAAGCAAATGGCAGGACACATACTATCCAGTTTTACATGTCCTGGTAATGAAAAACTCCCAAAGTCACGTTTCATTATTGTGAGGCCTACTCCTCTCATAGGCCAGCATTGTGAATTCCTTAATATACTTATAAGCTCTAATTCCTGAAGAGAACGTAGTAGCTGCAACATGTCATATCATTGGAAAGGTAATAATAAATCATCTTTGATAGTAAAGTCATATTCATTATTACTATTTTTAAAAAGCATCATTTAGAAAGCAGGTGTTTCTCTGCTCTCACTGCTCTGTGTGCCTGACAGTCTGTCTCCAATACACATCTGCTCTGTGCTAGGTGACTCCTACATTTGTGCATTCCCTCCAGACACACACAAGACATGACACTGCATTTGCATACTGATGGGTCTTCCTAGACTGGAAGGGAGGAGGGGGGCTCACACCCATACTTCAAGAGCAAAGTAACTGTCCCCACACAAAGGGCTTATTTCCCCCCACTTATAGTCTACAGCTAGGGCTGAGTTGAAAGAGGGACCTGCACAATTTAGAAGGATCTTTTGAAGTCATCCCCCAACTCGTAGGCACTTTTTTCTGTGTTGTAATTTTTTTTTTTTGTCAGAATCAACAATATTGTACATAGTTCATAGAACAGGCCCGTAAGATTCTAGTACATCATACACCTTAAATTCCGGCAAAACAGCGCAGGAAATATCAAGCATATTAGGAAAGAAAGACACTTTGACATATAATAATGGCCAAAAGAACCTGGGTACAACATGTACATGTCTAAGACACTAAACTGCAACTGAGATAGAATAAATGGATTAACCACAGCGCAATAGTACAATAGTACAGTAGTACAATACAACGATGCAATAATACAATAATACAATACTACAATACAATACTCCTCCTCCGTCCCCCTCCAGACCTCATTACAGAGCAAAGGCGGAGAAGGTCCTAAAAGAATGGACATATCATCCCTAGCTACCTCTCCTCTAAGAGTCTCCTGTGTTGCGGTCGAGATCCCCGCTGGGCCCAGCGGGGATCTCCTGATGGCCGCGGCGGGAGTGCGGCCACGTTGGAGGCCACCCGGCGGTCCGATCTTGGCGATGGTCGTAATGAGGGCCATAATAATGAAATCATTGACACTACAGCTCTCATTTCCCATAAATGTTGGGGAAAAGATATATTGGGAAACCTTTGATCACAAGCAAAGACTAAATTACTAGATATTATGATCCTATTTAGAGCATCTCTCTAGGGAACATGCTTAAAGTGTGTCATCTCCATCCCTCTAAATCCAATAAGCCACAGGGCACAGTATTACTTGAATTACATATTAATATTCTTTTTGATACAATCTTAAAAATTAGAAATATTAAAAATATCAACTTCAAGATCATCAATTATCTTAGTAGAGCTGACATAAGAAATATTGTAAATTATTAAACAATAGATTGAATGATTCAGAGATCCTAAATGGCAGCATTGATAAAAAGGGGTGGAGTCAATTTCATACAATGCACGTTTAGTTAATTTTACTGAAAGAAGGTATCCTTGCCCTTTTTGCTTTACCTGCACATTGGAGAATAGCTGGATTGCACACAGAATAAAAGCAGTTAAATTAAAATGATCAAGGGCCCAAGTTTCCTGACAACAAAGGATGTCAAATAAATCACCACAGATAGCCAATCTACATTGCATAGCTTTGAACGAATGCCTGCCACATTCCATGAAAGCACCTTAATGCAGTGGCTAGATACAGTATTATCAGTAGGTAATGCCCCTGTAAATTTCACTGAAAGAACTTGTTGTAAAGTATTCTCAGCTGAGTCCCCCGGAAATCCATTATGTTGAATGGAATTAAAAATGTAAAATTAATTCAGGGTCTAAGATAGTTTTCAGTGGATGGGTTACTCTGTCACAAAGGTGACTGATATCCATAGGAAATAATGGGATTTATATTTTGGCAGATGGGATATTCTCCAGTGATATAACGGAGTAACTCACCGGCTAAAATCTAAATCAGGCCCTAAGTCAGTCCAGTTTATCCATTGAGGCTAGAGCCATATGCCTGTTCCTTGTTTTGATGTTGCAAAACAACCAGGCATTGGGTATATATGTGGCAACAGGGGTGGGGAAAGACTTAGTAGACATGACGATTGGTCTACTAACTAGTGGCACAGCTGTTATTGAACCAGATATAAAGATCAATGGGTGAACACGTTGAAGAAGAGACCTCACAAGAAAAGGATTTTTTACATTTATAGTCACAAAGTCCCCTGAAGATTCCATTCCAAGAATAGCATTCTAGATAGTTCTTATGCTGAAAGAATGCCTGCCATTACGTCATGTGACCATCCTGAGTTCATTTTAAGTCAACTTACTGTCTTTAATTTCTATAACAGATTGGACTTACCTCTTTGATGATGATATTGTTGTTAGGTCTTTCAGGACCTTTATGTATTGTGGGCATTCTGGAGGAAGTTGAGGGTAAACCCTGCTTGTCTTATAGGGTGGGCTTCTCCCTCAAATAGATGTGGTTTGTTGGGCTGAGATGGTATTGTCTCTTGCAGTAACAGACACATTTTTCCCTTGAAGCAGTAAATTAGAAATAGTCACCTCTTCTTGCATCCTATGTGTAATTTGCACTGAAGGGTTCTTGTGTACAGGCATAAAAGGCTGACTATGTAGAGTTTTTTAAGACCACAGCACAGAGAGATCCCAAGAGGCACTTTTCCCTGAATTACTGGCTTTTTTCGTACAGTTAAATCCAGCATCTGCCTTCTTGATGCCAGGTGCTTTGCTTACTCCCTGTTTCTCTATTGAAGTTGCATAGTGGTCCTTTCTATATAAACTGTCTTAGTAACTTACATCAGTGTGAACCGTGTTAGATATTTAGGAAGTGTTAGAAATTGGATTTCTAGTTGGCAGAGGTATACACTCTGTCCAAGTAGGTACCCTAATCCGGGAAAGTCAGATACACACCATAAATTAATCTGTTATCACCCTCTAGTAGCTTTGCACAGAGTGGTCAATCTTAACTTAAGAGGTAATGTGTGAAGATTTGGTGCAAATCTTAATTACAGTAGCATTGTGAAAGACACCACAAAAAGACTCCACATCAGTCTAGACAAATAGAGAAGATTTATATGAGCCAAACAAGGTAAAACTACAAAAAATAAATAGAAGTTGAGATGTGAGTTTTTAAAATTATGGTGGTCATTATGACATTGGTGGTGACTGTTAACCCCTTCGCTGCCAGGCCTCTTCCCACTCCTGTGCCAGGCCTTTTTTTGCCTATTTGGGGCAGTTCGCGCTTAGGCCCTCATAACTTTCTGTCCACATAAGCTAACCAAGCCAAATTTGCGTCCTTTTGTTCCAACATCCTAGGGATTCTAGAGGTACCCAGACTTTGTGGGTTCCCCTGAAGGAGGCCAAGAAATTTGCCAAAATACGGGGAAAATGTCGTTTTTTTCAAAAAAATTGGAAAAAGTGGCTGCAGAAGAACGCTTGTGGTTTTCCCCCTGAAAATGGCATCAACAAAGGGTTTGCGGTGCTAAACTCAGCAGCTTCCCAGCTTTCAGGAACAGGCAGACTTGAATCAGAAAACCCAATTTTTCAACACAATTTTGGCATTTTACTGGGACATACCCCATTTTTGCAATTTTTTGTGCTTTCAGCCTCCTTCCAGTCAGTGACAGAAATGGGCATGAAACCAATGCTGGATCCCAGAAACCTAAACATTTCTAAAAAGTAGACAAAATTCTGAATTCAGCAAGGGGTCATTTGTGTAGATCCTACAAGGGTATCCTACAGAAAATAACAACTGAAAAAGAAAAATATTGAAATTGAGGTGAAAAAAACATAAATTTTTCTCTACGTTTTACTCTGTAACTTTTCTCTGCAATGTCAGATTATCGAAAGCAATATACCGTTACGTCTGCTGGACTTCTCTGGTTGCGGGATATATAGGGCTTGTAGGTTCATCAAGAACCCGAGGAACCCAGAGCCAATAAATGAGCTGCACCCTGCAGTGCGTTTTCATTCTAAACCGGGTATACAGCAATTCATTTGCTGAAATATAAAGAGTAAAAAATTGCTATCAAGAAAACCTTTGTATTTCCAAAAAGGGCACAAGATAAGGTGTTGAGGAGCAGTGGTTATTTGCACATCTCTGAATTCCGGGGTGACTATACTAGCATGAGAATTACAGGGCATTTCTCAAATAAATGTCTTTTTTACACACTCTCCCATATTTGGAAGGAAAAAATGTAGAGAAAGACAAGGGGCAATAACACTTGTTTTGCTAATCTATGTTCCCCCACGTCTCCCGATAAAAATGATACCTCACTTGTGTGAGTAGGCCTAGCGCCCGCGACAGGAAACGCCCCAAAGCGCAACGTGGACACATCCAAATTTTTGGAAGAAAACAGAGGTGTTTTTAGCGAAGTGCCTACCTGTAGATTTTGGCCTCTAGCTCAGCCGGCACCTAGGGAAACCTACCAAACCTGTGCATTTCTGAAAACTAGAGACCTAGGGGAATCCAAGGAGGGGTGACTTGCGGGGCTCGGACCAGGTTCTGTTACCCAGAATCCTTTGCAAACCTCAAAATTTGGCTAAAAAAACACATGTTCCTCACATTTCTGTGGCAGAAAGTTCTGGAATCTGAGAGGAGCCACAAATTTCCTTCCACCCAGCGTTCCCCCAAGTCTCCCGATAAAAATGATACCTCACTTGTGTGGGTAGGCCTAGCGCCCGCGACAGGAAACGCCCCAAAGCGCAACGTGGACACATCCACATTTTTTGGAAGAAAACAGAGGTGTTTTTTGCAAAGTGCCTACCTGTAGATTTTGGCCTCTAGCTCAGCCGGCACCTAGGGAAACCTACCAAACCTGTGCATTTCTGAAAACTAGACACCTAGGGGAATCCAAGGAGGGGTGACTTGCTGGGCTCGGACCAGGTTCTGTTACCCAGAATCCTTGCAAACCTCAAAATTTGGCTAGAAAAACACATGTTCCTCACATTTCTGTGGCAGAAAGTTCGGGAATCTGAGAGGAGCCACAAATTTCCTTCCACCCAGCGTTCCCCCAAGTCTCCCGATAAAAATGATACCTCACTTGTGTGGGTAGGCCTAGCGCCCGCGACAGGAAACGCCCCAAAGCACAACGTGGACATATCCAAATTTTTGGAAGAAAACAGAGGTGTTTTTTGCGAAGTGCCTACCTGTAGATTTTGGCCTCCAGCTCAGCCGGAACCTTGGGAAACCTACCAAACCTGTGCATTTCTGAAAACTAGAGACCTAGGGAAATCCACGGAGGGGTGACTTGCGGAGCTCGGACCAGGTTCTGTTACCCAGAATCCTTTGCAAAACTCAAAATTTGGCTAAAAAAACACATGTTCCTCACATTTCTGTGGCAGAAAGTTCGGGAATCTGAGAGGACCCACAAATTTCCTTCCACCCAGCGTTCCCCCAAGTCTCCTGATAAAAATGATACCTCACTTGTGTGGGTAGGCCTAGCTCCTGCGACAGGAAACGCCCCAAAGCGCAACGTGGACACATCCAAATTTTTGGAAGAAAACAGAGGTGTTTTTAGCGAAGTGCCTACCTGTAGATTTTGGCCTCTAGCAAAGCCGGCACCTAGGGAAACCTACCAAACCTGTGCATTTCTGAAAACTAGAGACCTAGGGGAATCCAAGGAGGGGTGACTTGCTGGGCTCGGACCAGGTTCTGTTACCCAGAATCCTTTGCAAACCTCCAAATTAGGCTAAAAAAACACATGTTCCTCACATTTCTGTGGCAGAAAGTTCGGGAATCTGAGAGGAGCCACAAATTTCCTTCCACCCAGCATTCCCCCAAGTCTCCCGATAAAAATGATACCTCACTTGTGTGGGTAGGCCTAGCGCCCGCGAAAGGAAACGCCCCAAAGCGCAACGTGGACACATCCAAATTTTTGGAAGAAAACAGAGGTGTTTTTTGCGAAGTACCTACCTGTAGATTTTGGCCTCTAGCTCAGCCGGCACCTAGGGAAACCTACCAAACCTGTGCATTTCTGAAAACTAGAGACCTAGGGGAATCCAAGGAGGGGTGACTTGCGGGGCTCGGACCAGGTTCTGTTACCCAGAATCCTTTGCAAACCACAAAATTTGGCTAAAAAAACACATGTTCCTCACATTTCTGTGTCAGAAAGTTCTGGAATCTGAGAGGAGCCACAAATTTCCTTCCACCCAGCGTTCCCCCATGTCTCCCGATAAAAATGATACCTCACTTGTGTGGGTAAGCCTAGCGCCCGCGACAGGAAACGCCCCAAAGCGCAACGTGGACAAATCCAAATGTTTTGGAAGAAAACAGAGGTGTTTTTTGCGAAGTGCCTACCTGTAGATTTTGGCCTCTAGCTCAGCCGGCACCTAGGGAAACCTACCAAACCTGTGCATTTCTGAAAACTAGAGACCTAGGGGAATCCAAGGAGGGGTGACTTGCAGGGCTCGGACCTGGTTCTGTTACTCAGAATCCTTTGCAAACCTCAAAATTTGGCTAAAAAAACACATGTTCCTCACATTTCTGTGGCAGAAAGTTTGGGAATCTGAGAGGAGCCACCAATTTCCTTCCACCCAGCGTTCCCCCAAGTCTCCCGATAAAAATTATACCTCACTTGTGTGGGTAGGCCTAGCGCCCGCGACAGGAAACGCCCCAAAGCGCAACGTGGACACATCCACATTTTTTGGAAGAAAACAGAGGTGTTTTTTGCAAAGTGCCTACCTGTAGATTTTGGCCTCTAGCTCAGCCGGCACCTAGGGAAACCTACCAAACCTGTGCATTTCTGAAAACTAGAGACCTAGGGGAATCCAAGGAGGGGTGACTTGCAGGGCTCGGACCAGGTTCTGTTACCCAGAATCCTTTGCAAACCTCAAAATTTGGCTAAAAAAACACATGTTCCTCACATTTCTGTGGCAGAAAGTTTGGGAATCTGAGAGGAGCCACCAATTTCCTTCCACCCAGCGTTCCCCCAAGTCTCCCGATAAAAATTATACCTCACTTGTGTGGGTAGGCCTAGCGCCCGCGACAGGAAACGCCCCAAAGCGCAACGTGGACACATCCACATTTTTTGGAAGAAAACAGAGGTGTTTTTTGCAAAGTGCCTACCTGTAGATTTTGGCCTCTAGCTCAGCCGGCACCTAGGGAAACCTACCAAACCTGTGCATTTCTGAAAACTAGAGACCTAGGGGAATCCAAGGAGGGGTGACTTGCTGGGCTCGGACCAGGTTCTGTTACCCAGAATCCTTTGCAAACCTCAAAATTTGGCTAGAAAAACACATGTTCCTCATATTTCTGTGGCAGAAAGTTCTGGAATCTGAGAGGAGCCACAAATTTCCTTCCACCCACCGTTCCCCAAAGTCTCCCGATAAAAATGATACCTCACTTGTGTGGGTAAGCCTAGCGCCCGCGACAGGAAACGCCCCAAAGCACAACGTGGACAAATCCACATTTTTTGGAAGAAAACAGAGGTGTTTTTTGCGAAGTGCCTACCTTTAGATTTTGGCCTCTAGCTCAGCCGGCACCTAGGGAAACCTACCAAACCTGTGCATTTCTGAAAACTAGAGACCTAGGGGAATCCAAGGAGGGGTGACTTGCAGGGCTCGGACCAGGTTCTGTTACCCAGAATCCGTTGCAAACCTCAAAATTTGGCTAAAAAAACACATGTTCCTCCCATTTCTGTAGCAGAAAGTTCGGGAATCTGAGAGGAGCCACCAATTTCCTTCCACCCAGCGTTCCCCTAAGTCTCCCGATAAAAATGATACCTCACTTGTGTGGGTAGGCCTAGCGCCCGCGACAGGAAACGCCCCAAAGCGCAACGTGGACACATCCACATTTTTTGGAAGAAAACAGAGGTGTTTTTTGCAAAGTGCCTACCTGTAGATTTTGGCCTCTTGCTCAGCCGGCACCTAGGGAAACCTACCAAACCTGTGCATTTCTGAAAACTAGAGACCTAGGGGAATCCAAGGAGGGGTGACTTGCTGGGCTCGGATCAGGTTCTGTTATCCAGAATCCTTTGCAAACCTCAAAATTTGGCTAAAAAAACACATGTTCCTCACATTTCTGTGGCAGAAAGTTCGGGAATCTGAGAGGAGCCACAAATTTCCTTCCACCCAGCGTTCCCCCAAGTCTCCCGATAAAAATGATACCTCACTTGTGTGGGTAGGCCTAGCTCCTGCGACAGGAAACGCCCCAAAGCGCAACGTGGACACATCCAAATTTTTGGAAGAAAACAGAGGTGTTTTTAGCGAGGTGCCTACCTGTAGATTTTGGCCTCTAGCTCAGCCGGCACATAGGGAAACCTACCAAACCTGTGCATTTCTGAAAACTAGGGACCTAAGGGAATCCAAGGAGGGGTGACTTGCGGGCTCGGACCAGGTTCTGTTACCCAGAATCCTTTGCAAACCTCAAAATTTGGCTAAAAAAACACATGTTCCTCACATTTCTGTGGCAGAAAGTTCGGGAATCTGAGAGGAGCCACAAATTTCCTTCCACCCAGCGTTCCCCCAAGTCTCCCGATAAAAATGATACCTCACTTGTGTGGGTAGGCCTAGCGCCCGCGACAGGAAACGCCCCAAAGCGCAACGTGGACAAATCCAAATTTTTGGAAGAAAACAGAGGTGTTTTTAGCGAAGTGCCTACCTGTAGATTTTGGCCTCTAGCTCAGCCGGCACCTAGGGAAACCTACCAAACCTGTGCATTTCTGAAAACTAGAGACCTAGGGGAATCCAAGGAGGGGTGACTTGCAGGGCTCGGACCAGGTTCTGTTACCCAGAATCCTTTGCAAACCTCAAAATTTGGCTAAAAAAACACATGTTCCTCCCATTTCTGTAGCAGAAAGTTCGGGAATCTGAGAGGAGCCACCAATTTCCTTCCACCCAGCGTTCCCCTAAGTCTCCCGATAAAAATGATACCTCACTTGTGTGGGTAGGCCTAGCGCCCGCGACAGGAAACGCCCCAAAGCGCAACGTGGACACATCCACATTTTTTGGAAGAAAACAGAGGTGTTTTTTGCAAAGTGCCTACCTGTAGATTTTGGCCTCTTGCTCAGCCGGCACCAAGGGAAACCTACCAAACCTGTGCATTTCTGAAAACTAGAGACCTAGGGGAATCCAAGGAGGGGTGACTTGCTGGGCTCGGATCAGGTTCTGTTACCCAGAATCCTTTGCAAACCTCAAAATTTGGCTAAAAAAACACATGTTCCTCACATTTCTGTGGCAGAAAGTTCGGGAATCTGAGAGGAGCCACAAATTTCCTTCCACCCAGCGTTCCCCCAAGTCTCCCGATAAAAATGATACCTCACTTGTGTGGGTAGGCCTAGCTCCTGCGACAGGAAACGCCCCAAAGCGCAACGTGGACACATCCAAATTTTTGGAAGAAAACAGAGGTGTTTTTAGCGAGGTGCCTACCTGTAGATTTTGGCCTCTAGCTCAGCCGGCACCTAGGGAAACCTACCAAACCTGTGCATTTCTGAAAACTAGAGACCTAAGGGAATCCAAGGAGGGGTGACTTGCGGGCTCGGACCAGGTTCTGTTACCCAGAATCCTTTGCAAACCTCAAAATTTGGCTAAAAAAACACATGTTCCTCACATTTCTGTGGCAGAAAGTTCGGGAATCTGAGAGGAGCCACAAATTTCCTTCCACCCAGCGTTCCCCCAAGTCTCCCGATAAAAATGATACCTCACTTGTGTGGGTAGGCCTAGCGCCCGCGACAGGAAACGCCCCAAAGCGCAACGTGGACACATCCAAATTTTTGGAAGAAAACAGAGGTGTTTTTAGCGAAGTGCCTACCTGTAGATTTTGGCCTCTAGCTCAGCCGGCACCTAGGGAAACCTACCAAACCTGTGCATTTCTAAAAACTAGAGACCTAGGGGAATCCAAAGAGGGGTGACTTGCGGGGCTCGGACCAGGTTCTGTTACCCAGAATCCTTTGCAAACCTCAAAATTTGGCTAAAAAAACACATGTTCCTCACATTTCTGTGGCAGAAAGTTTGGGAATCTGAGAGGAGCCACAAATTTCCTTCCACCCAGCGTTCCCCCAAGTCTCCCGATAAAAATGATACCTCATTTGTGTGGGTAGGCCTAGCGCCCGTGACAGGAAACGCCCCAAAGCGCAACGTGGACACATGCAAATTTTTGGAAGAAAACAGAGGTGTTTTTTGCAAAGTGCCTACCTGTAGATTTTGGCCTCTAGCTCAGCCGGCACCTAGGGAAACCTACCAAACCTGTGCATTTCTGAAAACTAGAGACCTAGGGGAATCCAAGGAGGGGTGACTTGCGGGGCTCGGACCAGGTTCTGTTACCCAGAATCCTTTGCAAACCTCAAAATTTGGCTAAAAAAACACATGTTCCTCACATTTCTGTGGCAGAAAGTTCGGGAATCTGAGAGGAGCCACAAATTTCCTTCCACCCAGCGTTCCCCCAAGTCTCCCGATAAAAATGATACCTCACTTGTGTGGGTAGGCCTAGCTCCTGGACAGGAAAGGCCCCAAAGCGCAACGTGGACACATCCAAATTTTTGGAAGAAAACAGAGGTGTTTTTAGCGAAGTGCCTACCTGTAGATTTTGGCCTCTAGCTCAGCCGGCACCTAGGGAAACCTACCAAACCTGTGCATTTCTGAAAACTAGAGACCTAGGGGAATCCAAGGAGGGGTGACTTGCGGGGCAGGCTCTGTTACCCAGAATCCTTTGCAAACCTCAAAATTTGGCTATAAAAACACATGATCCTCACATTTCTGTGGCAGAAAGTTCGGGAATCTGAGAGGAGCCACAAATTTCCTTCCACCCAGCGTTCCCCCAAGTCTCCCGATAAAAATGATACCTCACTTGTGTGGGTAGGCCTAGCTCCTGCGACAGGAAACGCCCCAAAGCGCAACGTGGACACATCCAAATTTTTGGAAGAAAACAGAGGTGTTTTTAGCGAAGTGCCTACCTGTAGATTTTGGCCTCTAGCTCAGCCGGCACCTAGGGAAACCTACCAAACCTGTGCATTTCTGAAAACTAGAGACCTAAGGGAATCCAAGGAGGGGTGACTTGCGGGCTCGGACCAGGTTCTGTTACCCAGAATCCTTTGCAAACCTCAAAATTTGGCTAAAAAAACACATGTTCCTCACATTTCTGTGGCAGAAAGTTCGGGAATCTGAGAGGAGCCACAAATTTCCTTCCACCCAGCGTTCCCCCAAGTCTCCCGATAAAAATGATACCTCACTTGTGTGGGTAGGCCTAGCGCCCGCGACAGGAAACGCCCCAAAGCGCAACGTGGACACATCCAAATTTTTGGAAGAAAACAGAGGTGTTTTTAGCGAAGTGCCTACCTGTAGATTTTGGCCTCTAGCTCAGCCGGCACCTAGGGAAACCTACCAAACCTGTGCATTTCTGAAAACTAGAGACCTAGGGGAATCCAAGGAGGGGTGACTTGCGGGGCTCGGACCAGGTTCTGTTACCCAGAATCCTTTGCAAACCTCAAAATTTGGCTAAAAAAACATGTTCCTCACATTTCTGTGGCAGAAAGTTCGGGAATCTGAGAGGAGCCACAAATTTCCTTCCACCCAGCGTTCCCCCAAGTCTCCCGATAAAAATGATACCTCACTTGTGTGGGTAGGCCTAGCGCCCGCGACAGGAAACGCCCCAAAGCGCAACGTGGACACATCCAAATTTTTGGAAGAAAACAGAGGTGTTTTTTGCAAAGTGCCTACCTGTAGATTTTGGCCTCTAGCTCAGCTGGCACCTAGGGAAACCTACCAAACCTGTGCATTTCTGAAAACTAGAGACCTAGGGGAATCCAAGGAGGGGTGACTTGCGGGGCTCGGACCAGGTTCTGTTACCCAGAATCCTTTGCAAACCTCAAAATTTGGCTAAAAAAACACATGTTCCTCACATTTCTGTGGCAGAAAGTTCGGGAATCTGAGAGGAGCCACAAATTTCCTTCCACCCAGCGTTCCCCCAAGTCTCCCGATAAAAATGATACCTCACTTGTGTGGGTAGGCCTAGCTCCTGCGACAGGAAAGGCAGCAAAGCGCAACGTGGACACATCCAAATTTTTGGAATAAAACAGAGGTGTTTTTTGCAAAGTGCCTACCTGTAGATTTTGGCCTCTAGCTCAGCCGGCACCTAGGGAAACCTACCAAACCTGTGCATTTCTGAAAACTAGAGACCTAGGGGAATCCAAGGAGGGGTGACTTGCGGAGCTCGGACCAGGTTCTGTTACCCAGAATCCTTTGCAAACCTCAAAATTTGGCTAAAAAACACATGTTCCTCACATTTCTGTGGCAGAAAGTTCAGGAATCTGAGAGGAGCCACAAATTTCCTTCCACCCAGCGTTCCCCCAAGTCTCCCGATAAAAATGATACCTCACTTGTGTGGGTAGGCCTAGCTCCTGCGACAGGAAAGGCCCCAAAGCGCAACGTGGACACATCCAAATTTTTGGAAGAAAACAGAGGTGTTTTTAGCGAAGTGTCTACCTGTAGATTTTGGCCTCTAGCTCAGCCGGCACCTAGGGAAACCTACCAAACCTGTGCATTTCTGAAAACTAGAGACCTAGGGGAATCCAAGGAGGGGTGACTTGCGGGGCTCGGACCAGGTTCTGTTACCCAGAATCCTTTGCAAACCTCAAAATTTGGCTAAAAAAACACATGTTCCTCACATTTCTGTGGCAGAAAGTTCGGGAATCTGAGAGGAGCCACAAATTTCCTTCCACCCAGCGTTCCCCCAAGTCTCCCGATAAAAATGATACCTCACTTGTGTGGGTAGGCCTAGCGCCCGCGACAGGAAACGCCCCAAAGCGCAACGTGGACACATCCAAATTTTTGGAAGAAAACAGAGGTGTTTTTTGCAAAGTGCCTACCTGTAGATTTTGGCCTCTAGCTCAGCCGGCACCTAGAGAAACCTACTAAACCTGTGTATTTCTGAAAACTAGAGACCTAGGGGAATCCAAGGAGGGGTGACTTGCGGGGCTCGGACCAGGTTCTGTTACCCAGAATCCTTTGCAAACCTCAAAATTTGGCTAAAAAAACACATGTTCCTCACATTTCTGTGGCAGAAAGTTCGGGAATCTGAGAGGAGCCACAAATTTCCTTCCACCCAGCGTTCCCCCAAGTCTCCCGATAAAAATGATACCTCACTTGTGTGGGTAGGCCTAGCTCCCGCGACAGGAATCGCCCCAAAGCGCAACGTGGACACATCCAAATTTTTGGAAGAAAACATAGGTGTTTTTAGCGAAGTACCTACCTGTAGATTTTGCCCTTTAGCTCAGCCGGCACCTAGGGAAACCTACCAAACCTGTGCATTTCTGAAAACTAGAGACCTAGGGGAATCCAAGGAGGGGTGACTTGCGGGGCTCGGACCAGGTTTTGTTACCCAGAATCCTTTGCAAACCTCAAAATTTGGCTAAAAAAACACATGTTCCTCACATTTCTGTGGCAGAAAGTTCGGGAATCTGAGAGGAGCCACAAATTTCCTTCCACCCAGCGTTCCCCCAAGTCTCCCGATAAAAATGATACCTCACTTGTGTGGGTAGGCCTAGCTCCTGCGACAGGAAACGCCCCAAAGCGCAACGTGGACACATCCAAATTTTTGGAAGAAAACAGAGGTGTTTTTAGCGAAGTGCCTACCTGTAGATTTTGGCCTCTAGCTCAGCCGGCACCTAGGGAAACCTACCAAACCTGTGCATTTCTGAAAACTAGAGACCTAAGGGAATCCAAGGAGGGGTGACTTGCGGGCTCGGACCAGGTTCTGTTACCCAGAATCCTTTGCAAACCTCAAAATTTGGCTAAAAAAACACATGTTCCTCACATTTCTGTGGCAGAAAGTTCGGGAATCTGAGAGGAGCCACAAATTTCCTTCCACCCAGCGTTCCCCCAAGTCTCCCGATAAAAATGATACCTCACTTGTGTGGGTAGGCCTAGCGCCCGCGACAGGAAACGCCCCAAAGCGCAACGTGGACACATCCAAATTTTTGGAAGAAAACAGAGGTGTTTTTAGCGAAGTGCCTACCTGTAGATTTTGGCCTCTAGCTCAGCCGGCACCTAGGGAAACCTACCAAACCTGTGCATTTCTGAAAACTAGAGACCTAGGGGAATCCAAGGAGGGGTGACTTGCGGGGCTCGGACCAGGTTCTGTTACCCAGAATCCTTTGCAAACCTCAAAATTTGGCTAAAAAAACATGTTCCTCACATTTCTGTGGCAGAAAGTTCGGGAATCTGAGAGGAGCCACAAATTTCCTTCCACCCAGCGTTCCCCCAAGTCTCCCGATAAAAATGATACCTCACTTGTGTGGGTAGGCCTAGCGCCCGCGACAGGAAACGCCCCAAAGCGCAACGTGGACACATCCAAATTTTTGGAAGAAAACAGAGGTGTTTTTTGCAAAGTGCCTACCTGTAGATTTTGGCCTCTAGCTCAGCTGGCACCTAGGGAAACCTACCAAACCTGTGCATTTCTGAAAACTAGAGACCTAGGGGAATCCAAGGAGGGGTGACTTGCGGGGCTCGGACCAGGTTCTGTTACCCAGAATCCTTTGCAAACCTCAAAATTTGGCTAAAAAAACACATGTTCCTCACATTTCTGTGGCAGAAAGTTCGGGAATCTGAGAGGAGCCACAAATTTCCTTCCACCCAGCGTTCCCCCAAGTCTCCCGATAAAAATGATACCTCACTTGTGTGGGTAGGCCTAGCTCCTGCGACAGGAAAGGCAGCAAAGCGCAACGTGGACACATCCAAATTTTTGGAATAAAACAGAGGTGTTTTTTGCAAAGTGCCTACCTGTAGATTTTGGCCTCTAGCTCAGCCGGCACCTAGGGAAACCTACCAAACCTGTGCATTTCTGAAAACTAGAGACCTAGGGGAATCCAAGGAGGGGTGACTTGCGGAGCTCGGACCAGGTTCTGTTACCCAGAATCCTTTGCAAACCTCAAAATTTGGCTAAAAAACACATGTTCCTCACATTTCTGTGGCAGAAAGTTCAGGAATCTGAGAGGAGCCACAAATTTCCTTCCACCCAGCGTTCCCCCAAGTCTCCCGATAAAAATGATACCTCACTTGTGTGGGTAGGCCTAGCTCCTGCGACAGGAAAGGCCCCAAAGCGCAACGTGGACACATCCAAATTTTTGGAAGAAAACAGAGGTGTTTTTAGCGAAGTGTCTACCTGTAGATTTTGGCCTCTAGCTCAGCCGGCACCTAGGGAAACCTACCAAACCTGTGCATTTCTGAAAACTAGAGACCTAGGGGAATCCAAGGAGGGGTGACTTGCGGGGCTCGGACCAGGTTCTGTTACCCAGAATCCTTTGCAAACCTCAAAATTTGGCTAAAAAAACACATGTTCCTCACATTTCTGTGGCAGAAAGTTCGGGAATCTGAGAGGAGCCACAAATTTCCTTCCACCCAGCGTTCCCCCAAGTCTCCCGATAAAAATGATACCTCACTTGTGTGGGTAGGCCTAGCGCCCGCGACAGGAAACGCCCCAAAGCGCAACGTGGACACATCCAAATTTTTGGAAGAAAACAGAGGTGTTTTTTGCAAAGTGCCTACCTGTAGATTTTGGCCTCTAGCTCAGCCGGCACCTAGAGAAACCTACTAAACCTGTGTATTTCTGAAAACTAGAGACCTAGGGGAATCCAAGGAGGGGTGACTTGCGGGGCTCGGACCAGGTTCTGTTACCCAGAATCCTTTGCAAACCTCAAAATTTGGCTAAAAAAACACATGTTCCTCACATTTCTGTGGCAGAAAGTTCGGGAATCTGAGAGGAGCCACAAATTTCCTTCCACCCAGCGTTCCCCCAAGTCTCCCGATAAAAATGATACCTCACTTGTGTGGGTAGGCCTAGCTCCCGCGACAGGAATCGCCCCAAAGCGCAACGTGGACACATCCAAATTTTTGGAAGAAAACATAGGTGTTTTTAGCGAAGTACCTACCTGTAGATTTTGCCCTTTAGCTCAGCCGGCACCTAGGGAAACCTACCAAACCTGTGCATTTCTGAAAACTAGAGACCTAGGGGAATCCAAGGAGGGGTGACTTGCGGGGCTCGGACCAGGTTTTGTTACCCAGAATCCTTTGCAAACCTCAAAATTTGGCTAAAAAAACACATGTTCCTCACATTTCTGTGGCAGAAAGTTCGGGAATCTGAGAGGAGCCACAAATTTCCTTCCACCCAGCGTTCCCCCAAGTCTCCCGATAAAAATGATACCTCACTTGTGTGGGTAGGCCTAGCGCCCGCGACAGGAAACGCCCCAAAGCGCAACGTGGACACATCCAAATTTTTGGAAGAAAACAGAGGTGTTTTTTGCAAAGTGCCTACCTGTAGATTTTGGCCTCTAGCTCAGCCGGCACCTAGGGAAACCTACCAAACCTGTGCATTTCTGAAAACTAGAGACCTAGGGGAATCCAAGGAGGGGTGACTTGCGGAGCTCGGACCAGGTTCTGTTACCCAGAATCCTTTGCAAACCTCAAAATTTGGCTAAAAAAACACATGTTCCTCTCATTTCTGTGGCAGAAAGTTCGGGAATCTGAGAGGAGCCACAAATTTCCTTCCACCCAGCGTTCCCCCAAGTCTCCCGATAAAAATGATACCTCACTTGTGTGGGTAGGCCTAGCTCCTGCGACAGGAAAGGCCCCAAAGCGCAACGTGGACACATCCAAATTTTTGGAAGAAAACAGAGGTGTTTTTAGCGAAGTGCCTACCTGTAGATTTTGGCCTCTAGCTCAGCCGGCACCTAGGGAAACCTACCAAACCTGTGCATTTCTGAAAACTAGAGACCTAGGGGAATCCAAGGAGGGGTGACTTGCGGGGCTCGGACTAGGTTCTGTTACCCAGAATCCTTTGCAAACCTGAAAATTTGGCTAAAAAAACACATGTTCCTCACATTTCTGTGGCAGAAAGTTCGGGAATCTGAGAGGAGCCACAAATTTCCTTCCACACAGCGTTCCCCCAAGTCTCCCGATAAAAATGATACCTCACTTGTGTGGGTAGGCCTAGCACCAGCGACAGGAAACGCCCCAAAGCACAACGTGGACACATCCAAATTTTTGGAAGAAAACAGAGGTGTTTTTTGCAAAGTGCCTACCTGTAGATTTTGGCCTCTAGCTCAGCCGGCACCTAGGGAAACCTACCAAACCTGTGCATTTCTGAAAACTAGAGACCTAGGGGAATCCAAGGAGGGGTAACTTGCGGAGCTCGGACCAGGTTCTGTTACCCAGAATCCTTTGCAAACCTCAAAATTTGGCTAAAAAACACATGTTCCTCACATTTCTGTGGCAGAAAGTTCGGGAATCTGAGAGGAGCCACAAATTTCCTTCCACCCAGCGTTCCCCCAAGTCTCCCGATAAAAATGATACCTCACTTGTGTGGGTAGGCCTAGCGCCCGCGACAGTAAACGCCCCAAAGCGCAACGTGGACACATCCAAATTTTTGGAAGAAAACAGAGGTGTTTTTTGCAAAGTGCCTACCTGTAGATTTTGGCCTCTAGCTCAGCCGGCACCTAGGGAAACCTACTAAAACTGTGTATTTCTGAAAACTAGAGACCTAGGGGAATCCAAGGAGGGGTTACTTGCGGGGCTCGGACCAGGTTCTGTTACCCAGAATCCTTTGCGAACCTCAAAATTTGGCTAAAAAAACACATGTTCCTCGCATTTCTGTGGCAGAAAGTTCGGGACTCTGAGAGGAGCCACAAATTTCCTTCCTCCCAGCGTTCCCCCAAGTCTCCCGATAAAAATGATACCTCACTTGTGTGGGTAGGCCTAGGTCCCGCAACAGGAAACGCCCCAAAGCGCAACGTGGACACATCCAAATTTTTGGAAGAAAACAGAGGTGTTTTTAGCGAAGTACCTACCTGTAGATTTTGCCCTTTAGCTCAGCCGGCACCTAGGGAAACCTACCAAACCTGTGCATTTCTGAAAACTAGAGACCTAGGGGAATCCAAGGAGGGGTGACTTGCGGGGCTCGGACCAGGTTCTGTTACCCAGAATCCTTTGCAAACCTCACAATTTGGCTAAAAAAACACATGTTCCTCACATTTCTGTGGCAGAAAGTTCTGGAATCTGAGAGGAGCCACCAATTTCCTTCCACAAAGCGTTCCCCCAAGTCTCCCGATAAAAATGATACCTCACTTGTGTGGGTAGGCCTAGCTCCTGCGACAGGAAACGCCTCAAAGCGCAAAGCGCAACGTGGACACATCCAAATTTTTGGAAGAAAACAGAGGTGTTTTTAGCGAAGTGCCTACCTGTAGATTTTGGCCTCTAGCTCAGCCGGCACCTAGGGAAACCTACCAAACCTGTGCATTTCTGAAAACTAGAGACCTAGGGGAATCCAAGGAGGGGTGACTTGCGGGGCTCGGACCAGGTTCTGTTACCCAGAATCCTTTGTAAACCTCCAAATTTGGCTAAAAAACACATGTTCCTCACATTTTTGTGGCAGAAAGTTCGGGAATCTGAGAGGAGCCACAAATTTCCTTCCACCCAGCGTTCCCCCAAGTCTCCCGATAAAAATGATACCTCACTTGTGTGGGTAGGCTTAGCGCCCGCGAAAGGAAACGCCCCAAAGCGCAACGTGGACACATCCAAATTTTTGGAAGAAAACAGAGGTGTTTTTTGCGAAGTACCTACCTGTAGATTTTGGCCTCAAGCTCAGCCGGCACCTAGGAAAACCTACCAAACCTGTGCATTTCTGAAAACTAGAGACCTAGGGGAATCCAAGGAGGGGTGACTTGCGGGGCTCGGACCAGGTTCTGTTACCCAGAATCCTTTGCAAACCTCAAAATTTGGCTAAAAAAACATATGTTCCTCACATTTCTGTGGCAGAAAGTTCGGGAATCTGAGAGGAGCCACAAATTTCCTTCCACCCAGCGTTCCCCCATGTCTCCCGATAAAAATGATACCTCACTTGTGTGGGTAGGCCTAGCGCCCGCGACAGGAAACGCCCCAAAGCGCAACGTGGACACATCCACATTTTTGGAAGAAAACAGAGGTGTTTTTTGCAAAGTGCCTACCTGTAGATTTTGGCATCTAGCTCAGCCGGCACCTAGGGAAACCTACCAAACCTGTGCATTTCTGAAAACTAGAGACCTTGGGGAATCCAAGGAGGGGTGACTTGCGGGGCTCGGACCAGGTTCTGTTACCCAGAATCCTTTGCAAACCTCAAAATTTGGCTAAAAAAACACATGTTCCTCACATTTCTGTGGCAGAAAGTTCGGGAATCTGAGAGGAGCCACAAATTTCCTTCCACCCAGCGTTCCCCCAAGTCTCCCGATAAAAATGATACCTCACTTGTGTGGGTAGGCCTAGCGCCCGCAAAAGGAAACGCCCCAAAGCGCAACGTGGACACATCCAAATATTTGGAAGAAAACAGAGGTGTTTTTTGCGAAGTACCTACCTGTAGATTTTGGCCTGTAGCTCAGCCGGCACCTAGGGAAACCTACCAAACCTGTGCATTTCTGAAAACTAGAGACCTAGGGGAATCCAAGGAGGGGTGACTTGCGGGGCTCGGACCAGGTTCTGTTACCCAGAATCCTTTGCAAACCTCAAAATTTGGCTAGAAAAACACATGTTCCTCACATTTCTGTGGCAGAAAGTTCGGGAATCTGAGAGGAGCCACAAATTTCCTTCCACCCAGCGTTCCCCCAAGTCTCCCGATAAAAATGAAACCTCACTTGTGTGGGTAGGCCTAGCCCCCGCGACAGGAAACGCCCCAAAGCGCAACATGGACACATCCACATTTTTTGGAAGAAAACAGAGGTGTTTTTTGCAAAGTGCCTACCTGTAGATTTTGGCCTCTAGCTCAGCCGGCACCTAGGGAAATCTACCAAACCTGTGCATTTCTGAAAACTAGAGACCTAGGGGAATCCAAGGAGGGGTGACTTGCTGGGCTCGGACCAGGTTCTGTTACCCAGAATCCTTTGCAAACCTCAAAATTTGGCTAGAAAAACACATGTTCCTCACATTTCTGTGGCAGAAAGTTCGGGAATCTGAGAGGAGCCACAAATTTCCTTCCACCCAGCGTTCCCCCAAGTCTCCCGATAAAAATGAAACCTCACTTTTGTGGGTAGGCCTAGCGCCCGCGACAGGAAACGCCCCAAAGCACAACGTGGACACATCCAAATTTTTGGAAGAAAACAGGTGTTTTTTGCGAAGTGCCTACCTGTAGATTTTGGCCTCCAGCTCAGCCGGAACCTTGGTAAACCTACCAAACCTGTGCATTTCTGAAAACTAGAGACCTAGGGGAATCCAAGGAGGGGTGACTTGCGGAGCTCGGACCAGATTCTGTTACCCAGAATCCTTTGCAAACCTCAAACTTTGGCTAAAAAAACACATGTTCCTCACATTTCTGTGGCAGAAAGTTCGGGAATCTGAGAGGAGCCACAAATTTCCTTCCACCCAGCGTTCCCCCAAGTCTCCCGATAAAAATGATACCTCACTTGTGTGGGTAGGCCTAGCTCCTGCGACAGGAAAGGCCCCAAAGCGCAACGTGGACACATCCAAATTTTTGGAAGAAAACAGAGGTGTTTTTAACGAAGTGCCTACCTGTAGATTTTGGCCTCTAGCTCAGCCGGCACCTAGGGAAACCTACCAAACCTGTGCATTTCTGAAAACTAGAGACCTAGGGGAATCCAAGGAGGGGTGACTTGCGGGGCTCGGACCAGGTTCTGTTACCCAGAATCCTTTGCAAACCTCAACATTTGGCTAAAAAAACACATGTTCCTCACATTTCTGTGGCAGAAAGTTCGGGAATCTGAGAGGAGCCACAAATTTCCTTCCACCCAGCGTTCCCCCAAGTCTCCCGATAAAAATGAAACCTCACTTTTGTGGGTAGGCCTAGCGCCCGCGACAGGAAACGCCCCAAAGCACAACGTGGACACATCCAAATTTTTGGAAGAAAACAGGTGTTTTTTGCGAAGTGCCTACCTGTAGATTTTGGCCTCCAGCTCAGCCGGAACCTTGGGAAACCTACCAAACCTGTGCATTTCTGAAAACTAGAGACCTAGGGGAATCCAAGGAGGGGTGACTTGCGGAGCTCGGACCAGGTTCTGTTACCCAGAATCCTTTGCAAACCTCAAACTTTGGCTAAAAAAACACATGTTCCTCACATTTCTGTGGCAGAAAGTTCGGGAATCTGAGAGGAGCCACAAATTTCCTTCCACCCAGCGTTCCCCCAAGTTTCCCGATAAAAATGATACCTCACTTGTGTGGGTAGGCCTAGCTCCTGCGACAGGAAAGGCCCCAAAGCGCAACGTGGACACATCCACATTTTTGGAAGAAAACAGAGGTGTTTTTAACGAAGTGCCTACCTGTAGATTTTGGCCTCTAGCTCAGCCGGCACCTAGGGAAACCTACCAAACCTGTGCATTTCTGAAAACTAGAGACCTAGAGGAATTCAAGGAGGGGTGACTTGCGGGGATCGGACCAGGTTCTGTTACCCAGAATCCTTTGCAAACCTCAAAATTTGGCTAAAAAAACACATGTTCCTCACATTTCTGTGGCAGAAAGTTCGGGAATCTGAGAGGAGCCACAAATTTCCTTCCACCCAGCGTTCCCCCAAGTCTCCCGATAAAAATGATACCTCACTTGTGTGGGTAGGCCTAGCGCCCGCGACAGGAAACGCCCCAAAGCGCAACGTGGACACATCCACATTTTTGGAAGAAAACAGAGGTGTTTTTTGCAAAGTGCCTACCTATAGATTTTGGCCTCTAGCTCAGCCGGCACCTAGGGAAACCTACCAAACCTGTGCATTTCTGAAAACTAGAGACCTAGGGGAATCCAAGGAGGGGTGACTTGCGGGCTCGGACCAGGTTCTGTTACCCAGAATCCTTTGCAAACCTCAAAATTTGTCTAAAAAAACACATGTTCCTCACATTTCTGTGGCAGAAAGTTCGGGAATCTGAGAGGAGCCACAAATTTCCTTCCACCCAGCGTTCCCCCAAGTCTCCCGATAAAAATAATACCTCACTTGTGTGGGTAGGCCTAGCGCCCGCGACAGGAAACGCCCCAAAGCGCAACGTGGACACATCCAAATTTTTGGAAGAAAACAGAGGTGTTTTTTGCAAAGTGCCTACCTGTAGATTTTGGCCTCTAGCTCAGCCGGCACCTAGGGAAACCTACCAAACCTGTGCATTTCTGAAAACTAGAGACCTAGGGGAATCCAAGGAGGGGTGACTTGCGGAGCTCGGACCAGGTTCTGTTACCCAGAATCCTTTGCAAACCTCAAAATTTTGCTAAAAAAACACATGTTCCTCACATTTCTGTGGCAGAAAGTTCGGGAATCTGAGAGGAGCCACAAATTTCCTTCCACCCAGCGTTCCCCCAAGTCTCCCGATAAAAATGATACCTCACTTGTGTGGGTAGGCCTAGCGCCCGCAAAAGGAAACGCCCCAAAGCACAACGTGGACACATCCAAATATTTGGAAGAAAACAGAGGTGTTTTTTGCGAAGTACCTACCTGTAGATTTTGGCCTGTAGCTCAGCCGGCACCTAGGGAAACCTACCAAAACTGTGCATTTCTGAAAACTAGAGACCTAGGGGAATCCAAGGAGGGGTGACTTGCGGGGCTCGGACCAGGTTCTGTTACCCAGAATCCTTTGCAAACCTCAAAATTTGGCTAAAAAAACACATGTTCCTCACATTTCTGTGGCAGAAAGTTCGGGAATCTGAGAGGAGCCACAAATTTCCTTCCACCCAGCGTTCCCCCAAGTCTCCCGATAAAAATGAAACCTCACTTGTGTGGGTAGGCCTAGCCCCCGCGACAGGAAACGCCCCAAAGCGCAACATGGACACATCCACATTTTTTGGAAGAAAACAGAGGTGTTTTTTGCAAAGTGCCTACCTGTAGATTTTGGCCTCTAGCTCAGCCGACACCTAGGGAAACCTACCAAACCTGTGCATTTCTGAAAACTAGAGACCTAGGGGAATCCAAGGAGGGGTGACTTGCTGGGCTCGGACCAGGTTCTGTTACCCAGAATCCTTTGCAAACCTCAAAATTTGGCTAGAAAAACACATGTTCCTCCCATTTCTGTGGCAGAAAGTTCGGGAATCTGAGAGGAGCCACAAATTTCCTTCCACCCAACGTTCCCCCAAGTCTCCCGATAAAAATGAAACCTCACTTGTGTGGGTAGGCCTAGCGCCCGCGACAGGAAACGCCCCAAAGCACAAAGTGGACACATCCAAATTTTAGGAAGAAAACAGGTGTTTTTTGCGAAGTGCCTACCTGTAGATTTTGGCCTCCAGCTCAGCCAGAACCTTGGGAAACCTACCAAACCTGTGCATTTCTGAAAACTAGAGACCTAGGGGAATCCAAGGAGGGGTGACTTGCGGAGCTCGGACCAGGTTCTGTTACCCAGAATCCTTTGCAAACCTCAAACTTTGGCTAAAAAAACACATGTTCCTCACATTTCTGTGGCAGAAAGTTCGGGAATCTGAGAGGAGCCACAAATTTCCTTCCACCCAGCGTTCCCCCAAGTCTCCCGATAAAAATGATACCTCACTTGTGTGGGTAGGCCTAGCTCCTGCGACAGGAAACGCCCCAAAGCGCAACGTGGACACATCCAAATTTTTGGAAGAAAACAGAGGTGTTTTTAGCGAAGTGCCTACCTGTAGATTTTGGCCTCTAGCTCAGCCGGCACCTAGGGAAACCTACCAAACCTGTGCATTTCTGAAAACTAGAGACCTAGGGGAATCCAAGGAGGGGTGACTTGCGGGGCTCGGACCAGGTTCTGTTACCCAGAATCCTTTGCAAACCTCAAAATTTGGCTAAAAAAACACATGTTCCTCACATTTCTGTGGCAGAAAGTTCGGGAATCTGAGAGGAGCCACAAATTTCCTTCCACCCAGCGTTCCCCCAAGTCTCCCGATAAAAATGATACCTCACTTGTGTGGGTAGGCCTAGCGCCCGCGACAGGAATCGCCCCAAAGCGCAACGTGGACACATCCACATTTTTGGAAGAAAACAGAGGTGTTTTTTGCAAAGTGCCTACCTATAGATTTTGGCCTCTAGCTCAGCCGGCACCTAGGGAAACCTACCAAACCTGTGCATTTCTGAAAACTAGAGACCTAGGGGAATCCAAGGAGGGGTGACTTGCGGAGCTTGGACCAGGTTCTGTTACCCAGAATCCTTTGCAAACCTCAAAATTTGGCTAAAAAAACACATGTTCCTCACATTTCTGTGGCAGAAAGTTCGGGAATCTGAGAGGAGCCACAAATTTCCTTCCACCCAGCGTTCCCCCAAGTCTCCCGATAAAAATGATACCTCACTTGTGTGGGTAGGCCTAGCTCCTGCGACAGGAAACGCCCCAAAGCGCAACGTGGACACATCCAAATTTTTGGAAGAAAACAGAGGTGTTTTTAGCGAAGTGCCTACCTGTAGATTTTGGCCTCTAGCTCAGCCGGCACCTAGGGAAACCTACCAAACCTGTGCATTTCTGAAAACTAGAGACCTAGGGGAATCCAAGGAGGGGTGACTTGCGGGCTCGGACCAGGTTCTGTTACCCAGAATCCTTTGCAAACCTCAAAATTTGTCTAAAAAAACACATGTTCCTCACATTTCTGTGGCAGAAAGTTCGGGAATCTGAGAGGAGCCACAAATTTCCTTCCACCCAGCGTTCCCCCAAGTCTCCCGATAAAAATGATACCTCACTTGTGTGGGTAGGCCTAGTGCCCGCGACAGGAAACGCCCCAAAGCGCAACGTGGACACATCCAAATTTTTGGAAGAAAACAGAGGTGTTTGTTGCAAAGTGCCTACCTGTAGATTTTGGCCTCTAGCTCAGCCGGCACCTAGGGAAACCTACCAAACCTGTGCATTTCTGAAAACTAGAGACCTAGGGGAATCCAAGGAGGGGTGACTTGCAGGGCTCGGACCAGGTTCTGTTACCCAGAATCCTTTGCAAACCTCACAATTTGGCTAAAAAAACACATGTTCCTCACATTTCTGTGGCAGAAAGTTCGGGAATCTGAGAGGAGCCACCAATTTCCTTCCACCCAGCGTTCCCGCAAGTCTCCCGATAAAAATGATACCTCACTTGTGTGGGTAGGCCTAGCTCCTGCGACAGGAAACGCCCCAAAGCGCAACGTGGACACATCCAAATTTTTTGAAGAAAACAGAGGTATTTTTAGCGAAGTGCCTACCTGTAGATTTTGGCCTCTAGCTCAGCCGGCAACTAGGGAAACCTACCAAACCTGTGCATTTCTGAAAACTAGAGACCTAGGGGAATCCAAGGAGGGGTGACTTGCGGGGCTCGGACCAGGTTCTGTTACCCAGAATCCTTTGAAAACCTCCAAATTTGGCTAAAAAACACATGTTCCTCACATTTTTGTGGCAGAAAGTTCGGGAATCTGAGAGGAGCCACAAATTTCCTTCCACCCAGCATTCCCCCAAGTCTCCCGATAAAAATGATACCTCACTTGTGTGGGTAGGCCTAGCGCCCGCGAAAGGAAACGCCCCAAAGCGCAACGTGGACACATCCAAATTTTTGGAAGAAAACAGAGGTGTTTTTTGCGAAGTACCTACCTGTAGATTTTGGCCTCAAGCTCAGCCGGCACCTAGGAAAACCTACCAAACCTGTGCATTTCTGAAAACTAGAGACCTAGGGGAATCCAAGGAGGGCTGACTTGCGGGGCTCGGACCAGGTTCTGTTACCCAGAATCCTTTGCAAACCTCAAAATTTGGCTAAAAAAACATATGTTCCTCACATTTCTGTGGCAGAAAGTTCGGGAATCTGAGAGGAGCCACAAATTTCCTTCCACCCAGCGTTCCCCCATGTCTCCCGATAAAAATGATACCTCACTTGTGTGGGTAGGCCTAGCGCCCGCGAAAGGAAACGCCCCAAAGCGCAACGTGGACACATCCAAATTTTGGGAAGAAAACAGAGGTGTTTTTTGCAAAGTGCCTACCTGTAGATTTTGGCATCTAGCTCAGCCGGCACCTAGGGAAACCTACCAAACCTGTGCATTTCTGAAAACTAGAGACCTAGGGGAATCCAAGGAGGGGTGACTTGCGGGGCTCGGACCAGGTTCTGTTACCCAGAATCCTTTGCAAACCTCAAAATTTGGCTAAAAAAACACATGTTCCTCACATTTCTGTGGCAGAAAGTTCGGGAATCTGAGAGGAGCCACAAATTTCCTTCCACCCAGCGTTCCCCCAAGTCTCCCGATAAAAATGATACCTCACTTGTGTGGGTAGGCCTAGCTCCCGCAACAGGAAACGCCCCAAAGCGCAACGTGGACACATCCAAATTTTTGGAAGAAAACAGAGGTGTTTTTAGCGAAGTACCTAGCTGTAGATTTTGCCCTTTAGTTCAGCCGGCACCTAGGGAAACCTACCAAACCTGTGCATTTCTGAAAACTAGAGACCTAGGGGAATCCAAGGAGGGGTGACTTGCGGGGCTCGGACCAGGTTCTGTTACACAGAATCCTTTGCAAACCTCAAAATTCGGCTAAAAAAACACATGTTCCTCACATTTCTGTGGCAGAAAGTTCTGGAATCTGAGAGGAGCCACCAATTTCCTTCCACCCAGCGTTCCCCCAAGTCTCCCGATAAAAATGATACATCACTTGTGTGGGTAGGCCTAGCTCCTGCGACAGGAAACGCCCCAAAGCGCAACGTGGACACATCCAAATTTTGGGAAGAAAACAGAGGTGTTTTTTGCAAAGTGCCTACCTGTAGATTTTGGCCTCTAGCTCAGCCGGCACCTAGGGAAACCTACCAAACCTGTGCATTTCTGAAAACTAGAGACCTAGGGGAATCCAAGGAGGGGTGACTTGCGGGGCTCGGACCAGGTTCTGTTACCCAGAATCCTTTGCAAACCTCAAAATTTGGCTAAAAAAACACATGTTCCTCACATTTCTGTGGCAGAAAGTTCGGGAATCTGAGAGGAGCCACAAATTTCCTTCCACCCAGCGTTCCCCCAAGTCTCCCGATAAAAATGATACCTCACTTGTGTGGGTAGGCCTAGCTCCTGCGACAGGAAACGCCCCAAAGCGCAACGTGGACACATCCAAATTTTTGGAAGAAAACAGAGGTGTTTTTAGCGAAGTGCCTACCTGTAGATTTTGACCTCTAGCTCAGCCGGCACCTAGGGAAACCTACCAAACCTGTGCATTTCTGACAACTAGAGACGTAGGGGAATCCAAGGAGGGGTGACTTGAGGGGCTCGGACCAGGTTCTGTTACCCAGAATCCTTTGCAAACCTCCAAATTTGGCTAAAAAAACTCATGTTCCTCATATTTCTGTGGCAGAAGGTTCGGGAATCTGAGAGGAGCCACAAATTTCCTTCCACCCAGCGTTCCCCCAAGTCTCCCGATAAAAATGATACCTCACTTGTGTGGGTAGGCCTAGCGCCCGCGAAAGGAAACGCCCCAAAGCGCAACGTGGACACATCCAAATTTTTGGAAGAAAACAGAGGTGTTTTTTGCGAAGTACCTACCTGTAGATTTTGGCCTCTAGCTCAGCCGACACCTAGGGAAACCTACCAAACCTGTGCATTTCTGAAAACTAGAGACCTAGGGGAATCCAAGGAGGGGTGACTTGCGGGGCTCGGACCAGGTTCTGTTACCCAGAATCCTTTGCAAACCTCAAAATTTGGCTAGAAAAACACATGTTCCTCACATTTCTGTGGCAGAAAGTTCGGGAATCTGAGAGGAGCCACAAATTTCCTTCCACCCAGCGTTCCCCCAAGTCTCCCGATAAAAATGAAACCTCACTTGTGTGGGTAGGCCTAGCGCCCGCGACAGGAAACGCCCCAAAGCGCAACATGGACAAATCCACATTTTTTGGAAGAAGACAGAGGTGTTTTTTGCAAAGTGCCTACCTGTAGATTTTGGCCTCTAGCTCAGCCGGCAGCTAGGGAAACCTACCAAACCTGTGCATTTCTGAAAACTAGAGACCTAGGGGAATCCAAGGAGGGGTGACTTGCTGGGCTCGGACCAGGTTCTGTTACCCAGAATCCTTTGCAAACCTCAAAATTTGGCTAGAAAAACACATGTTCCTCACATTTCTGTGGCAGAAAGTTCGGGAATCTGAGAGGAGCCACAAATTTCCTTCCACCCTGCGTTCCCCCAAGTCTCCCGATAAAAATGAAACCTCACTTGTGTGGGTAGGCCTAGCGCCCGCGACAGGAAACGCCCCAAAGCGCAACATGGACACATCCACCTTTTTGGGAAGAAAACAGAGGTGTTTTTTGCAAAGTGCCTACCTGTAGATTTTGGCCTCTAGCTCAGCCGGCAGCTAGGGAAACCTACCAAACCTGTGCATTTCTGAAAACTAGAGACCTAGGGGAATCCAAGGAGGGGTGACTTGCTGGGCTCGGACCAGGTTCTGTTACCCAGAATCCTTTGCAAACCTCAAAATTTGGCTAGAAAAACACATGTTCCTCACATTTCTGTGGCAGAAAGTTCGGGAATCTGAGAGGAGCCACAAATTTCCTTCCACCCAGCGTTCCCCCAAGTCTCCCGATAAAAATGATACCTCACTTGTGTGGGTAGGCCTAGCGCCCGCGAAAGGAAACGCCCCAAAGCGCAACGTGGACACATCCAAATTTTTGGAAGAAAACAGAGGTGTTTTTTGCGAAGTACCTACCTGTAGATTTTGGCCTCAAGCTCAGCCGGCACCTAGGAAAACCTACCAAACCTGTGCATTTCTGAAAACTAGAGACCTAGGGGAATCCAAGGAGGGGTGACTTGCGGGGCTCGGACCAGGTTCTGTTACCCAGAATCCTTTGCAAACCTCAAAATTTGGCTAAAAAAACATATGTTCCTCACATTTCTGTGGCAGAAAGTTCGGGAATCTGAGAGGAGCCACAAATTTCCTTCCACCCAGCGTTCCCCCATGTCTCCCGATAAAAATGATACCTCACTTGTGTAGGTAGGCCTAGCGCCCGCGACAGGAAACGCCCCAAAGCGCAACGTGGACACATCCAAATTTTTGGAAGAAAACAGAGGTGTTTTTTGCAAAGTGCCTACCTGTAGATTTTGGCCTCTAGCTCAGCCGGCACCTAGGGAAACCTACCAAACCTGTGCATTTCTGAAAACTAGAGACCTAGGGGAATCCAAGGAGGGGTGACTTGCGGTGCTCGGACCAGGTTCTGTTACCCAGAATCCTTTGCAAACCTCAAAATTTGGCTAAAAAAACACATGTTCCTCACATTTCTGTGGCAGAAAGTTCGGGAATCTGAGAGGAGCCACAAATTTCCTTCCACCCAGCGTTCCCCCAAGTCTCCCGATAAAAATGATACCTCACTTGTGTGGGTAGGCCTAGCTCCTGCGACAGGAAACGCCCCAAAGCGCAACGTGGACACATCCACATTTTTGGAAGAAAACAGAGGTGTTTTTAGCGAAGTGCCTACCTGTAGATTTTGACCTCTAGCTCAGCCGGCACCTAGGGAAACCTACCAAACCTGTGCATTTCTGACAACTAGAGACGTAGGGGAATCCAAGGAGGGGTGACTTGAGGGGCTCGGACCAGGTTCTGTTACCCAGAATCCTTTGCAAACCTCAAAATTTGGCTAGAAAAACACATGTTCCTCACATTTCTGTGGCAGAAAGTTCGGGAATCTGAGAGGAGCCACAAATGTCCTTCCACCCAGCGTTCCCCCAAGTCTCCCGATAAAAATGATACCTCACTTGTGTGGGTAGGCCTAGCGCCCGCGAAAGGAAACGCCCCAAAGCGCAACGTGGACACATCCAAATTTTTGGAAGAAAACAGAGGTGTTTTTTGCGAAGTACCTACCTGTAGATTTTGGCCTCAAGCTCAGCCGGCACCTAGGAAAACCTACCAAACCTGTGCATTTCTGAAAACTAGAGACCTAGGGGAATCCAAGGAGGGGTGACTTGCGGGGCTCGGACCAGGTTCTGTTACCCAGAATCCTTTGCAAACCTCAAAATTTGGCTAAAAAAACATATGTTCCTCACATTTCTGTGGCAGAAAGTTCGGGAATCTGAGAGGAGCCACAAATTTCCTTCCACCCAGCGTTCCCCCATGTCTCCCGATAAAAATGATACCTCACTTGTGTAGGTAGGCCTAGCGCCCGCGACAGGAAACGCCCCAAAGCGCAACGTGGACACATCCAAATTTTTGGAAGAAAACAGAGGTGTTTTTTGCAAAGTGCCTACCTGTAGATTTTGGCCTCTAGCTCAGCCGGCACCTAGGGAAACCTACCAAACCTGTGCATTTCTGAAAACTAGAGACCTAGGGGAATCCAAGGAGGGGTGACTTGCGGGGCTCGGACCAGGTTCTGTTACCCAGAATCCTTTGCAAACCTCAAAATTTGGCTAAAAAAACACATGTTCCTCACATTTCTGTGGCAGAAAGTTCGGGAATCTGAGAGGAGCCACAAATTTCCTTCCACCCAGCGTTCCCCCAAGTCTCCCGATAAAAATGATACCTCACTTGTGTGGGTAGGCCTAGCTCCCGCGACAGGAAACGCCCCAAAGCGCAACGTGGACACATCCAAATTTTTGGAAGAAAACAGAGGTGTTTTTAGCGAAGTACCTAGCTGTAGATTTTGCCCTTTAGTTCAGCCGGCACCTAGGGAAACCTACCAAACCTGTGCATTTCTGAAAACTAGAGACCTAGGGGAATCCAAGGAGGGGTGACTTGCGGGGCTCGGACCAGGTTCTGTTACTCAGAATCCTTTGCAAACCTCAAAATTTGGCTAAAAAAACACATGTTCCTCACATTTCTGTGGCAGAAAGTTCGGGAATCTGAGAGGAGCCACAAATTTCCTTCCACCCAGCGTTCCCCCAAGTCTCCCGATAAAAATGATACCTCACTTGTGTGGGTAGGCCTAGCTCCTGCGACAGGAAACGCCCCAAAGCGCAACGTGGACACATCCACATTTTTGGAAGAAAACAGAGGTGTTTTTAGCGAAGTGCCTACCTGTAGATTGTTACCTCTAGCTCAGCCGGCACCTAGGGAAACCTACCAAACCTGTGCATTTCTGACAACTAGAGACGTAGGGGAATCCAAGGAGGGGTGACTTGAGGGGCTCGGACCAGGTTCTGTTACCCAGAATCCTTTGCAAACCTCCAAATTTGGCTAAAAAAACTCATGTTCCTCATATTTCTGTGGCAGAAGGTTCGGGAATCTGAGAGGAGCCACAAATTTCCTTCCACCCAGCGTTCCCCCAAGTCTCCCGATAAAAATGATACCTCACTTGTGTGGGTAGGCCTAGCGCCCGCGAAAGGAAACGCCCCAAAGCGCAACGTGGACACATCCAAATTTTTGGAAGAAAACAGAGGTGTTTTTTGCGAAGTACCTACCTGTAGATTTTGGCCTCTAGCTCAGCCGGCACCTAGGGAAACCTACCAAACCTGTGCATTTCTGAAAACTAGAGACCTAGGGGAATCCAAGGAGGGGTGACTTGCGGGGCTCGGACCAGGTTCTGTTACCCAGAATCCTTTGCAAACCTCAAAATTTGGCTAGAAAAACACATGTTCCTCACATTTCTGTGGCAGAAAGTTCGGGAATCTGAGAGGAGCCACAAATTTCCTTCCACCCAGCGTTCCCCCAAGTCTCCCGATAAAAATGAAACCTCACTTGTGTGGGTAGGCCTAGCGCCCGCGACAGGAAACGCCCCAAAGCGCAACATGGACACATCCACATTTTTTGGAAGAAAACAGAGGTGTTTTTTGCAAAGTGCCTACCTGTAGATTTTGGCCTCTAGCTCAGCCGGCAGCTAGGGAAACCTACCAAACCTGTGCATTTCTGAAAACTAGAGACCTAGGGGAATCCAAGGAGGGGTGACTTGCTGGGCTCGGACCAGGTTCTGTTACCCAGAATCCTTTGCAAACCTCAAAATTTGGCTAGTAAAACACATGTTCCTCACATTTCTGTGGCAGAAAGTTCGGGAATCTGAGAGGAGCCACAAATTTCCTTCCACCCAGCGTTTCCCCAAGTCTCCCGATAAAAATGAAACCTCACTTGTGTGGGTAGGCCTAGCGCCCGCGACAGGAAACGCCCCAAAGCACAACGTGGACACATCCAAATTTTTGGAAGAAAACAGTTGTTTTTTGCGAAGTGCCTACCTGTAGATTTTGGCCTCCAGCTCAGCCGGAACCTTGGGAAACCTACGAAACCTGTGCATTTCTGAAAACTAGAGACCTAGGGGAATCCAAGGAGGGGTGACTTGCGGAGCTCGGACCAGGTTCTGTTACCCAGAATCCTTTGCAAACCTCAAACTTTGGCTAAAAAAACACATGTTCCTCACATTTCTGTGGCAGAAAGTTCGGGAATCTGAGAGGAGCCACAAATTTCCTTCCACCCAGCGTTCCCCCAAGTCTCCCGATAAAAATGATACCTCACTTGTGTGGGTAGGCCTAGCTCCTGCGACAGGAAAGGCCCCAAAGCGCAACGTGGACACATCCAAATTTTTGGAAGAAAACAGAGGTGTTTTTAGCGAAGTGCCTACCTGTAGATTTTGGCCTCTAGCTCAGCCGGCACCTAGGGAAACCTACCAAACATGTGCATTTCAGAAAACTAGAGACCTAGGGGAATCCAAGGAGGGGTGACTTGCGGGGCTCGGACCAGGTTCTGTTACTCAGAATCCTTTGCAAACCTCAAAATTTGGTTAAAAAAACACATGTTCCTCACATTTCTGTGGCAGAAAGTTCGGGAATCTGAGAGGAGCCACAAATTTCCTTCCACCCAGCGTTCCCCCAAGTCTCCCGATAAAAATGATACCTCACTTGTGTGGGTAGGCCTAGCGCCCGCGACAGGAAACGCCCCAAAGCGCAACGTGGACACATCCACATTTTTGGAAGAAAACAGAGGTGTTTTTTGCAAGTGCCTACCTATAGATTTTGGCCTCTAGCTCAGCCGGCACCTAGAAAAACCTACCAAACCTGTGCATTTCTGAAAACTAGAGACCTAGGGGAATCCAAGGAGGGGTGACTTGCGGAGCTCGGACCAGGTTCTGTTACCCAGAATCCTTTGCAAACCTCAAAATTTGGCTAAAAAAACACATGTTCCTCACATTTCTGTGGCAGAAAGTTCGGGAATCTGAGAGGAGCCACAAATTTCCTTCCACCCAGCGTTCCCCCAAGTCTCCCGATAAAAATGATACCTCACTTGTGTGGGTAGGCCTAGCTCCTGCGACAGGAAACGCCCCAAAGCGCAACGTGGACACATCCAAATTTTTGGAAGAAAACAGAGGTGTTTTTAGCGAAGTGCCTACCTGTAGATTTTGGCCTCTAGCTCAGCCGGCACCTAGGGAAACCTACCAAACCTGTGCATTTCTGAAAACTAGAGACCTAGGGGAATCCAAGGAGGGGTGACTTGCGGGCTCGGACCAGGTTCTGTTACCCAGAATCCTTTGCAAACCTCAAAATTTGTCTAAAAAAACACATGTTCCTCACATTTCTGTGGCAGAAAGTTCGGGAATCTGAGAGGAGCCACAAATTTCCTTCCACCCAGCGTTCCCCCAAGTCTCCCGATAAAAATGATACCTCACTTGTGTGGGTAGGCCTAGCGCCCGCGACAGGAAACGCCCCAAAGCGCAACGTGGACACATCCAAATTTTTGGAAGAAAACAGAGGAGTTTTTTGCAAAGTGCCTACCTGTAGATTTTGGCCTCTAGCTCAGCCGGCACCTAGGGAAACCTACCAAACCTGTGCATTTCTGAAAACTAGAGACCTAGGGGAATCCAAGGAGGGGTGACTTGCGGAGCTCGGACCAGTTTCTGTTACCCAGAATCCTTTGCAAACCTCAAAATTTGGCTAAAAAAACACGTGTTCCTCACATTTCTGTGGCAGAAAGTTTGGGAATCTGAGAGGAGCCACGAATTTCCTTCCACCCAGCGTTCCCCCAAGTCTCCCGATAAAAATGATACCTCACTTGTGTGGATAGGCCTAGCTCCTGCGACAGGAAACGCCCCAAAGCGCAACGTGGACACATCCAAATTTTTGGAAGAAAACAGAGGTGTTTTTTGCAAAGTGCCTACCTGTAGATTTTGGCCTCTAGCTCAGCCGGCACCTAGGGAAACCTACCAAACCTGTGCATTTCTGAAAACTAGAGACCTAGGGGAATCCAAGGAGGGGTGACTTGCGGGGCTCGGACCAGGTTCTGTTACCCAGAATCCTTTGCAAACCTCAAAATTTGGCTAAAAAAACACATGTTCCTCACATTTCTGTGGCAGAAAGTTCGGGAATCTGAGAGGAGCCACAAATTTCCTTCCACCCAGCGTTCCCCCAAGTCTCCCGATAAAAATGATACCTCACTTGTGTGGGTAGGCCTAGCGCCCGCGACAGGAAACGCCCCAAAGCGCAACGTGGACACATCCACATTTTTGGAAGAAAACAGAGGTGTTTTTTGCAAAGTGCCTACCTATAGATTTTGGCCTCTAGCTCAGCCGGCACCTAGGGAAACCTACCAAACCTGTGCATTTCTGAAAACTAGAGACCTAGGGGAATCCAAGGAGGGGTGACTTGCGGAGCTCGGACCAGGTTCTGTTACCCAGAATCCTTTGCAAACCTCAAAATTTGGCGAAAAAAACACATGTTCCTCACATTTCTGTGGCAGAAAGTTCGGGAATCTGAGAGGAGCCACAAATTTCCTTCTACCCAGCGTTCCCCCAAGTCTCCCGATAAAAATGATACCTCACTTGTGTGGGTAGGCCTAGCTCCTGCGACAGGAAACGCCCCAAAGCGCAACGTGGACACATCCAAATTTTTGGAAGAAAACAGAGGTGTTTTTAGCGAAGTGCCTACCTGTAGATTTTGGCCTCTAGCTCAGCCGGCACCTAGGGAAACCTACCAAACCTGTGCATTTCTGAAAACTAGAGACCTAGGGGAATCCAAGGAGGGGTGACTTGCGGGCTCGGACCAGGTTCTGTTACCCAGAATCCTTTGCAAACCTCAAAATTTGTCTAAAAAAACACATGTTCCTCACATTTCTGTGGCAGAAAGTTCGGGAATCTGAGAGGAGCCACAAATTTCCTTCCACCCAGCGTTCCCCCAAGTCTCCCGATAAAAATGATACCTCACTTGTGTGGGTAGGCCTAGCGCCCGCGACAGGAAACGCCCCAAAGCGCAACGTGGACACATCCAAATTTTTGGAAGAAAACAGAGGTGTTTTTTGCAAAGTGCCTACCTGTAGATTTTGGCCTCTAGCTCAGCCGGCACCTAGGGAAACCTACCAAACCTGTGCATTTCTGAAAACTAGAGACCTAGGGGAATCCAAGGAGGGGTGACTTGCGGAGCTCGGACCAGTTTCTGTTACCCAGAATCCTTTGCAAACCTCAAAATTTGGCTAAAAAAACACGTGTTCCTCACATTTCTGTGGCAGAAAGTTTGGGAATCTGAGAGGAGCCACAAATTTCCTTCCACCCAGCGTTCCCCCAAGTCTCCCGATAAAAATGATACCTCACTTGTGTGGATAGGCCTAGCTCCTGCGACAGGAAACGCCCCAAAGCGCAACGTGGACACATCCAAATTTTTGGAAGAAAACAGAGGTGTTTTTAGCGAAGTGCCTACCTGTAGATTTTGGCCTCTAGCTCAGCCGGCACCTAGGGAAACCTACCAAACCTGTGCATTTCTGAAAACTAGAGACCTAGGGGAATCCAAGGAGGGGTGACTTGCGGGGCTCGGACCAGGTTCTGTTACCCAGAATCCTTTGCAAACCTCAAAATTTGGCTAAAAAAACACATGTTCCTCACATTTCTGTGGCAGAAAGTTCGGGAATCTGAGAGGAGCCACAAATTTCCTTCCACCCAGCGTTCCCCCAAGTCTCCCGATAAAAATGATACCTCACTTGTGTGGGTAGGCCTAGCGCCCGCGACAGGAAACGCCCCAAAGCGCAACGTGGACACATCCACATTTTTGGAAGAAAACAGAGGTGTTTTTTGCAAAGTGCCTACCTATAGATTTTGGCCTCTAGCTCAGCCGGCACCTAGGGAAACCTACCAAACCTGTGCATTTCTGAAAACTAGAGACCTAGGGGAATCCAAGGAGGGGTGACTTGCGGAGCTCGGACCACGTTCTGTTACCCAGAATCCTTTGCAAACCTCAAAATTTGGCTAAAAAAACACATGTTCCTCACATTTCTGTGGCAGAAAGTTCGGGAATCTGAGAGGAGCCACAAATTTCCTTCCACCCAGCGTTCCCCCAAGTCTCCCGATAAAAATGATACCTCACTTGTGTGGGTAGGCCTAGCTCCTGCGACAGGAAACGCCCCAAAGCGCAACGTGGACACATCCAAATTTTTGGAAGAAAACAGAGGTGTTTTTAGCGAAGTGCCTACCTGTAGATTTTGGCCTCTAGCTCAGCCGGCACCTAGGGAAACCTACCAAACCTGTGCATTTCTGAAAACTAGAGACCTAGGGGAATCCAAGGAGGGGTGACTTGCGGGCTCGGACCAGGTTCTGTTACCCAGAATCCTTTGCAAACCTCAAAATTTGTCTAAAAAAACACATGTTCCTCACATTTCTGTGGCAGAAAGTTCGGGAATCTGAGAGGAGCCACAAATTTCCTTCCACCCAGCGTTCCCCCAAGTCTCCCGATAAAAATGATACCTCACTTGTGTGGGTAGGCCTAGCGCCCGCGACAGGAAACGCCCCAAAGCGCAACGTGGACACATCCAAATTTTTGGAAGAAAACAGAGGTGTTTTTTGCAAAGTGCCTACCTGTAGATTTTGGTCTCTAGCTCAGCCGGCACCTAGGGAAACCTACCAAACCTGTGCATTTCTGAAAACTAGAGACCTAGGGGAATCCAAGGAGGGGTGACTTGCGGAGCTCGGACCAGTTTCTGTTACCCAGAATCCTTTGCAAACCTCAAAATTTGGCTAAAAAAACACATGTTCCTCACATTTCTGTGGCAGAAAGTTTGGGAATCTGAGAGGAGCCACAAATTTCCTTCCACCCAGCGTTCCCCCAAGTCTCCCGATAAAAATGATACCTCACTTGTGTGGATAGGCCTAGCTCCTGCGACAGGAAACGCCCCAAAGCGCAACGTGGACACATCCAAATTTTTGGAAGAAAACAGAGGTGTTTTTTGCAAAGTGCCTACCTGTAGATTTTGGCCTCTAGCTCAGCCGGCACCTAGGGAAACCTACCAAACCTGTGCATTTCTGAAAACTAGAGACCTAGGGGAATCCAAGGAGGGGTGACTTGCTGGGCTCGGACCAGGTTCTGTTACCCAGAATCCTTTGCAAACCTCAAAATTTGGCTAGAAAAACACATGTTCCTCACATTTCTGTGGCAGAAAGTTTGGGAATCTGAGAGGAGCCACAAATTTCCTTCCACCCAGCGTTCCCCCAAGTCTCCCGATAAAAATGAAACCTCACTTGTGTGGGTAGGCCTAGCGCCCGCGACAGGAAACGCCCCAAAGCACAACGTGGACACATCCAAATTTTTGGAAGAAAACAGGTGTTTTTTGCGAAGTGCCTACCTGTAGATTTTGGCCTCCAGCTCAGCCGGAACCTTGGGAAACCTACCAAACCTGTGCATTTCTGAAAACTAGAGACCTAGGGGAATCCAAGGAGGGGTGACTTGCGGAGCTCGGACCAGGTTCTGTTACCCAGAATCCTTTGCAAACCTCAATCTTTGGCTAAAAAAACACATGTTCCTCACATTTCTGTGGCAGAAAGTTCGGGAATCTGAGAGGAGCCACAAATTTCCTTCCACCCAGCGTTCCCCCAAGTCTCCCGATAAAAATGATACCTCACTTGTGTGGGTAGGCCTAGCGCCCGCGACAGGAAACGCCCCAAAGCGCAACGTGGACACATCCAAATTTTTGGAAGAAAACAGAGGTGTTTTTTGCAAAGTGCCTACCTGTAGATTTTGGTCTCTAGCTCAGCCGGCACCTAGGGAAACCTACCAAACCTGTGCATTTCTGAAAACTAGAGACCTAGGGGAATCCAAGGAGGGGTGACTTGCGGAGCTCGGACCAGTTTCTGTTACCCAGAATCCTTTGCAAACCTCAAAATTTGGCTAAAAAAACACATGTTCCTCACATTTCTGTGGCAGAAAGTTTGGGAATCTGAGAGGAGCCACAAATTTCCTTCCACCCAGCGTTCCCCCAAGTCTCCCGATAAAAATGATACCTCACTTGTGTGGATAGGCCTAGCTCCTGCGACAGGAAACGCCCCAAAGCGCAACGTGGACACATCCAAATTTTTGGAAGAAAACAGAGGTGTTTTTTGCAAAGTGCCTACCTGTAGATTTTGGCCTCTAGCTCAGCCGGCACCTAGGGAAACCTACCAAACCTGTGCATTTCTGAAAACTAGAGACCTAGGGGAATCCAAGGAGGGGTGACTTGCTGGGCTCGGACCAGGTTCTGTTACCCAGAATCCTTTGCAAACCTCAAAATTTGGCTAGAAAAACACATGTTCCTCACATTTCTGTGGCAGAAAGTTCGGGAATCTGAGAGGAGCCACAAATTTCCTTCCACCCAGCGTTCCCCCAAGTCTCCCGATAAAAATGAAACCTCACTTGTGTGGGTAGGCCTAGCGCCCGCGACAGGAAACGCCCCAAAGCACAACGTGGACACATCCAAATTTTTGGAAGAAAACAGGTGTTTTTTGCGAAGTGCCTACCTGTAGATTTTGGCCTCCAGCTCAGCCGGAACCTTGGGAAACCTACCAAACCTGTGCATTTCTGAAAACTAGAGACCTAGGGGAATCCAAGGAGGGGTGACTTGCGGAGCTCGGACCAGGTTCTGTTACCCAGAATCCTTTGCAAACCTCAATCTTTGGCTAAAAAAACACATGTTCCTCACATTTCTGTGGCAGAAAGTTCGGGAATCTGAGAGGAGCCACAAATTTCCTTCCACCCAGCGTTCCCCCAAGTCTCCCGATAAAAATGATACCTCACTTGTGTGGGTAGGCCTAGCTCCTGCGACAGGAAACGCCCCAAAGCGCAACGTGGACACATCCAAATTTTTGGAAGAAAACAGAGGTGTTTTTAGAGAAGTGCCTACCTGTAGATTTTGGCCTCTAGCTCAGCCGGCACCTAGGGAAACCTACCAAACCTGTGCATTTCTGAAAACTAGAGACCGAGGGGAATCCAAGGAGGGGTGACTTGCGGGGCTCGGACCAGGTTCTGTTACCCAGAATCCTTTGCAAACCTCAAAATTTGGCTAAAAAAACACATGTTCCTCACATTTCTGTGGCAGAAAGTTCGGGAATCTGAGAGGAGCCACAAATTTCCTTCCACCCAGCGTTCCCCCAAGTCTCCCGATAAAAATGATACCTCACTTGTGTGGGTAGGCCTAGTGCCCGCGACAGGAAACGCCCCAAAGCGCAACGTGGACACATCCAAATTTTTGGAAGAAAACAGAGGTGTTTGTTGCAAAGTGCCTACCTGTAGATTTTGGCCTCTAGCTCAGCCGGCACCTAGGGAAACCTACCAAACCTGTGCATTTCTGAAAACTAGAGACCTAGGGGAATCCAAGGAGGGGTGACTTGCAGGGCTCGGACCAGGTTCTGTTACCCAGAATCCTTTGCAAACCTCACAATTTGGCTAAAAAAACACATGTTCCTCACATTTCTGTGGCAGAAAGTTCGGGAATCTGAGAGGAGCCACCAATTTCCTTCCACCCAGCGTTCCCGCAAGTCTCCCGATAAAAATGATACCTCACTTGTGTGGGTAGGCCTAGCTCCTGCGACAGGAAACGCCCCAAAGCGCAACGTGGACACATCCAAATTTTTTGAAGAAAACAGAGGTATTTTTAGCGAAGTGCCTACCTGTAGATTTTGGCCTCTAGCTCAGCCGGCAACTAGGGAAACCTACCAAACCTGTGCATTTCTGAAAACTAGAGACCTAGGGGAATCCAAGGAGGGGTGACTTGCGGGCTCGGACCAGGTTCTGTTACCCAGAATCCTTTGCAAACCTCAAAATTTGTCTAAAAAAACACATGTTCCTCCCATTTCTGTGGCAGAAAGTTCGGGAATCTGAGAGGAGCCACAAATTTCCTTCCACCCAGCGTTCCCCCAAGTCTCCCGATAAAAATGATACCTCACTTGTGTGGGTAGGCCTAGCGCCCGCGACAGGAAACGCCCCAAAGCGCAACGTGGACACATCCACATTTTTGGAAGAAAACAGAGGTGTTTTTTGCAAACTGCCTACCTATAGATTTTGGCCTCTAGCTCAGCCGGCACCTAGGGAAACCTACCAAACCTGTGCATTTCTGAAAACTAGAGACCTAGGGGAATCCAAGGAGGGGTGACTTGCGGAGCTCGGACCAGGTTCTGTTACCCAGAATCCTTTGCAAACCTCAAAATTTGGCTAAAAAAACACATGTTCCTCACATTTCTGTGGCAGAAAGTTCGGGAATCTGAGAGGAGCCACAAATTTCCTTCCACCCAGCGTTCCCCCAAGTCTCCCGATAAAAATGATACCTCACTTGTGTGGGTAGGCCTAGCTCCTGCGACAGGAAACGCCCCAAAGCGCAACGTGGACACATCCAAATTTTTGGAAGAAAACAGAGGTGTTTTTAGCGAAGTGCCTACCTGTAGATTTTGGCCTCTAGCTCAGCCGGCACCTAGGGAAACCTACCAAACCTGTGCATTTCTGACAACTAGAGACCTAGGGGAATCCAAGGAGGTGTGACTTGCGGGCTCGGACCAGGTTCTGTTACCCAGAATCCTTTGCAAACCTCAAAATTTGTCTAAAAAAACACATGTTCCTCCCATTTCTGTGGCAGAAAGTTCGGGAATCTGAGAGGAGCCACAAATTTCCTTCCACCCAGCGTTCCCCCAAGTCTCCCGATAAAAATGATACCTCACTTGTGTGGGTAGGCCTAGCGCCCGCGACAGGAAACGCCCCAAAGCGCAACGTGGACACATCCAAATTTTTGGAAGAAAACAGAGGTGTTTTTTGCAAAGTGCCTACCTGTAGATTTTGGCCTCTAGCTCAGCCGGCACCTAGGGAAACCTACCAAACCTGTGCATTTCTGAAAACTAGAGACCTAGGGGAATCCAAGGAAGGGTGACTTGTGGAGCTCGGACCAGGTTCTGTTACCCAGAATCCTTTGCAAACCTCCAAATTTGGCTAAAAAAACACATGTTCCTCACATTTCTGTGGCAGAAAGTTTGGGAATCTGAGAGGAGCCACAAATTTCCTTCCACCCAGCGTTCCCCCAAGTCTCCCGATAAAAATGATACCTCACTTGTGTGGGGAGGCCTAGCTCCTGCGACAGGAAACGCCCCAAAGCGCAACGTGGACACATCCAAATTTTTGGAAGAAAACAGAGGTGTTTTTAGCGAAGTGCCTACCTGTAGATTTTGGCCTCTAGCTCAGCCGGCACCTAGGGAAACCTACCAAACCTGTGCATTTCTGAAAACTAGAGACCTAGGGGAATCCAAGGAGGGGTGACTTGCGGAGCTCGGACCAGGTTCTGTTACCCAGAATCCTTTGCAAACCTCAAAATTTGGCTAAAAAAACACATGTTCCTCACATTTCTGTGGCAGAAAGTTTGGGAATCTGAGAGGAGCCACAAATTTCCTTCCACCCAGCGTTCCCCCAAGTCTCCCGATAAAAATGATACCTAACTTGTGTGGGGAGGCCTAGCTCCTGCGACAGGAAACGCCCCAAAGCGTAATGTGGACACATCCAAATTTTTGGAAGAAAACAGAGGTGTTTTTAGCGAAGTGCCTACCTGTAGATTTTGGCCTCTAGCTCAGCCGGCACTTAGGGAAACCTACCAAACCTGTGCATTTCTGAAAACTAGAGACCTAGGGGAATCCAAGGAGGGGTGACTTGCGGGGCTCGGACCAGGTTCTGTTACCCAGAATCCTTTGCAAACCTCAAAATTTGGCTAAAAAAACTCATGTTCCTCACATTTCTGTGGCAGAAAGTTCGGGAATCTGAGAGGAGCCACAAATTTCCTTCCACCCAGCGTTCCCCCAAGTCTCCCGATAAAAATGATACCTCACTTGTGTGGGTAGGCCTAGCGCCCGCGACAGGAAACGCCCCAAAGCGCAACGTGGACACATCCAAATTTTTGGAAGAAAACAGAGGTGTTTTTTGCAAAGTGCCTACCTGTAGATTTTGGCCTCTAGCTCAGCCGGCACCTAGGGAAACCTACCAAACCTGTGCATTTCTGAAAACTAGAGACCTAGGGGAATCCAAGGAGGGGTGACTTGCGGGGCTCGGACCAGGTTCTGTTACCCAGAATCCTTTGCAAACCTCAAAATTTGGCTAAAAAAACACATGTTCCTCACATTTCTGTGGCAGAAAGTTCGGGAATCTGAGAGGAGCCACAAATTTCCTTCCACCCAGCGTTCCCCCAAGTCTCCCGATAAAAATGATACCTCACTTGTGTGGGTAGGCCTAGCGCCCGTGACAGGAAACGCCCCAAAGCGCAACGTGGACACATCCAAATTTTTGGAAGAAAACAGAGGTGTTTTTTGCAAAGTGCCTACCTGTAGATTTTGGCCTCTAGCTCAGCCGGCACCTAGGGAAACCTACCTAACCTGTGCATTTCTGAAAACTAGAGACCTAGGGGAATCCAAGGAGGGGTGACTTGCGGAGCTCGGACCAGGTTCTGTTACCCAGAATCCTTTGCAAACCTCAAAATTTGGCTAAAAAACACATGTTCCTCACATTTCTGTGGCAGAAAGTTCGGGAATCTGAGAGGAGACACAAATTTAATTCCACCCAGCGTTCCCCCAAGTCTCCCGATAAAAATGATACCTCACTTGTGTGGGTAGGCCTAGCGCCCGCGACAGGAAACGCCCCAAAGCGCAACGTGGACACATCCAAATTTTTGGAAGAAAACACAGGTGTTTTTTGCAAAGTGCCTACCTGTAGATTTTGGCCTCTAGTTCAGCCGGCACCTAGGGAAACCTACCAAACCTGTGCATTTCTGAAAACTAGAGACCTAGGGGAATCCAAGGAGGGGTGACGTGCGGGGCTCGGACCAGGTTCTGTTACCCAGAATCCTTTGCAAACCTCAAAATTTGGCTAAAAAAACACATGTTCCTCACATTTCTGTGGCAGAAAGTTCGGGAATCTGAGAGGAGCCACAAATTTCCTTCCACCCAGCGTTCCCCCAAGTCTCCCGATAAAAATGATACCTCACTTGTGTGGGTAGGCCTAGCGCCCGTGACAGGAAACGCCCCAAAGCGCAACGTGGACACATCCAAATTTTTGGAAGAAAACAGAGGTGTTTTTTGCAAAGTGCCTACCTGTAGATTTTGGCCTCTAGCTCAGCCGGCACCTAGGGAAACCTACCAAACCTGTGCATTTCAGAAAACTAGAGACCTAGGGGAATCCAAGGAGGGGTGACTTGCGGGGCTCGGACCAGGTTCTGTTACCCAGAATCCTTTGCAAACCTCAAAATTTGGCTAAAAAAACACATGTTCCTCACATTTCTGTGGCAGAAAGTTCGGGAATCTGAGAGGAGCCACAAATTTCCTTCCACCCAGCGTTCCCCCAAGTCTCCCGATAAAAATGATACCTCACTTGTGTGGGTAGGCCTAGCGCCCGCGACAGGAAACGCCCCAAAGCGCAACGTGGACACATCCACATTTTTGGAAGAAAACAGAGGTGTTTTTTGCAAAGTGCCTACCTATAGATTTTGGCCTCTAGCTCAGCCGGCACCTAGGGAAACCTACCAAACCTGTGCATTTCTGAAAACTAGAGACCTAGGGGAATCCAAGGAGGGGTGACTTGCGGAGCTCGGACCAGGTTCTGTTACCCAGAATCCTTTGCAAACCTCAAAATTTGGCTAAAAAAACACATGTTCCTCACATTTCTGTGGCAGAAAGTTCGGGAATCTGAGAGGAGCCACAAATTTCCTTCCACCCAGCGTTCCCCCAAGTCTCCCGATAAAAATGATACCTCACTTGTGTGGGTAGGCCTAGCTCCTGCGACAGGAAACGCCCCAAAGCGCAACGTGGACACATCCAAATTTTTGGAAGAAAACAGAGGTGTTTTTAGCGAAGTGCCTACCTGTAGATTTTGGCCTCTAGCTCAGCCGGCACCTAGGGAAACCTACCAAACCTGTGCATTTCTGAAAACTAGAGACCTAGGGGAATCCAAGGAGGGGTGACTTGCGGGCTCGGACCAGGTTCTGTTACCCAGAATCCTTTGCAAACCTCAAAATTTGTCTAAAAAAACACATGTTCCTCACATTTCTGTGGCAGAAAGTTCGGGAATCTGAGAGGAGCCACAAATTTCCTTCCACCCAGCGTTCCCCCAAGTCTCCCGATAAAAATGATACCTCACTTGTGTGGGTAGGCCTAGCGCCCGCGACAGGAAACGCCCCAAAGCGCAACGTGGACACATCCAAATTTTCGGAAGAAAACAGAGGTGTTTTTTGCAAAGTGCCTACCTGTAGATTTTGGCCTCTAGCTCAGCCGGCACCTAGGGAAACCTACCAAACCTGTGCATTTCTGAAAACTAGAGACCTAGGGGAATCCAAGGAGGGGTGACTTGCGGAGCTCGGACCAGGTTCTGTTACCCAGAATCCTTTGCAAACCTCAAAATTTGGCTCAAAAAACACATGTTCCTCACATTTCTGTGGCAGAAAGTTTGGGAATCTGAGAGGAGCCACAAACTTCCTTCCACCCAGCGTTCCCCCAAGTCTCCCGATAAAAATGATACCTCACTTGTGTGGATAGGCCTAGCTCCTGCGACAGGAAACGCCCCAAAGCGCAACGTGGACACATCCAAATTTTTGGAAGAAAACAGAGGTGTTTTTTGCAAAGTGCCTACCTGTAGATTTTGGCCTCTAGGTCAGCCGGCACCTAGGGAAACCTACCAAACCTGTGCATTTCTGAAAACTAGAGACCTAGGGGAATCCAAGGAGGGGTGACTTGCTGGGCTCGGACCAGGTTCTGTTACCCAGAATCCTTTGCAAACCTCAAAATTTGGCTAGAAAAACACATGTTCCTCACATTTCTGTGGCAGAAAGTTCGGGAATCTGAGAGGAGCCACAAATTTCCTTCCACCCAGCGTTCCCCCAAGTCTCCCGATAAAAATGAAACCTCACTTATGTGGGTAGGCCTAGCGCCCGCGACAGGAAACGCCCCAAAGCGCAACGTGGACACATCCAAATTTTTGGAAGAAAACAGAGGTGTTTTTAGCGAAGTGCCTACCTGTAGATTTTGGCCTCTAGCTCAGCCGGCACCTAGGGAAACCTACCAAACCTGTGCATTTCTGAAAACTAGAGACCTAGGGGAATCCAAGGAGGGGTGACTTGCGGGCTCGGACCAGGTTCTGTTACCCAGAATCCTTTGCAAACCTCAAAATTTGTCTAAAAAAACACATGTTCCTCCCATTTCTGTGGCAGAAAGTTCGGGAATCTGAGAGGAGCCACAAATTTCCTTCCACCCAGCGTTCCCCCAAGTCTCCCGATAAAAATGATACCTCACTTGTGTGGGTAGGCCTAGCGCCCGCGACAGGAAACGCCCCAAAGCGCAACGTGGACACATCCAAATTTTTGGAAGAAAACAGAGGTGTTTTTTGCAAAGTGCCTACCTGTAGATTTTGGCCTCTAGCTCAGCCGGCACCTAGGGAAACCTACCAAACCTGTGCATTTCTGAAAACTAGAGACCTAGGGGAATCCAAGGAGGGGTGACTTGCGGAGCTCGGACCAGGTTCTGTTACCCAGAATCCTTTGCAAACCTCAAAATTTGGCTAAAAAAACACATGTTCCTCACATTTCTGTGGCAGAAAGTTTGGGAATCTGAGAGGAGCCACAAATTTCCTTCCACCCAGCGTTCCCCCAAGTCTCCCGATAAAAATGATACCTCACTTGTGTGGGGAGGCCTAGCTCCTGCGACAGGAAACGCCCCAAAGCGCAACGTGGACACATCCACATTTTTGGAAGAAAACAGAGGTGTTTTTAGCGAAGTGCCTACCTGTAGATTTTGGCCTCTAGCTCAGCCGGCACCTAGGGAAACCTACCAAACCTGTGCATTTCTGAAAACTAGAGACCTAGGGGAATCCAAGGAGGGGTGACTTGCGGAGCTCGGACCAGGTTCTGTTACCCAGAATCCTTTGCAAACCTCAAAATTTGGCTAAAAAAACACATGTTCCTCACATTTCTGTGGCAGAAAGTTTGGGAATCTGAGAGGAGCCACAAATTTCCTTCCACCCAGCGTTCCCCCAAGTCTCCCGATAAAAATGATACCTAACTTGTGTGGGGAGGCCTAGCTCCTGCGACAGGAAACGCCCCAAAGCGTAACGTGGACACATCCAAATTTTTGGAAGAAAACAGAGGTGTTTTTAGCGAAGTGCCTACCTGTAAATTTTGGCCTCTAGCTCAGCCGGCACTTAGGGAAACCTACCAAACCTGTGCATTTCTGAAAACTAGAGACCTAGGGGAATCCAAGGAGGGGTGACTTGCGGGGCTTGGACCAGGTTCTGTTACCCAGAATCCTTTGCAAACCTCAAAATTTGGCTAAAAAAACTCATGTTCCTCACATTTCTGTGGCAGAAAGTTCGGGAATCTGAGAGGAGCCACAAATTTCCTTCCACCCAGCGTTCCCCCAAGTCTCCCGATAAAAATGATACCTCACTTGTGTGGGTAGGCCTAGCGCCCGCGACAGGAAACGCCCCAAAGCGCAACGTGGACACATCCAAATTTTTGGAAGAAAACAGAGGTGTTTTTAGCAAAGTGCCTACCTGTAGATTTTGGCCTCTAGCTCAGCCGGCACCTAGGGAAACCTACCAAACCTGTGCATTTCTGAAAACTAGAGACCTAGGGGAATCCAAGGAGGGGTGACTTGCGGGGCTCGGACCAGGTTCTGTTACCCAGAATCCTTTGCAAACCTCAAAATTTGGCTAAAAAAACACATGTTCCTCACATTTCTGTGGCAGAAAGTTCGGGAATCTGAGAGGAGCCACAAATTTCCTTCCACCCAGCGTTCCCCCAAGTCTCCCGATAAAAATGATACCTCACTTGTGTGGGTAGGCCTAGCGCCCGTGACAGGAAACGCCCCAAAGCGCAACGTGGACACATCCAAATTTTTGGAAGAAAACAGAGGTGTTTTTTGCAAAGTGCCTACCTGTAGATTTTGGCCTCTAGCTCAGCCGGCACCTAGGGAAACCTACCTAACCTGTGCAATTCTGAAAACTAGAGACCTAGGGGAATCCAAGGAGGGGTGACTTGCGGAGCTCGGACCAGGTTCTGTTACCCAGAATCCTTTGCAAACCTCAAAATTTGGCTAAAAAACACATGTTCCTCACATTTCTGTGGCAGAAAGTTCGGGAATCTGAGAGGAGACACAAATTTAATTCCACCCAGCGTTCCCCCAAGTCTCCCGATAAAAATGATACCTCACTTGTGTGGGTAGGCCTAGCGCCCGCGACAGGAAACGCCCCAAAGCGCAACGTGGACACATCCAAATTTTTGGAAGAAAACAGAGGTGTTTTTTGCAAAGTGCCTACCTGTAGATTTTGGCCTCTAGTTCAGCCGGCACCTAGGGAAACCTACCAAACCTGTGCATTTCTGAAAACTAGAGACCTAGGGGAATCCAAGGAGGGGTGACGTGCGGGGCTCGGACCAGGTTCTGTTACCCAGAATCCTTTGCAAACCTCAAAATTTGGCTAAAAAAACACATGTTCCTCACATTTCTGTGGCAGAAAGTTCGGGAATCTGAGAGGAGCCACAAATTTCCTTCCACCCAGCGTTCCCCCAAGTCTCCCGATAAAAATGATACCTCACTTGTGTGGGTAGGCCTAGCGCCCGTGACAGGAAACGCCCCAAAGCGCAACGTGGACACATCCAAATTTTTGGAAGAAAACAGAGGTGTTTTTTGCAAAGTGCCTACCTGTAGATTTTGGCCTCTAGCTCAGCCGGCACCTAGGGAAACCTACCAAACCTGTGCATTTCAGAAAACTAGAGACCTAGGGGAATCCAAGGAGGGGTGACTTGCGGGGCTCGGACCAGGTTCTGTTACCCAGAATCCTTTGCAAACCTCAAAATTTGGCTAAAAAAACACATGTTCCTCACATTTCTGTGGCAGAAAGTTCGGGAATCTGAGAGGAGCCACAAATTTCCTTCCACCCAGCGTTCCCCCAAGTCTCCCGATAAAAATGATACCTCACTTGTGTGGGTAGGCCTAGCGCCCGCGACAGGAAACGCCCCAAAGCGCAACGTGGACACATCCACATTTTTGGAAGAAAACAGAGGTGTTTTTTGCAAAGTGCCTACCTATAGATTTTGGCCTCTAGCTCAGCCGGCACCTAGGGAAACCTACCAAACCTGTGCATTTCTGAAAACTAGAGACCTAGGGGAATCCAAGGAGGGGTGACTTGCGGAGCTCGGACCAGGTTCTGTTACCCAGAATCCTTTGCAAACCTCAAAATTTGGCTAAAAAAACACATGTTCCTCACATTTCTGTGGCAGAAAGTTCGGGAATCTGAGAGGAGCCACAAATTTCCTTCCACCCAGCGTTCCCCCAAGTCTCCCGATAAAAATGATACCTCACTTGTGTGGGTAGGCCTAGCTCCTGCGACAGGAAACGCCCCAAAGCGCAACGTGGACACATCCAAATTTTTGGAAGAAAACAGAGGTGTTTTTAGCGAAGTGCCTACCTGTAGATTTTGGCCTCTAGCTCAGCCGGCACCTAGGGAAACCTACCAAACCTGTGCATTTCTGAAAACTAGAGACCTAGGGGAATCCAAGGAGGGGTGACTTGCGGGCTCGGACCAGGTTCTGTTACCCAGAATCCTTTGCAAACCTCAAAATTTGTCTAAAAAAACACATGTTCCTCACATTTCTGTGGCAGAAAGTTCGGGAATCTGAGAGGAGCCACAAATTTCCTTCCACCCAGCGTTCCCCCAAGTCTCCCGATAAAAATGATACCTCACTTGTGTGGGTAGGCCTAGCGCCCGCGACAGGAAACGCCCCAAAGCGCAACGTGGACACATCCAAATTTTTGGAAGAAAACAGAGGTGTTTTTTGCAAAGTGCCTACCTGTAGATTTTGGCCTCTAGCTCAGCCGGCACCTAGGGAAACCTACCAAACCTGTGCATTTCTGAAAACTAGAGACCTAGGGGAATCCAAGGAGGGGTGACTTGCGGAGCTCGGACCAGGTTCTGTTACCCAGAATCCTTTGCAAACCTCAAAATTTGGCTAAAAAAACACATGTTCCTCACATTTCTGTGGCAGAAAGTTTGGGAATCTGAGAGGAGCCACAAATTTCCTTCCACCCAGCGTTCCCCCAAGTCTCCCGATAAAAATGATACCTCACTTGTGTGGATAGGCCTAGCTCCTGCGACAGGAAACGCCCCAAAGCGCAACGTGGACACATCCAAATTTTTGGAAGAAAACAGAGGTGTTTTTTGCAAAGTGCCTACCTGTAGATTTTGGCCTCTAGCTAAGCCGGCACCTATGGAAACCTACCAAACCTGTGCATTTCTGAAAACTAGAGACCTAGGGGAATCCAAGGAGGGGTGACTTGCTGGGCTCGGACCAGGTTCTGTTACCCAGAATCCTTTGCAAACCTCAAAATTTGGCTAGAAAAACACATGTTCCTCACATTTCTGTGGCAGAAAGTTCGGGAATCTGAGAGGAGCCACAAATTTCCTTCCACCCAGCGTTCCCCCAAGTCTCCCGATAAAAATGAAACCTCACTTATGTGGGTAGGCCTAGCGCCCGCGACAGGAAACGCCCCAAAGCACAACGTGGACACATCCAAATTTTTGGAAGAAAACAGGTGTTTTTTGCGAAGTGCCTACCTGTAGATTTTGGCCTCCAGCTCAGCCGGAACCTTGGGAAACCTACCAAACCTGTGCATTTCTGAAAACTAGAGACCTAGGGGAATCCAAGGAGGGGTGACTTGCGGAGCACGGACCAGGTTCTGTTACCCAGAATCCTTTGCAAACCTCAATCTTTGGCTAAAAAAACACATGTTCCTCACATTTCTATGGCAGAAAGTTCGGGAATCTGAGAGGAGCCACAAATTTCCTTCCACCCAGCGTTCCCCCAAGTCTCCCGATAAAAATGATACCTCACTTGTGTGGGTAGGCCTAGCTCCTGCGACAGGAAACGCCCCAAAGCGCAACGTGGACACATCCAAATTTTTGGAAGAAAACAGAGGTGTTTTTAGCGAAGTGCCTACCTGTAGATTTTGGCCTCTAGCTCAGCCGGCACCTAGGGAAACCTACCAAACCTGTGCATTTCTGAAAACTAGAGACCTAGGGGAATCCAAGGAGGGTGACTTGCGGGGCTCGGACCAGGTTCTGTTACCCAGAATCCTTTGCAAACCTCAAAATTTGGCTAAAAAAACACATGTTCCTCACATTTCTGTGGCAGAAAGTTCGGGAATCTGAGAGGAGCCACAAATTTAATTCCACCCAGCGTTCCCCCAAGTCTCCCGATAAAAATGATACCTCACTTGTGTGGGTAGGCCTAGCGCCCGCGACAGGAAACGCCCCAAAGCGCAACGTGGACACATCCAAATTTTTGGAAGAAAACAGAGGTGTTTTTTGCAAAGTGCCTACCTGTAGATTTTGGCCTCTAGCTCAGCCGGCACCTAGGGAAACCTACCTAACCTGTGCAATTCTGAAAACTAGAGACCTAGGGGAATCCAAGGAGGGGTGACTTGCGGAGCTCGGACCAGGTTCTGTTACCCAGAATCCTTTGCAAACCTCAAAATTTGGCTAAAAAACACATGTTCCTCACATTTCTGTGGCAGAAAGTTCGGGAATCTGAGAGGAGACACAAATTTAATTCCACCCAGCGTTCCCCCAAGTCTCCCGATAAAAATGATACCTCACTTGTGTGGGTAGGCCTAGCGCCCGCGACAGGAAACGCCCCAAAGCGCAACGTGGACACATCCAAATTTTTGGAAGAAAACAGAGGTGTTTTTTGCAAAGTGCCTACCTGTAGATTTTGGCCTCTAGTTCAGCCGGCACCTAGGGAAACCTACCAAACCTGTGCATTTCTGAAAACTAGAGACCTAGGGGAATCCAAGGAGGGGTGACGTGCGGGGCTCGGACCAGGTTCTGTTACCCAGAATCCTTTGCAAACCTCAAAATTTGGCTAAAAAAACACATGTTCCTCACATTTCTGTGGCAGAAAGTTCGGGAATCTGAGAGGAGCCACAAATTTCCTTCCACCCAGCGTTCCCCCAAGTCTCCCGATAAAAATGATACCTCACTTGTGTGGGTAGGCCTAGCGCCCGTGACAGGAAACGCCCCAAAGCGCAACGTGGACACATCCAAATTTTTGGAAGAAAACAGAGGTGTTTTTTGCAAAGTGCCTACCTGTAGATTTTGGCCTCTAGCTCAGCCGGCACCTAGGGAAACCTACCTAACCTGTGCAATTCTGAAAACTAGAGACCTAGGGGAATCCAAGGAGGGGTGACTTGCGGAGCTCGGACCAGGTTCTGTTACCCAGAATCCTTTGCAAACCTCAAAATTTGGCTAAAAAACACATGTTCCTCACATTTCTGTGGCAGAAAGTTCGGGAATCTGAGAGGAGACACAAATTTAATTCCACCCAGCGTTCCCCCAAGTCTCCCGATAAAAATGATACCTCACTTGTGTGGGTAGGCCTAGCGCCCGCGACAGGAAACGCCCCAAAGCGCAACGTGGACACATCCAAATTTTTGGAAGAAAACAGAGGTGTTTTTTGCAAAGTGCCTACCTGTAGATTTTGGCCTCTAGTTCAGCCGGCACCTAGGGAAACCTACCAAACCTGTGCATTTCTGAAAACTAGAGACCTAGGGGAATCCAAGGAGGGGTGACGTGCGGGGCTCGGACCAGGTTCTGTTACCCAGAATCCTTTGCAAACCTCAAAATTTGGCTAAAAAAACACATGTTCCTCACATTTCTGTGGCAGAAAGTTCGGGAATCTGAGAGGAGCCACAAATTTCCTTCCACCCAGCGTTCCCCCAAGTCTCCCGATAAAAATGATACCTCACTTGTGTGGGTAGGCCTAGCGCCCGTGACAGGAAACGCCCCAAAGCGCAACGTGGACACATCCAAATTTTTGGAAGAAAACAGAGGTGTTTTTTGCAAAGTGCCTACCTGTAGATTTTGGCCTCTAGCTCAGCCGGCACCTAGGGAAACCTACCAAACCTGTGCATTTCAGAAAACTAGAGACCTAGGGGAATCCAAGGAGGGGTGACTTGCGGGGCTCGGACCAGGTTCTGTTACCCAGAATCCTTTGCAAACCTCAAAATTTGGCTAAAAAAACACATGTTCCTCACATTTCTGTGGCAGAAAGTTCGGGAATCTGAGAGGAGCCACAAATTTCCTTCCACCCAACGTTCCCCCAAGTCTCCCGATAAAAATGATACCTCACTTGTGTGGGTAGGCCTAGCGCCCGCGACAGGAAACGCCCCAAAGCGCAACGTGGACACATCCACATTTTTGGAAGAAAACAGAGGTGTTTTTTGCAAAGTGCCTACCTATAGATTTTGGCCTCTAGCTCAGCCGGCACCTAGGGAAACCTACCAAACCTGTGCATTTCTGAAAACTAGAGACCTAGGGGAATCCAAGGAGGGGTGACTTGCGGGCTCGGACCAGGTTCTGTTACCCAGAATCCTTTGCAAACCTCAAAATTTGTCTAAAAAAACACATGTTCCTCACATTTCTGTGGCAGAAAGTTCGGGAATCTGAGAGGAGCCACAAATTTCCTTCCACCCAGCGTTCCCCCAAGTCTCCCGATAAAAATGATACCTCACTTGTGTGGGTAGGCCTAGCGCCCGCGACAGGAAACGCCCCAAAGCGCAACGTGGACACATCCAAATTTTTGGAAGAAAACAGAGGTGTTTTTTGCAAAGTGCCTACCTGTAGATTTTGGCCTCTAGCTCAGCCGGCACCTAGGGAAACCTACCAAACCTGTGCATTTCTGAAAACTAGAGACCTAGGGGAATCCAAGGAGGGGTGACTTGCGGAGCTCGGACCAGGTTCTGTTACCCAGAATCCTTTGCAAACCTCAAAATTTGGCTAAAAAAACACATGTTCCTCACATTTCTGTGGCAGAAAGTTTGGGAATCTGAGAGGAGCCACAAATTTCCTTCCACCCAGCGTTCCCCCAAGTCTCCCGATAAAAATGATACCTCACTTGTGTGGATAGGCCTAGCTCCTGCGACAGGAAACGCCCCAAAGCGCAACGTGGACACATCCAAATTTTTGGAAGAAAACAGAGGTGTTTTTTGCAAAGTGCCTACCTGTAGATTTTGGCCTCTAGCTAAGCCGGCACCTAGGGAAACCTACCAAACCTGTGCATTTCTGAAAACTAGAGACCTAGGGGAATCCAAGGAGGGGTGACTTGCTGGGCTCGGACCAGGTTCTGTTACCCAGAATCCTTTGCAAACCTCAAAATTTGGCTAGAAAAACACATGTTCCTCACATTTCTGTGGCAGAAAGTTCGGGAATCTGAGAGGAGCCACAAATTTCCTTCCACCCAGCGTTCCCCCAAGTCTCCCGATAAAAATGAAACCTCACTTATGTGGGTAGGCCTAGCGCCCGCGACAGGAAACGCCCCAAAGCACAACGTGGACACATCCAAATTTTTGGAAGAAAACAGGTGTTTTTTGCGAAGTGCCTACCTGTAGATTTTGGCCTCCAGCTCAGCCGGAACCTTGGGAAACCTACCAAACCTGTGCATTTCTGAAAACTAGAGACCTAGGGGAATCCAAGGAGGGGTGACTTGCGGAGCACGGACCAGGTTCTGTTACCCAGAATCCTTTGCAAACCTCAATCTTTGGCTAAAAAAACACATGTTCCTCACATTTCTGTGGCAGAAAGTTCGGGAATCTGAGAGGAGCCACAAATTTCCTTCCACCCAGCGTTCCCCCAAGTCTCCCGATAAAAATGATACCTCACTTGTGTGGGTAGGCCTAGCTCCTGCGACAGGAAACGCCCCAAAGCGCAACGTGGACACATCCAAATTTTTGGAAGAAAACAGAGGTGTTTTTAGCGAAGTGCCTACCTGTAGATTTTGGCCTCTAGCTCAGCCGGCACCTAGGGAAACCTACCAAACCTGTGCATTTCTGAAAACTAGAGACCTAGGGGAATCCAAGGAGGGTGACTTGCGGGGCTCGGACCAGGTTCTGTTACCCAGAATCCTTTGCAAACCTCAAAATTTGGCTAAAAAAACACATGTTCCTCACATTTCTGTGGCAGAAAGTTCGGGAATCTGAGAGGAGCCACAAATTTAATTCCACCCAGCGTTCCCCCAAGTCTCCCGATAAAAATGATACCTCACTTGTGTGGGTAGGCCTAGCGCCCGCGACAGGAAACGCCCCAAAGCGCAACGTGGACACATCCAAATTTTTGGAAGAAAACAGAGGTGTTTTTTGCAAAGTGCCTACCTGTAGATTTTGGCCTCTAGCTCAGCCGGCACCTAGGGAAACCTACCTAACCTGTGCAATTCTGAAAACTAGAGACCTAGGGGAATCCAAGGAGGGGTGACTTGCGGAGCTCGGACCAGGTTCTGTTACCCAGAATCCTTTGCAAACCTCAAAATTTGGCTAAAAAACACATGTTCCTCACATTTCTGTGGCAGAAAGTTCGGGAATCTGAGAGGAGACACAAATTTAATTCCACCCAGCGTTCCCCCAAGTCTCCCGATAAAAATGATACCTCACTTGTGTGGGTAGGCCTAGCGCCCGCGACAGGAAACGCCCCAAAGCGCAACGTGGACACATCCAAATTTTTGGAAGAAAACAGAGGTGTTTTTTGCAAAGTGCCTACCTGTAGATTTTGGCCTCTAGTTCAGCCGGCACCTAGGGAAACCTACCAAACCTGTGCATTTCTGAAAACTAGAGACCTAGGGGAATCCAAGGAGGGGTGACGTGCGGGGCTCGGACCAGGTTCTGTTACCCAGAATCCTTTGCAAACCTCAAAATTTGGCTAAAAAAACACATGTTCCTCACATTTCTGTGGCAGAAAGTTCGGGAATCTGAGAGGAGCCACAAATTTCCTTCCACCCAGCGTTCCCCCAAGTCTCCCGATAAAAATGATACCTCACTTGTGTGGGTAGGCCTAGCGCCCGTGACAGGAAACGCCCCAAAGCGCAACGTGGACACATCCAAATTTTTGGAAGAAAACAGAGGTGTTTTTTGCAAAGTGCCTACCTGTAGATTTTGGCCTCTAGCTCAGCCGGCACCTAGGGAAACCTACCAAACCTGTGCATTTCAGAAAACTAGAGACCTAGGGGAATCCAAGGAGGGGTGACTTGCGGGGCTCGGACCAGGTTCTGTTACCCAGAATCCTTTGCAAACCTCAAAATTTGGCTAAAAAAACACATGTTCCTCACATTTCTGTGGCAGAAAGTTCGGGAATCTGAGAGGAGCCACAAATTTCCTTCCACCCAGCGTTCCCCCAAGTCTCCCGATAAAAATGATACCTCACTTGTGTGGGTAGGCCTAGCGCCCGCGACAGGAAACGCCCCAAAGCGCAACGTGGACACATCCACATTTTTGGAAGAAAACAGAGGTGTTTTTTGCAAAGTGCCTACCTATAGATTTTGGCCTCTAGCTCAGCCGGCACCTAGGGAAACCTACCAAACCTGTGCATTTCTGAAAACTAGAGACCTAGGGGAATCCAAGGAGGGGTGACTTGCGGAGCTCGGACCAGGTTCTGTTACCCAGAATCCTTTGCAAACCTCAAAATTTGGCTAAAAAAACACATGTTCCTCACATTTCTGTGGCAGAAAGTTCGGGAATCTGAGAGGAGCCACAAATTTCCTTCCACCCAGCGTTCCCCCAAGTCTCCCGATAAAAATGATACCTCACTTGTGTGGGTAGGCCTAGCTCCTGCGACAGGAAACGCCCCAAAGCGCAACGTGGACACATCCAAATTTTTGGAAGAAAACAGAGGTGTTTTTAGCGAAGTGCCTACCTGTAGATTTTGGCCTCTAGCTCAGCCGGCACCTAGGGAAACCTACCAAACCTGTGCATTTCTGAAAACTAGAGACCTAGGGGAATCCAAGGAGGGGTGACTTGCGGGCTCGGACCAGGTTCTGTTACCCAGAATCCTTTGCAAACCTAAAAATTTGTCTAAAAAAACACATGTTCCTCACATTTCTGTGGCAGAAAGTTCGGGAATCTGAGAGGAGCCACAAATTTCCTTCCACCCAGCGTTCCCCCAAGTCTCCCGATAAAAATGATACCTCACTTGTGTGGGTAGGCCTAGCGCCCGCGACAGGAAACGCCCCAAAGCGCAACGTGGACACATCCAAATTTTTGGAAGAAAACAGAGGTGTTTTTTGCAAAGTGCCTACCTGTAGATTTTGGCCTCTAGCTCAGCCGGCACCTAGGGAAACCTACCAAACCTGTGCATTTCTGAAAACTAGAGACCTAGGGGAATCCAAGGAGGGGTGACTTGCGGAGCTCGGACCAGGTTCTGTTACCCAGAATCCTTTGCAAACCTCAAAATTTGGCTAAAAAAACACATGTTCCTCACATTTCTGTGGCAGAAAGTTTGGGAATCTGAGAGGAGCCACAAATTTCCTTCCACCCAGCGTTCCCCCAAGTCTCCCGATAAAAATGATACCTCACTTGTGTGGATAGGCCTAGCTCCTGCGACAGGAAACGCCCCAAAGCGCAACGTGGACACATCCAAATTTTTGGAAGAAAACAGAGGTGTTTTTTGCAAAGTGCCTACCTGTAGATTTTGGCCTCTAGCTAAGCCGGCACCTAGGGAAACCTACCAAACCTGTGCATTTCTGAAAACTAGAGACCTAGGGGAATCCAAGGAGGGGTGACTTGCTGGGCTCGGACCAGGTTCTGTTACCCAGAATCCTTTGCAAACCTCAAAATTTGGCTAGAAAAACACATGTTCCTCACATTTCTGTGGCAGAAAGTTCGGGAATCTGAGAGGAGCCACAAATTTCCTTCCACCCAGCGTTCCCCCAAGTCTCCCGATAAAAATGAAACCTCACTTATGTGGGTAGGCCTAGCGCCCGCGACAGGAAACGCCCCAAAGCACAACGTGGACACATCCAAATTTTTGGAAGAAAACAGGTGTTTTTTGCGAAGTGCCTACCTGTAGATTTTGGCCTCCAGCTCAGCCGGAACCTTGGGAAACCTACCAAACCTGTGCATTTCTGAAAACTAGAGACCTAGGGGAATCCAAGGAGGGGTGACTTGCGGAGCACGGACCAGGTTCTGTTACCCAGAATCCTTTGCAAACCTCAATCTTTGGCTAAAAAAACACATGTTCCTCACATTTCTGTGGCAGAAAGTTCGGGAATCTGAGAGGAGCCACAAATTTCCTTCCACCCAGCGTTCCCCCAAGTCTCCCGATAAAAATGATACCTCACTTGTGTGGGTAGGCCTAGCTCCTGCGACAGGAAACGCCCCAAAGCGCAACGTGGACACATCCAAATTTTTGGAAGAAAACAGAGGTGTTTTTAGCGAAGTGCCTACCTGTAGATTTTGGCCTCTAGCTCAGCCGGCACCTAGGGAAACCTACCAAACCTGTGCATTTCTGAAAACTAGAGACCTAGGGGAATCCAAGGAGGGTGACTTGCGGGGCTCGGACCAGGTTCTGTTACCCAGAATCCTTTGCAAACCTCAAAATTTGGCTAAAAAAACACATGTTCCTCACATTTCTGTGGCAGAAAGTTCGGGAATCTGAGAGGAGCCACAAATTTCCTTCCACCCAGCGTTCCCCCAAGTCTCCCGATAAAAATGATACCTCACTTGTGTGGGTAGGCCTAGCGCCCGCGACAGGAAACGCCCCAAAGCGCAACGTGGACACATCCACATTTTTGGAAGAAAACAGAGGTGTTTTTTGCAAAGTGCCTACCTATAGATTTTGGCCTCTAGCTCAGCCGGCACCTAGGGAAACCTACCAAACCTGTGCATTTCTGAAAACTAGAGACCTAGGGGAATCCAAGGAGGGGTGACTTGCGGAGTTCGGACCAGGTTCTGTTACCCAGAATCCTTTGCAAACCTCAAAATTTGGCTAGAAAAACACATGTTCCTCACATTTCTGTGGCAGAAAGTTCGGGAATCTGAGAGGAGCCACAAATTTCCTTCCACCCAGCGTTCCCCCAAGTCTCCCGATAAAAATGAAACCTCACTTATGTGGGTAGGCCTAGCGCCCGCGACAGGAAACGCCCCAAAGCACAACGTGGACACATCCAAATTTTTGGAAGAAAACAGGTGTTTTTTGCGAAGTGCCTACCTGTAGATTTTGGCCTCCAGCTCAGCCGGAACCTTGGGAAACCTACCAAACCTGTGCATTTCTGAAAACTAGAGACCTAGGGGAATCCAAGGAGGGGTGACTTGCGGAGCACGGACCAGGTTCTGTTACCCAGAATCCTTTGCAAACCTCAATCTTTGGCTAAAAAAACACATGTTCCTCACATTTCTGTGGCAGAAAGTTCGGGAATCTGAGAGGAGCCACAAATTTCCTTCCACCCAGCGTTCCCCCAAGTCTCCCGATAAAAATGATACCTCACTTGTGTGGGTAGGCCTAGCTCCTGCGACAGGAAACGCCCCAAAGCGCAACGTGGACACATCCAAATTTTTGGAAGAAAACAGAGGTGTTTTTAGCGAAGTGCCTACCTGTAGATTTTGGCCTCTAGCTCAGCCGGCACCTAGGGAAACCTACCAAACCTGTGCATTTCTGAAAACTAGAGACCTAGGGGAATCCAAGGAGGGTGACTTGCGGGGCTCGGACCAGGTTCTGTTACCCAGAATCCTTTGCAAACCTCAAAATTTGGCTAAAAAAACACATGTTCCTCACATTTCTGTGGCAGAAAGTTCGGGAATCTGAGAGGAGCCACAAATTTAATTCCACCCAGCGTTCCCCCAAGTCTCCCGATAAAAATGATACCTCACTTGTGTGGGTAGGCCTAGCGCCCGCGACAGGAAACGCCCCAAAGCGCAACGTGGACACATCCAAATTTTTGGAAGAAAACAGAGGTGTTTTTTGCAAAGTGCCTACCTGTAGATTTTGGCCTCTAGCTCAGCCGGCACCTAGGGAAACCTACCTAACCTGTGCAATTCTGAAAACTAGAGACCTAGGGGAATCCAAGGAGGGGTGACTTGCGGAGCTCGGACCAGGTTCTGTTACCCAGAATCCTTTGCAAACCTCAAAATTTGGCTAAAAAACACATGTTCCTCACATTTCTGTGGCAGAAAGTTCGGGAATCTGAGAGGAGACACAAATTTAATTCCACCCAGCGTTCCCCCAAGTCTCCCGATAAAAATGATACCTCACTTGTGTGGGTAGGCCTAGCGCCCGCGACAGGAAACGCCCCAAAGCGCAACGTGGACACATCCAAATTTTTGGAAGAAAACAGAGGTGTTTTTTGCAAAGTGCCTACCTGTAGATTTTGGCCTCTAGTTCAGCCGGCACCTAGGGAAACCTACCAAACCTGTGCATTTCTGAAAACTAGAGACCTAGGGGAATCCAAGGAGGGGTGACGTGCGGGGCTCGGACCAGGTTCTGTTACCCAGAATCCTTTGCAAACCTCAAAATTTGGCTAAAAAAACACATGTTCCTCACATTTCTGTGGCAGAAAGTTCGGGAATCTGAGAGGAGCCACAAATTTCCTTCCACCCAGCGTTCCCCCAAGTCTCCCGATAAAAATGATACCTCACTTGTGTGGGTAGGCCTAGCGCCCGTGACAGGAAACGCCCCAAAGCGCAACGTGGACACATCCAAATTTTTGGAAGAAAACAGAGGTGTTTTTTGCAAAGTGCCTACCTGTAGATTTTGGCCTCTAGCTCAGCCGGCACCTAGGGAAACCTACCAAACCTGTGCATTTCAGAAAACTAGAGACCTAGGGGAATCCAAGGAGGGGTGACTTGCGGGGCTCGGACCAGGTTCTGTTACCCAGAATCCTTTGCAAACCTCAAAATTTGGCTAAAAAAACACATGTTCCTCACATTTCTGTGGCAGAAAGTTCGGGAATCTGAGAGGAGCCACAAATTTCCTTCCACCCAGCGTTCCCCCAAGTCTCCCGATAAAAATGATACCTCACTTGTGTGGGTAGGCCTAGCGCCCGCGACAGGAAACGCCCCAAAGCGCAACGTGGACACATCCACATTTTTGGAAGAAAACAGAGGTGTTTTTTGCAAAGTGCCTACCTATAGATTTTGGCCTCTAGCTCAGCCGGCACCTAGGGAAACCTACCAAACCTGTGCATTTCTGAAAACTAGAGACCTAGGGGAATCCAAGGAGGGGTGACTTGCGGAGCTCGGACCAGGTTCTGTTACCCAGAATCCTTTGCAAACCTCAAAATTTGGCTAAAAAAACACATGTTCCTCACATTTCTGTGGCAGAAAGTTCGGGAATCTGAGAGGAGCCACAAATTTCCTTCCACCCAGCGTTCCCCCAAGTCTCCCGATAAAAATGATACCTCACTTGTGTGGGTAGGCCTAGCTCCTGCGACAGGAAACGCCCCAAAGCGCAACGTGGACACATCCAAATTTTTGGAAGAAAACAGAGGTGTTTTTAGCGAAGTGCCTACCTGTAGATTTTGGCCTCTAGCTCAGCCGGCACCTAGGGAAACCTACCAAACCTGTGCATTTCTGAAAACTAGAGACCTAGGGGAATCCAAGGAGGGGTGACTTGCGGGCTCGGACCAGGTTCTGTTACCCAGAATCCTTTGCAAACCTCAAAATTTGTCTAAAAAAACACATGTTCCTCACATTTCTGTGGCAGAAAGTTCGGGAATCTGAGAGGAGCCACAAATTTCCTTCCACCCAGCGTTCCCCCAAGTCTCCCGATAAAAATGATACCTCACTTGTGTGGGTAGGCCTAGCGCCCGCGACAGGAAACGCCCCAAAGCGCAACGTGGACACATCCAAATTTTTGGAAGAAAACAGAGGTGTTTTTTGCAAAGTGCCTACCTGTAGATTTTGGCCTCTAGCTCAGCCGGCACCTAGGGAAACCTACCAAACCTGTGCATTTCTGAAAACTAGAGACCTAGGGGAATCCAAGGAGGGGTGACTTGCGGAGCTCGGACCAGGTTCTGTTACCCAGAATCCTTTGCAAACCTCAAAATTTGGCTAAAAAAACACATGTTCCTCACATTTCTGTGGCAGAAAGTTTGGGAATCTGAGAGGAGCCACAAATTTCCTTCCACCCAGCGTTCCCCCAAGTCTCCCGATAAAAATGATACCTCACTTGTGTGGATAGGCCTAGCTCCTGCGACAGGAAACGCCCCAAAGCGCAACGTGGACACATCCAAATTTTTGGAAGAAAACAGAGGTGTTTTTTGCAAAGTGCCTACCTGTAGATTTTGGCCTCTAGCTAAGCCGGCACCTAGGGAAACCTACCAAACCTGTGCATTTCTGAAAACTAGAGACCTAGGGGAATCCAAGGAGGGGTGACTTGCTGGGCTCGGACCAGGTTCTGTTACCCAGAATCCTTTGCAAACCTCAAAATTTGGCTAGAAAAACACATGTTCCTCACATTTCTGTGGCAGAAAGTTCGGGAATCTGAGAGGAGCCACAAATTTCCTTCCACCCAGCGTTCCCCCAAGTCTCCCGATAAAAATGAAACCTCACTTATGTGGGTAGGCCTAGCGCCCGCGACAGGAAACGCCCCAAAGCACAACGTGGACACATCCAAATTTTTGGAAGAAAACAGGTGTTTTTTGCGAAGTGCCTACCTGTAGATTTTGGCCTCCAGCTCAGCCGGAACCTTGGGAAACCTACCAAACCTGTGCATTTCTGAAAACTAGAGACCTAGGGGAATCCAAGGAGGGGTGACTTGCGGAGCACGGACCAGGTTCTGTTACCCAGAATCCTTTGCAAACCTCAATCTTTGGCTAAAAAAACACATGTTCCTCACATTTCTGTGGCAGAAAGTTCGGGAATCTGAGAGGAGCCACAAATTTCCTTCCACCCAGCGTTCCCCCAAGTCTCCCGATAAAAATGATACCTCACTTGTGTGGGTAGGCCTAGCTCCTGCGACAGGAAACGCCCCAAAGCGCAACGTGGACACATCCAAATTTTTGGAAGAAAACAGAGGTGTTTTTAGCGAAGTGCCTACCTGTAGATTTTGGCCTCTAGCTCAGCCGGCACCTAGGGAAACCTACCAAACCTGTGCATTTCTGAAAACTAGAGACCTAGGGGAATCCAAGGAGGGTGACTTGCGGGGCTCGGACCAGGTTCTGTTACCCAGAATCCTTTGCAAACCTCAAAATTTGGCTAAAAAAACACATGTTCCTCACATTTCTGTGGCAGAAAGTTCGGGAATCTGAGAGGAGCCACAAATTTCCTTCCACCCAGCGTTCCCCCAAGTCTCCCGATAAAAATGATACCTCACTTGTGTGGGTAGGCCTAGCGCCCGCGACAGGAAACGCCCCAAAGCGCAACGTGGACACATCCACATTTTTGGAAGAAAACAGAGGTGTTTTTTGCAAAGTGCCTACCTATAGATTTTGGCCTCTAGCTCAGCCGGCACCTAGGGAAACCTACCAAACCTGTGCATTTCTGAAAACTAGAGACCTAGGGGAATCCAAGGAGGGGTGACTTGCGGAGCTCGGACCAGGTTCTGTTACCCAGAATCCTTTGCAAACCTCAAAATTTGGCTAAAAAAACACATTTTCCTCACATTTCTGTGGCAGAAAGTTCGGGAATCTGAGAGGAGCCACAAATTTCCTTCCACCCAGCGTTCCCCCAAGTCTCCCGATAAAAATGATACCTCACTTGTGTGGGTAGGCCTAGCTCCTGCGACAGGAAAGGCCCCAAAGCGCAACGTGGACACATCCAAATTTTTGGAAGAAAACAGAGGTGTTTTTTGCAAAGTGCCTACCTGTAGATTTTGGCCTCTAGCTCAGCCGGCACCTAGGGAAACCTACCAAACCTGTGCATTTCTGAAAACTAGAGACCTAGGGGAATCCAAGGAGGGGTGACTTGCGGGGCTCGGACCAGGTTCTGTTACCCAGAATCCTTTGCAAACCTCAAAATTTGGCTAAAAAAACACATGTTCCTCACATTTCTGTGGCAGAAAGTTCGGGAATCTGAGAGGAGCCACAAATTTCCTTCCACCCAGCGTTCCCCCAAGTCTCCCGATAAAAATGATACCTCACTTGTGTGGGTAGGCCTAGCTCCTGCGACAGGAAACGCCCCAAAGCGCAACGTGGACACATCCAAATTTTTGGAAGAAAACAGAGGTGTTTTTAGCGAAGTGCCTACCTGTAGATTTTGACCTCTAGCTCAGCCGGCACCTAGGGAAACCTACCAAACCTGTGCATTTCTGACAACTAGAGACGTAGGGGAATCCAAGGAGGGGTGACTTGAGGGGCTCGGACCAGGTTCTGTTACCCAGAATCCTTTGCAAACCTCCAAATTTGGCTAAAAAAACTCATGTTCCTCATATTTCTGTGGCAGAAGGTTCGGGAATCTGAGAGGAGCCACAAATTTCCTTCCACCCAGCGTTCCCCCAAGTCTCCCGATAAAAATGATACCTCACTTGTGTGGGTAGGCCTAGCGCCCGCGAAAGGAAACGCCCCAAAGCGCAACGTGGACACATCCAAATTTTTGGAAGAAAACAGAGGTGTTTTTTGCGAAGTACCTACCTGTAGATTTTGGCCTCTAGCTCAGCCGGCACCTAGGGAAACCTACCAAACCTGTGCATTTCTGAAAACTAGAGACCTAGGGGAATCCAAGGAGGGGTGACTTGCGGGGCTCGGACCAGGTTCTGTTACCCAGAATCCTTTGCAAACCTCAAAATTTGGCTTGAAAAACTCATGTTCCTCACATTTCTGTGGCAGAAAGTTCGGGAATCTGAGAGGAGCCACAAATTTCCTTCCACCCAGCGTTCCCCCAAGTCTCCCGATAAAAATGAAACCTCACTTGTGTGGGTAGGCCTAGCGCCCGCGACAGGAAACGCCCCAAAGCGCAACATGGACAAATCCACATTTTTTGGAAGAAAACAGAGGTGTTTTTTGCAAAGTGCCTACCTGTAGATTTTGGCCTCTAGCTCAGCCGGCAGCTAGGGAAACCTACCAAACCTGTGCATTTCTGAAAACTAGAGACCTAGGGGAATCCAAGGAGGGGTGACTTGCTGGGCTCGGACCAGGTTCTGTTACCCAGAATCCTTTGCAAACCTCAAAATTTGGCTAGAAAAACACATGTTCCTCACATTTCTGTGGCAGAAAGTTCGGGAATCTGAGAGGAGCCACAAATTTCCTTCCACCCAGCGTTCCCCCAAGTCTCCCGATAAAAATGAAACCTCACTTGTGTGGGTAGGCCTAGCGCCCGCGACAGGAAACGCCCCAAAGCGCAACATGGACACATCCACATTTTTGGGAAGAAAACAGAGGTGTTTTTTGCAAAGTGCCTACCTGTAGATTTTGGCCTCTAGCTCAGCCGGCAGCTAGGGAAACCTACCAAACCTGTGCATTTCTGAAAACTAGAGACCTAGGGGAATCCAAGGAGGGGTGACTTGCTGGGCTCGGACCAGGTTCTGTTACCCAGAATCCTTTGCAAACCTCAAAATTTGGCTAGAAAAACTCATGTTCCTCACATTTCTGTGGCAGAAAGTTCGGGAATCTGAGAGGAGCCACAAATTTCCTTCCACCCAGCGTTCCCCCAAGTCTCCCGATAAAAATGATACCTCACTTGTGTGGGTAGGCCTAGCGCCCGCGAAAGGAAACGCCCCAAAGCGCAACGTGGACACATCCAAATTTTTGGAAGAAAACAGAGGTGTTTTTTGCGAAGTACCTACCTGTAGATTTTGGCCTCAAGCTCAGCCGGCACCTAGGAAAACCTACCAAACCTGTGCATTTCTGAAAACTAGAGACCTAGGGGAATCCAAGGAGGGGTGACTTGCGGGGCTCGGACCAGGTTCTGTTACCCAGAATCCTTTGCAAACCTCAAAATTTGGCTAAAAAAACATATGTTCCTCACATTTCTGTGGCAGAAAGTTTGGGAATCTGAGAGGAGCCACAAATTTCCTTCCACCCAGGGTTCCCCCATGTCTCCCGATAAAAATGATACCTCACTTGTGTAGGTAGGCCTAGCGCCCGCGACAGGAAACGCCCCAAAGCGCAACGTGGACACATCCAAATTTTTGGAAGAAAACAGAGGTGTTTTTTGCAAAGTGCCTACCTGTAGATTTTGGCATCTAGCTCAGCCGGCACCTAGGGAAACCTACCAAACCTGTGCATTTCTGAAAACTAGAGACCTTAGGGGAATCCAAGGAGGGGTGACTTGCGGGGCTCGGACCAGGTTCTGTTACCCAGAATCCTTTGCAAACCTCAAAATTTGGCTAAAAAAACACATGTTCCTCACATTTCTGTGGCAGAAAGTTCGGGAATCTGAGAGGAGCCACAAATTTCCTTCCACCCAGCGTTCCCCCATGTCTCCCGATAAAAATGATACCTCACTTGTGTGGGTAGGCCTAGCTCCCGCGACAGGAAACGCCCCAAAGCGCAACGTGGACACATCCAAATTTTTGGAAGAAAACAGAGGTGTTTTTAGCGAAGTACCTAGCTGTAGATTTTGCCCTTTAGTTCAGCCGGCACCTAGGGAAACCTATCAAACCTGTGCATTTCTGAAAACTAGAGACCTAGGGGAATCCAAGGAGGGGTGACTTGCGGGGCTCGGACCAGGTTCTGTTACCCAGAATCCTTTGCAAACCTCAAAATTCGGCTAAAAAAACACATGTTCCTCACATTTCTGTGGCAGAAAGTTCTGGAATCTGAGAGGAGCCACCAATTTCCTTCCACCCAGCGTTCCCCCAAGTCTCCCGATAAAAATTATACATCACTTGTGTGGGTAGGCCTAGCTCCTGCGACAGGAAACGCCCCAAAGCGCAACGTGGACACATCCAAATTTTTGGAAGAAAACAGAGGTGTTTTTTGCAAAGTGCCTACCTGTAGATTTTGGCCTCTAGCTCAGCCGGCACCTAGGGAAACCTACCAAACCTGTGCATTTCTGAAAACTAGAGACCTAGGGGAATCCAAGGAGGGGTGACTTGCGGGGCTCGGACCAGGTTCTGTTACCCAGAATCCTTTGCAAACCTCAAAATTTGGCTAAAAAAACACATGTTCCTCACATTTCTGTGGCAGAAAGTTCGGGAATCTGAGAGGAGCCACAAATTTCCTTCCACCCAGCGTTCCCCCAAGTCTCCCGATAAAAATGATACCTCACTTGTGTGGGTAGGCCTAGCTCCTGCGACAGGAAACGCCCCAAAGCGCAACGTGGACACATCCACATTTTTGGAAGAAAACAGAGGTGTTTTTAGCGAAGTGCCTACCTGTAGATTTTTACCTCTAGCTCAGCCGGCACCTAGGGAAACCTACCAAACCTGTGCATTTCTGACAACTAGAGACGTAGGGGAATCCAAGGAGGGGGTGACTTGAGGGGCTCGGACCAGGTTCTGTTACCCAGAATCCTTTGCAAACCTCCAAATTTGGCTAAAAAAACTCATGTTCCTCATATTTCTGTGGCAGAAGGTTCGGGAATCTGAGAGGAGCCACAAATTTCCTTCCACCCAGCGTTCCCCCAAGTCTCCCGATAAAAATGATACCTCACTTGTGTGGGTAGGCCTAGCGCCCGCGAAAGGAAACGCCCCAAAGCGCAACGTGGACACATCCAAATTTTTGGAAGAAAACAGAGGTGTTTTTTGCGAAGTACCTACCTGTAGATTTTGGCCTCTAGCTCAGCCGGCACCTAGGGAAACCTACCAAACCTGTGCATTTCTGAAAACTAGAGACCTAGGGGAATCCAAGGAGGGGTGACTTGCGGGGCTCGGACCAGGTTCTGTTACCCAGAATCCTTTGCAAACCTCAAAATTTGGCTAGAAAAACACATGTTCCTCACATTTCTGTGGCAGAAAGTTCGGGAATCTGAGAGGAGCCACAAATTTCCTTCCACCCAGCGTTCCCCCAAGTCTCCCGATAAAAATGAAACCTCACTTGTGTGGGTAGGCCTAGCGCCCGCGACAGGAAACGCCCCAAAGCCAACATGGACACATCCACATTTTTTGGAAGAAAACAGAGGTGTTTTTTGCAAAGTGCCTACCTGTAGATTTTGGCCTCTAGCTCAGCCGGCAGCTAGGGAAACCTACCAAACCTGTGCATTTCTGAAAACTAGAGACCTAGGGGAATCCAAGGAGGGGTGACTTGCTGGGCTCGGACCAGGTTCTGTTACCCAGAATCCTTTGCAAACCTCAAAATTTGGCTAGTAAAACACATGTTCCTCACATTTCTGTGGCAGAAAGTTCGGGAATCTGAGAGGAGCCACAAATTTCCTTCCACCCAGCGTTCCCCCAAGTTTCCCGATAAAAATGAAACCTCACTTGTGTGGGTAGGCCTAGCGCCCGCGACAGGAAACGCCCCAAAGCACAACGTGGACACATCCAAATTTTTGGAAGAAAACAGGTGTTTTTTGCGAAGTGCCTACCTGTAGATTTTGGCCTCCAGCTCAGCCGGAACCTTGGGAAACCTACGAAACCTGTGCATTTCTGAAAACTAGAGACCTAGGGGAATCCAAGGAGGGGTGACTTGCGGAGCTCGGACCAGGTTCTGTTACCCAGAATCCTTTGCAAACCTCAAACTTTGGCTAAAAAAACACATGTTCCTCACATTTCTGTGGCAGAAAGTTCGGGAATCTGAGAGGAGCCACAAATTTCCTTCCACCCAGCGTTCCCCCAAGTCTCCCGATAAAAATGATACCTCACTTGTGTGGGTAGGCCTAGCTCCTGCGACAGGAAAGGCCCCAAAGCGCAACGTGGACACATCCAAATTTTTGGAAGAAAACAAAGGTGTTTTTAGCGAAGTGCCTACCTGTAGATTTTGGCCTCTAGCTCAGCCGGCACCTAGGGAAACCTACCAAACCTGTGCATTTCTGAAAACTAGAGACCTAGGGGAATCCAAGGAGGGGTGACTTGCGGGGCTCGGACCAGGTTCTGTTACCCAGAATCCTTTGCAAACCTCAAAATTTGGCTAAAAAAACACATGTTCCTCACATTTCTGTGGCAGAAAGTTCGGGAATCTGAGAGGAGCCACAAATTTCCTTCCACCCAGCGTTCCCCCAAGTCTCCCGATAAAAATGATACCTCACTTGTGTGGGTAGGCCTAGCTCCTGCGACAGGAAACGCCCCAAAGCGCAACGTGGACACATCCAAATTTTTGGAAGAAAACAGAGGTGTTTTTAGCGAAGTGCCTACCTGTAGATTTTGGCCTCTAGCTCAGCCGGCACCTAGGGAAACCTACCAAACCTGTGCATTTCTGAAAACTAGAGACCTAGGGGAATCCAAGGAGGGGTGACTTGCGGGGCTCGGACCAGGTTCTGTTACCCAGAATCCTTTGCAAACCTCAAAATTTGGCTAAAAAAACACATGTTCCTCACATTTCTGTGGCAGAAAGTTCGGGAATCTGAGAGGAGCCACAAATTTCCTTCCACCCAGCGTTCCCCCAAGTCTCCCGATAAAAATGATACCTCACTTGTGTGGGTAGGCCTAGCGCCCGCGACAGGAAACGCCCCAAAGCGCAACGTGGACACATCCACATTTTTGGAAGAAAACAGAGGTGTTTTTTGCAAAGTGCCTACCTATAGATTTTGGCCTCTTGCTCAGCCGGCACCTAGGGAAACCTACCAAACCTGTGCATTTCTGAAAACTAGAGACCTAGGGGAATCCAAGGAGGGGTGACTTGCGGAGCTCGGACCAGGTTCTGTTACCCAGAATCCTTTGCAAACCTCAAAATTTGGCTAAAAAAACACATGTTCCTCACATTTCTGTGGCAGAAAGTTCGGGAATCTGAGAGGAGCCACAAATTTCCTTCCACCCAGCGTTCCCCCAAGTCTCCCGATAAAAATGATACCTCACTTGTGTGGGTAGGCCTAGCTCCTGCGACAGGAAACGCCCCAAAGCGCAACGTGGACACATCCAAATTTTTGGAAGAAAACAGAGGTGTTTTTAGCGAAGTGCCTACCTGTAGATTTTGGCCTCTAGCTCAGCCGGCACCTAGGGAAACCTACCAAACCTGTGCATTTCTGAAAACTAGAGACCTAGGGGAATCCAAGGAGGGGTGACTTGCGGGCTCGGACCAGGTTCTGTTACCCAGAATCCTTTGCAAACCTCAAAATTTGTCTAAAAAAACACATGTTCCTCACATTTCTGTGGCAGAAAGTTCGGGAATCTGAGAGGAGCCACAAATTTCCTCCCACCCAGCGTTCCCCCAAGTCTCCCGATAAAAATGATACCTCACTTGTGTGGGTAGGCCTAGCGCCCGCGACAGGAAACGCCCCAAAGCGCAACGTGGACACATCCAAATTTTTGGAAGAAAACAGAGGTGTTTTTTGCAAAGTGCCTACCTGTAGATTTTGGCCTCTAGCTCAGCCGGCACCTAGGGAAACCTACCAAACCTGTGCATTTCTGAAAACTAGAGACCTAGGGGAATCCAAGGAGGGGTGACTTGCGGAGCTCGGACCAGTTTCTGTTACCCAGAATCCTTTGCAAACCTCAAAATTTGGCTAAAAAAACACATGTTCCTCACATTTCTGTGGCAGAAAGTTTGGGAATCTGAGAGGAGCCACAAATTTCCTTCCACCCAGCGTTCCCCCAAGTCTCCCGATAAAAATGATACCTCACTTGTGTGGATAGGCCTAGCTCCTGTGACAGGAAACGCCCCAAAGCGCAACGTGGACACATCCAAATTTTTGGAAGAAAACAGAGGTGTTTTTTGCAAAGTGCCTACCTGTAGATTTTGGCCTCTAGCTCAGCCGGCACCTAGGGAAACCTACCAAACCTGTGCATTTCTGAAAACTAGAGACCTAGGGGAATCCAAGGAGGGGTGACTTGCTGGGCTCGGACCAGGTTCTGTTACCCAGAATCCTTTGCAAACCTCAAAATTTGGCTAGAAAAACACATGTTCCTCACATTTCTGTGGCAGAAAGTTCGGGAATCTGAGAGGAGCCACAAATTTCCTTCCACCCAGCGTTCCCCCAAGTCTCCCGATAAAAATGAAACCTCACTTGTGTGGGTAGGCCTAGCGCCCGCGACAGGAAACGCCCCAAAGCACAACGTGGACACATCCAAATTTTTGGAAGAAAACAGGTGTTTTTTGCGAAGTGCCTACCTGTAGATTTTGGCCTCCAGCTCAGCCGGAACCTTGGGAAACCTACCAAACCTGTGCATTTCTGAAAACTAGAGACCTAGGGGAATCCAAGGAGGGGTGACTTGCGGAGCTCGGACCAGGTTCTGTTACCCAGAATCCTTTGCAAACCTCAATCTTTGGCTAAAAAAACACATGTTCCTCACATTTCTGTGGCAGAAAGTTCGGGAATCTGAGAGGAGCCACAAATTTCCTTCCACCCAGCGTTCCCCCAAGTCTCCCGATAAAAATGATACCTCACTTGTGTGGGTAGGCCTAGCTCCTGCGACAGGAAACGCCCCAAAGCGCAACGTGGACACATCCAAATTTTTGGAAGAAAACAGAGGTGTTTTTTGCGAAGTACCTACCTGTAGATTTTGGCCTCTAGCTCAGCCGGCACCTAGGGAAACCTACCAAACCTGTGCATTTCTGAAAACTAGAGACCTAGGGGAATCCAAGGAGGGGTGACTTGCGGGGCTCGGACCAGGTTCTGTTACCCAGAATCCTTTGCAAACCTCAAAATTTGGCTTGAAAAACTCATGTTCCTCACATTTCTGTGGCAGAAAGTTCGGGAATCTGAGAGGAGCCACAAATTTCCTTCCACCCAGCGTTCCCCCAAGTCTCCCGATAAAAATGAAACCTCACATGTGTGGGTAGGCCTAGCGCCCGCGACAGGAAACGCCCCAAAGCGCAACATGGACAAATCCACATTTTTTGGAAGAAAACAGAGGTGTTTTTTGCAAAGTGCCTACCTGTAGATTTTGGCCTCTAGCTCAGCCGGCAGCTAGGGAAACCTACCAAACCTGTGCATTTCTGAAAACTAGAGACCTAGGGGAATCCAAGGAGGGGTGACTTGCTGGGCTCGGACCAGGTTCTGTTACCCAGAATCCTTTGCAAACCTCAAAATTTGGCTAGAAAAACACATGTTCCTCACATTTCTGTGGCAGAAAGTTCGGGAATCTGAGAGGAGCCACAAATTTCCTTCCACCCAGCGTTCCCCCAAGTCTCCCGATAAAAATGAAACCTCACTTGTGTGGGTAGGCCTAGCGCCCGCGACAGGAAACGTCCCAAAGCGCAACATGGACACATCCACATTTTTCGGAAGAAAACAGAGGTGTTTTTTGCAAAGTGCCTACCTGTAGATTTTGGCCTCTAGCTCAGCCGGCAGCTAGGGAAACCTACCAAACCTGTGCATTTCTGAAAACTAGAGACCTAGGGGAATCCAAGGAGGGGTGACTTGCTGGGCTCGGACCAGGTTCTGTTACCCAGAATCCTTTGCAAACCTCAAAATTTGGCTAGAAAAACTCATGTTCCTCACATTTCTGTGGCAGAAAGTTCGGGAATCTGAGAGGAGCCACAAATTTCCTTCCACCCAGCGTTCCCCCAAGTCTCCCGATAAAAATGATACCTCACTTGTGTGGGTAGGCCTAGCGCCCGCGAAAGGAAACGCCCCAAAGCGCAACGTGGACACATCCAAATTTTTGGAAGAAAACAGAGGTGTTTTTTGCGAAGTACCTACCTGTAGATTTTGGCCTCAAGCTCAGCCGGCACCTAGGAAAACCTACCAAACCTGTGCATTTCTGAAAACTAGAGACCTAGGGGAATCCAAGGAGGGGTGACTTGCGGGGCTCGGACCAGGTTCTGTTACCCAGAATCCTTTGCAAACCTCAAAATTTGGCTAAAAAAACATATGTTCCTCACATTTCTGTGGCAGAAAGTTTGGGAATCTGAGAGGAGCCACAAATTTCCTTCCACCCAGGGTTCCCCCATGTCTCCCGATAAAAATGATACCTCACTTGTGTAGGTAGGCCTAGCGCCCGCGACAGGAAACGCCCCAAAGCGCAACGTGGACACATCCAAATTTTTGGAAGAAAACAGAGGTGTTTTTTGCAAAGTGCCTACCTGTAGATTTTGGCATCTAGCTCAGCCGGCACCTAGGGAAACCTACCAAACCTGTGCATTTCTGAAAACTAGAGACCTTAGGGGAATCCAAGGAGGGGTGACTTGCGGGGCTCGGACCAGGTTCTGTTACCCAGAATCCTTTGCAAACCTCAAAATTTGGCTAAAAAAACACATGTTCCTCACATTTCTGTGGCAGAAAGTTCGGGAATCTGAGAGGAGCCACAAATTTCCTTCCACCCAGCGTTCCCCCATGTCTCCCGATAAAAATGATACCTCACTTGTGTGGGTAGGCCTAGCTCCCGCGACAGGAAACGCCCCAAAGCGCAACGTGGACACATCCAAATTTTTGGAAGAAAACAGAGGTGTTTTTAGCGAAGTACCTAGCTGTAGATTTTGCCCTTTAGTTCAGCCGGCACCTAGGGAAACCTACCAAACCTGTGCATTTCTGAAAACTAGAGACCTAGGGGAATCCAAGGAGGGGTGACTTGCGGGGCTCGGACCAGGTTCTGTTACCCAGAATCCTTTGCAAACCTCAAAATTCGGCTAAAAAAACACATGTTCCTCACATTTCTGTGGCAGAAAGTTCTGGAATCTGAGAGGAGCCACCAATTTCCTTCCACCCAGCGTTCCCCCAAGTCTCCCGATAAAAATTATACATCACTTGTGTGGGTAGGCCTAGCTCCTGCGACAGGAAACGCCCCAAAGCGCAACGTGGACACATCCAAATTTTTGGAAGAAAACAGAGGTGTTTTTTGCAAAGTGCCTACCTGTAGATTTTGGCCTCTAGCTCAGCCGGCACCTAGGGAAACCTACCAAACCTGTGCATTTCTGAAAACTAGAGACCTAGGGGAATCCAAGGAGGGGTGACTTGCGGGGCTCGGACCAGGTTCTGTTACCCAGAATCCTTTGCAAACCTCAAAATTTGGCTAAAAAAACACATGTTCCTCACATTTCTGTGGCAGAAAGTTCGGGAATCTGAGAGGAGCCACAAATTTCCTTCCACCCAGCGTTCCCCCAAGTCTCCCGATAAAAATGATACCTCACTTGTGTGGGTAGGCCTAGCTCCTGCGACAGGAAACGCCCCAAAGCGCAACGTGGACACATCCACATTTTTGGAAGAAAACAGAGGTGTTTTTAGCGAAGTGCCTACCTGTAGATTTTTACCTCTAGCTCAGCCGGCACCTAGGGAAACCTACCAAACCTGTGCATTTCTGACAACTAGAGACGTAGGGGAATCCAAGGAGGGGGTGACTTGAGGGGCTCGGACCAGGTTCTGTTACCCAGAATCCTTTGCAAACCTCCAAATTTGGCTAAAAAAACTCATGTTCCTCATATTTCTGTGGCAGAAGGTTCGGGAATCTGAGAGGAGCCACAAATTTCCTTCCACCCAGCGTTCCCCCAAGTCTCCCGATAAAAATGATACCTCACTTGTGTGGGTAGGCCTAGCGCCCGCGAAAGGAAACGCCCCAAAGCGCAACGTGGACACATCCAAATTTTTGGAAGAAAACAGAGGTGTTTTTTGCGAAGTACCTACCTGTAGATTTTGGCCTCTAGCTCAGCCGGCACCTAGGGAAACCTACCAAACCTGTGCATTTCTGAAAACTAGAGACCTAGGGGAATCCAAGGAGGGGTGACTTGCGGGGCTCGGACCAGGTTCTGTTACCCAGAATCCTTTGCAAACCTCAAAATTTGGCTAGAAAAACACATGTTCCTCACATTTCTGTGGCAGAAAGTTCGGGAATCTGAGAGGAGCCACAAATTTCCTTCCACCCAGCGTTCCCCCAAGTCTCCCGATAAAAATGAAACCTCACTTGTGTGGGTAGGCCTAGCGCCCGCGACAGGAAACGCCCCAAAGCCAACATGGACACATCCACATTTTTTGGAAGAAAACAGAGGTGTTTTTTGCAAAGTGCCTACCTGTAGATTTTGGCCTCTAGCTCAGCCGGCAGCTAGGGAAACCTACCAAACCTGTGCATTTCTGAAAACTAGAGACCTAGGGGAATCCAAGGAGGGGTGACTTGCTGGGCTCGGACCAGGTTCTGTTACCCAGAATCCTTTGCAAACCTCAAAATTTGGCTAGTAAAACACATGTTCCTCACATTTCTGTGGCAGAAAGTTCGGGAATCTGAGAGGAGCCACAAATTTCCTTCCACCCAGCGTTCCCCCAAGTTTCCCGATAAAAATGAAACCTCACTTATGTGGGTAGGCCTAGCGCCCGCGACAGGAAACGCCCCAAAGCACAACGTGGACACATCCACATTTTTGGAAGAAAACAGGTGTTTTTTGCGAAGTGCCTACCTGTAGATTTTGGCCTCCAGCTCAGCCGGAACCTTGGGAAACCTACGAAACCTGTGCATTTCTGAAAACTAGAGACCTAGGGGAATCCAAGGAGGGGTGACTTGCGGAGCTCGGACCAGGTTCTGTTACCCAGAATCCTTTGCAAACCTCAAACTTTGGCTAAAAAAACACATGTTCCTCACATTTCTGTGGCAGAAAGTTCGGGAATCTGAGAGGAGCCACAAATTTCCTTCCACCCAGCGTTCCCCCAAGTCTCCCGATAAAAATGATACCTCACTTGTGTGGGTAGGCCTAGCTCCTGCGACAGGAAAGGCCCCAAAGCGCAACGTGGACACATCCAAATTTTTGGAAGAAAACAAAGGTGTTTTTAGCGAAGTGCCTACCTGTAGATTTTGGCCTCTAGCTCAGCCGGCACCTAGGGAAACCTACCAAACCTGTGCATTTCTGAAAACTAGAGACCTAGGGGAATCCAAGGAGGGGTGACTTGCGGGGCTCGGACCAGGTTCTGTTACCCAGAATCCTTTGCAAACCTCAAAATTTGGCTAAAAAAACACATGTTCCTCACATTTCTGTGGCAGAAAGTTCGGGAATCTGAGAGGAGCCACAAATTTCCTTCCACCCAGCGTTCCCCCAAGTCTCCCGATAAAAATGATACCTCACTTGTGTGGGTAGGCCTAGCTCCTGCGACAGGAAACGCCCCAAAGCGCAACGTGGACACATCCAAATTTTTGGAAGAAAACAGAGGTGTTTTTAGCGAAGTGCCTACCTGTAGATTTTGGCCTCTAGCTCAGCCGGCACCTAGGGAAACCTACCAAACCTGTGCATTTCTGAAAACTAGAGACCTAGGGGAATCCAAGGAGGGGTGACTTGCGGGGCTCGGACCAGGTTCTGTTACCCAGAATCCTTTGCAAACCTCAAAATTTGGCTAAAAAAACACATGTTCCTCACATTTCTGTGGCAGAAAGTTCGGGAATCTGAGAGGAGCCACAAATTTCCTTCCACCCAGCGTTCCCCCAAGTCTCCCGATAAAAATGATACCTCACTTGTGTGGGTAGGCCTAGCGCCCGCGACAGGAAACGCCCCAAAGCGCAACGTGGACACATCCACATTTTTGGAAGAAAACAGAGGTGTTTTTTGCAAAGTGCCTACCTATAGATTTTGGCCTCTTGCTCAGCCGGCACCTAGGGAAACCTACCAAACCTGTGCATTTCTGAAAACTAGAGACCTAGGGGAATCCAAGGAGGGGTGACTTGCGGAGCTCGGACCAGGTTCTGTTACCCAGAATCCTTTGCAAACCTCAAAATTTGGCTAAAAAAACACATGTTCCTCACATTTCTGTGGCAGAAAGTTCGGGAATCTGAGAGGAGCCACAAATTTCCTTCCACCCAGCGTTCCCCCAAGTCTCCCGATAAAAATGATACCTCACTTGTGTGGGTAGGCCTAGCTCCTGCGACAGGAAACGCCCCAAAGCGCAACGTGGACACATCCAAATTTTTGGAAGAAAACAGAGGTGTTTTTAGCGAAGTGCCTACCTGTAGATTTTGGCCTCTAGCTCAGCCGGCACCTAGGGAAACCTACCAAACCTGTGCATTTCTGAAAACTAGAGACCTAGGGGAATCCAAGGAGGGGTGACTTGCGGGCTCGGACCAGGTTCTGTTACCCAGAATCCTTTGCAAACCTCAAAATTTGTCTAAAAAAACACATGTTCCTCACATTTCTGTGGCAGAAAGTTCGGGAATCTGAGAGGAGCCACAAATTTCCTTCCACCCAGCGTTCCCCCAAGTCTCCCGATAAAAATGATACCTCACTTGTGTGGGTAGGCCTAGCGCCCGCGACAGGAAACGCCCCAAAGCGCAACGTGGACACATCCAAATTTTTGGAAGAAAACAGAGGTGTTTTTTGCAAAGTGCCTACCTGTAGATTTTGGCCTCTAGCTCAGCCGGCACCTAGGGAAACCTACCAAACCTGTGCATTTCTGAAAACTAGAGACCTAGGGGAATCCAAGGAGGGGTGACTTGCGGAGCTCGGACCAGTTTCTGTTACCCAGAATCCTTTGCAAACCTCAAAATTTGGCTAAAAAAACACATGTTCCTCACATTTCTGTGGCAGAAAGTTTGGGAATCTGAGAGGAGCCACAAATTTCCTTCCACCCAGCGTTCCCCCAAGTCTCCCGATAAAAATGATACCTCACTTGTGTGGATAGGCCTAGCTCCTGTGACAGGAAACGCCCCAAAGCGCAACGTGGACACATCCAAATTTTTGGAAGAAAACAGAGGTGTTTTTTGCAAAGTGCCTACCTGTAGATTTTGGCCTCTAGCTCAGCCGGCACCTAGGGAAACCTACCAAACCTGTGCATTTCTGAAAACTAGAGACCTAGGGGAATCCAAGGAGGGGTGACTTGCTGGGCTCGGACCAGGTTCGATTACCCAGAATCCTTTGCAAACCTCAAAATTTGGCTAGAAAAACACATGTTCCTCACATTTCTGTGGCAGAAAGTTCGGGAATCTGAGAGGAGCCACAAATTTCCTTCCACCCAGCGTTCCCCCAAGTTTCCCGATAAAAATGAAACCTCACTTGTGTGGGTAGGCCTAGCGCCCGCGACAGGAAACGCCCCAAAGCACAACGTGGACACATCCAAATTTTTGGAAGAAAACAGGTGTTTTTTGCGAAGTGCCTACCTGTAGATTTTGGCCTCCAGCTCAGCCGGAACCTTGGGAAACCTACGAAACCTGTGCATTTCTGAAAACTAGAGACCTAGGGGAATCCAAGGAGGGGTGACTTGCGGAGCTCGGACCAGGTTCTGTTACCCAGAATCCTTTGCAAACCTCAAACTTTGGCTAAAAAAACACATGTTCCTCACATTTCTGTGGCAGAAAGTTCGGGAATCTGAGAGGAGCCACAAATTTCCTTCCACCCAGCGTTCCCCCAAGTCTCCCGATAAAAATGATACCTCACTTGTGTGGGTAGGCCTAGCTCCTGCGACAGGAAAGGCCCCAAAGCGCAACGTGGACACATCCAAATTTTTGGAAGAAAACAAAGGTGTTTTTAGCGAAGTGCCTACCTGTAGATTTTGGCCTCTAGCTCAGCCGGCACCTAGGGAAACCTACCAAACCTGTGCATTTCTGAAAACTAGAGACCTAGGGGAATCCAAGGAGGGGTGACTTGCGGGGCTCGGACCAGGTTCTGTTACCCAGAATCCTTTGCAAACCTCAAAATTTGGCTAAAAAAACACATGTTCCTCACATTTCTGTGGCAGAAAGTTCGGGAATCTGAGAGGAGCCACAAATTTCCTTCCACCCAGCGTTCCCCCAAGTCTCCCGATAAAAATGATACCTCACTTGTGTGGGTAGGCCTAGCTCCTGCGACAGGAAACGCCCCAAAGCGCAACGTGGACACATCCAAATTTTTGGAAGAAAACAGAGGTGTTTTTAGCGAAGTGCCTACCTGTAGATTTTGGCCTCTAGCTCAGCCGGCACCTAGGGAAACCTACCAAACCTGTGCATTTCTGAAAACTAGAGACCTAGGGGAATCCAAGGAGGGGTGACTTGCGGGGCTCGGACCAGGTTCTGTTACCCAGAATCCTTTGCAAACCTCAAAATTTGGCTAAAAAAACACATGTTCCTCACATTTCTGTGGCAGAAAGTTCGGGAATCTGAGAGGAGCCACAAATTTCCTTCCACCCAGCGTTCCCCCAAGTCTCCCGATAAAAATGATACCTCACTTGTGTGGGTAGGCCTAGCGCCCGCGACAGGAAACGCCCCAAAGCGCAACGTGGACACATCCACATTTTTGGAAGAAAACAGAGGTGTTTTTTGCAAAGTGCCTACCTATAGATTTTGGCCTCTTGCTCAGCCGGCACCTAGGGAAACCTACCAAACCTGTGCATTTCTGAAAACTAGAGACCTAGGGGAATCCAAGGAGGGGTGACTTGCGGAGCTCGGACCAGGTTCTGTTACCCAGAATCCTTTGCAAACCTCAAAATTTGGCTAAAAAAACACATGTTCCTCACATTTCTGTGGCAGAAAGTTCGGGAATCTGAGAGGAGCCACAAATTTCCTTCCACCCAGCGTTCCCCCAAGTCTCCCGATAAAAATGATACCTCACTTGTGTGGGTAGGCCTAGCTCCTGCGACAGGAAACGCCCCAAAGCGCAACGTGGACACATCCAAATTTTTGGAAGAAAACAGAGGTGTTTTTAGCGAAGTGCCTACCTGTAGATTTTGGCCTCTAGCTCAGCCGGCACCTAGGGAAACCTACCAAACCTGTGCATTTCTGAAAACTAGAGACCTAGGGGAATCCAAGGAGGGGTGACTTGCGGGCTCGGACCAGGTTCTGTTACCCAGAATCCTTTGCAAACCTCAAAATTTGTCTAAAAAAACACATGTTCCTCACATTTCTGTGGCAGAAAGTTCGGGAATCTGAGAGGAGCCACAAATTTCCTCCCACCCAGCGTTCCCCCAAGTCTCCCGATAAAAATGATACCTCACTTGTGTGGGTAGGCCTAGCGCCCGCGACAGGAAACGCCCCAAAGCGCAACGTGGACACATCCAAATTTTTGGAAGAAAACAGAGGTGTTTTTTGCAAAGTGCCTACCTGTAGATTTTGGCCTCTAGCTCAGCCGGCACCTAGAGAAACCTACCAAACCTGTGCATTTCTGAAAACTAGAGACCTAGGGGAATCCAAGGAGGGGTGACTTGCGGAGCTCGGACCAGTTTCTGTTACCCAGAATCCTTTGCAAACCTCAAAATTTGGCTAAAAAAACACATGTTCCTCACATTTCTGTGGCAGAAAGTTTGGGAATCTGAGAGGAGCCACAAATTTCCTTCCACCCAGCGTTCCCCCAAGTCTCCCGATAAAAATGATACCTCACTTGTGTGGATAGGCCTAGCTCCTGTGACAGGAAACGCCCCAAAGCGCAACGTGGACACATCCAAATTTTTGGAAGAAAACAGAGGTGTTTTTTGCAAAGTGCCTACCTGTAGATTTTGGCCTCTAGCTCAGCCGGCACCTAGGGAAACCTACCAAACCTGTGCATTTCTGAAAACTAGAGACCTAGGGGAATCCAAGGAGGGGTGACTTGCTGGGCTCGGACCAGGTTCGATTACCCAGAATCCTTTGCAAACCTCAAAATTTGGCTAGAAAAACACATGTTCCTCACATTTCTGTGGCAGAAAGTTCGGGAATCTGAGAGGAGCCACAAATTTCCTTCCACCCAGCGTTCCCCCAAGTCTCCCGATAAAAATGATACCTCACTTGTGTGGATAGGCCTAGCTCCTGTGACAGGAAACGCCCCAAAGCGCAACGTGGACACATCCAAATTTTTGGAAGAAAACAGAGGTGTTTTTTGCAAAGTGCCTACCTGTAGATTTTGGCCTCTAGCTCAGCCGGCACCTAGGGAAACCTACCAAACCTGTGCATTTCTGAAAACTAGAGACCTAGGGGAATCCAAGGAGGGGTGACTTGCTGGGCTCGGACCAGGTTCGATTACCCAGAATCCTTTGCAAACCTCAAAATTTGGCTAGAAAAACACATGTTCCTCACATTTCTGTGGCAGAAAGTTCGGGAATCTGAGAGGAGCCACAAATTTCCTTCCACCCAGCGTTCCCCCAAGTCTCCCGATAAAAATGAAACCTCACTTGTGTGGGTAGGCCTAGCGCCCGCGACAGGAAACGCCCCAAAGCACAACGTGGACACATCCAAATTTTTGGAAGAAAACAGGTGTTTTTTGCGAAGTGCCTACCTGTAGATTTTGGCCTCCAGCTCAGCCGGAACCTTGGGAAACCTACCAAACCTGTGCATTTCTGAAAACTAGAGACCTAGGGGAATCCAAGGAGGGGTGACTTGCGGAGCTCGGACCAGGTTCTGTTACCCAGAATCCTTTGCAAACCTCAATCTTTGGCTAAAAAAACACATGTTCCTCACATTTCTGTGGCAGAAAGTTCGGGAATCTGAGAGGAGCCACAAATTTCCTTCCACCCAGCGTTCCCCCAAGTCTCCCGATAAAAATGATACCTCACTTGTGTGGGTAGGCCTAGCTCCTGCGACAGGAAACGCCCCAAAGCGCAACGTGGACACATCCAAATTTTTGGAAGAAAACAGAGGTGTTTTTAGCGAAGTGCCTACCTGTAGATTTTGGCCTCTAGCTCAGCCGGCACCTAGGGAAACCTACCAAACCTGTGCATTTCTGAAAACTAGAGACCGAGGGGAATCCAAGGAGGGGTGACTTGCGGGGCTCGGACCAGGTTCTGTTACCCAGAATCCTTTGCAAACCTCAAAATTTGGCTAAAAAAACACATGTTCCTCACATTTCTGTGGCAGAAAGTTCGGGAATCTGAGAGGAGCCACAAATTTCCTTCCACCCAGCGTTCCCCCAAGTCTCCCGATAAAAATGATACCTCACTTGTGTGGGTAGGCCTAGCGCCCGCGACAGGAAACGCCCCAAAGCGCAACGTGGACACATCCACATTTTTGGAAGAAAACAGAGGTGTTTTTTGCAAAGTGCCTACCTATAGATTTTGGCCTCTAGCTCAGCCGGCATCTAGGGAAACCTTCCAAACCTGTGCATTTCTGAAAACTAGAGACCTAGGGGAATCCAAGGAGGGGTGACTTGCGGAGCTCGGACCAGGTTCTGTTACCCAGAATCCTTTGCAAACCTCAAAATTTGGCTAAAAAAACACATGTTCCTCACATTTCTGTGGCAGAAAGTTCGGGAATCTGAGAGGAGCCACAAATTTCCTTCCACCCAGCGTTCCCCCAAGTCTCCCGATAAAAATGATACCTCACTTGTGTGGGGAGGCCTAGCTCCTGCGACAGGAAACGCCCCAAAGCGCAACGTGGACCCATCCAAATTTTTGGAAGAAAACAGAGGTGTTTTTAGCGAAGTGCCTACCTGTAGATTTTGGCCTCTAGCTCAGCCGGCACCTAGGGAAACCTACCAAACCTGTGCATTTCTGAAAACTAGAGACCTAGGGGAATCCAAGGAGGGGTGACTTGCGGGCTCGGACCAGGTTCTGTTACCCAGAATCCTTTGCAAACCTCAAAATTTGTCTAAAAAAACACATGTTCCTCCCATTTCTGTGGCAGAAAGTTCGGGAATCTGAGAGGAGCCACAAATTTCCTTCCACCCAGCGTTCCCCCAAGTCTCCCGATAAAAATGATACCTCACTTGTGTGGGTAGGCCTAGCGCCCGCGACAGGAAACGCCCCAAAGCGCAACGTGGACACATCCACATTTTTGGAAGAAAACAGAGGTGTTTTTTGCAAAGTGCCTACCTATAGATTTTGGCCTCTAGCTCAGCCGGCACCTAGGGAAACCTACCAAACCTGTGCATTTCTGAAAACTAGAGACCTAGGGGAATCCAAGGAGGGGTGACTTGCGGGCTCGGACCAGGTTCTGTTACCCAGAATCCTTTGCAAACCTCAAAATTTGGCTAAAAAAACACATGTTCCTCACATTTCTGTGGCAGAAAGTTCGGGAATCTGAGAGGAGCCACAAATTTCCTTCCACCCAGCGTTCCCCCAAGTCTCCCGATAAAAATGATACCTCACTTGTGTGGGTAGGCCTAGCGCCCGCGACAGGAAACGCCCCAAAGCGCAACGTGGACACATTCACATTTTTGGAAGAAAACAGAGGTGTTTTTTGCAAAGTGCCTACCTGTAGATTTTGGCCTCTAGCTCAGCCGGCACCTAGGGAAACCTACCAAACCTGTGCATTTCTGAAAACTAGAGACCTAGGGGAATCCAAGGAGGGGTGACTTGCGGAGCTCGGACCAGGTTCTGTTACCCAGAATCCTTTGCAAACCTCAATCTTTGGCTAAAAAAACACATGTTCCTCACATTTCTGTGGCAGAAAGTTCGGGAATCTGAGAGGAGCCACAAATTTCCTTCCACCCAGCGTTCCCCCAAGTCTCCCGATAAAAATGATACCTCACTTGTGTGGGTAGGCCTAGCTCCTGCGACAGGAAACGCCCCAAAGCGCAACGTGGACACATCCAAATTTTTGGAAGAAAACAGAGGTGTTTTTAGCGAAGTGCCTACCTGTAGATTTTGGCCTCTAGCTCAGCCGGCACCTAGGGAAACCTACCAAACCTGTGCATTTCTGAAAACTAGAGACCGAGGGGAATCCAAGGAGGGGTGACTTGCGGGGCTCGAACCAGGTTCTGTTACCCAGAATCCTTTGCAAACCTCAAAATTTGGCTAAAAAAACACATGTTCCTCACATTTCTGTGGCAGAAAGTTCGGGAATCTGAGAGGAGCCACAAATTTCCTTCCACCCAGCGTTCCCCCAAGTCTCCCGATAAAAATGATACCTCACTTGTGTGGGGAGGCCTAGCTCCTGCGACAGGAAACGCCCCAAAGCGCAACGTGGACACATCCAAATTTTTGGAAGAAAACAGAGGTGTTTTTAGCGAAGTGCCTACCTGTAGATTTTGGCCTCTAGCTCAGCCGGCACCTAGGGAAACCTACCAAACCTGTGCATTTCTGAAAACTAGAGACCTAGGGGATTCCAAGGAGGGGTGACTTGCGGGCTCGGACCAGGTTCTGTTACCCAGAATCCTTTGCAAACCTCAAAATTTGTCTAAAAAAACACATGTTCCTCCCATTTCTGTGGCAGAAAGTTCGGGAATCTGAGAGGAGCCACAAATTTCCTTCCACCCAGCGTTCCCCCAAGTCTCCCGATAAAAATGATACCTCACTTGTGTGGGTAGGCCTAGCGCCCGCGACAGGAAACGCCCCAAAGCGCAACGTGGACACATCCACATTTTTGGAAGAAAACAGAGGTGTTTTTTGCAAAGTGCCTACCTATAGATTTTGGCCTCTAGCTCAGCCGGCACCTAGGGAAACCTACCAAACCTGTGCATTTCTGAAAACTAGAGACCTAGGGGAATGCAAGGAGGGGTGACTTGCGGGCTCGGACCAGGTTCTGTTACCCAGAATCCTTTGCAAACCTCAAAATTTGTCTAAAAAAACACATGTTCCTCCCATTTCTGTGGCAGAAAGTTCGGGAATCTGAGAGGAGCCACAAATTTCCTTCCACCCAGCGTTCCCCCAAGTCTCCCGATAAAAATGATACCTCACTTGTGTGGGTAGGCCTAGCGCCCGCGACAGGAAACGCCCCAAAGCGCAACGTGGACACATCCACATTTTTGGAAGAAAACAGAGGTGTTTTTTGCAAAGTGCCTACCTGTAGATTTTGGCCTCTAGCTCAGCCGGCACCTAGGGAAACCTACCAAACCTGTGCATTTCTGAAAACTAGAGACCTAGGGGAATCCAAGGAGGGGTGACTTGCGGAGCTCGGACCAGGTTCTGTTACCCAGAATCCTTTGCAAACCTCAAAATTTGGCTAAAAAAACACATGTTCCTCACATTTCTGTGGCAGAAAGTTTGGGAATCTGAGAGGAGCCACAAATTTCCTTCCACCCAGCGTTCCCCCAAGTCTCCCGATAAAAATGATACCTCACTTGTGTGGGGAGGCCTAGCTCCTGCGACAGGAAACGCCCCAAAGCGCAACGTGGACACATCCAAATTTTTGGAAGAAAACAGAGGTGTTTTTAGCGAAGTGCCTACCTGTAGATTTTGGCCTCTAGCTCAGCCGGCACCTAGGGAAACCTACCAAACCTGTGCATTTCTGAAAACTAGAGACCTAGGGGAATCCAAGGAGGGGTGACTTGCGGAGCTCGGACCAGGTTCTGTTACCCAGAATCCTTTGCAAACCTCAAAATTTGGCTAAAAAAACACATGTTCCTCACATTTCTGTGGCAGAAAGTTTGGGAATCTGAGAGGAGCCACAAATTTCCTTCCACCCAGCGTTCCCCCAAGTCTCCCGATAAAAATGATACCTCACTTGTGTGGGGAGGCCTAGCTCCTGCGACAGGAAACGCCCCAAAGCGTAACGTGGACACATCCAAATTTTTGGAAGAAAACAGAGGTGTTTTTAGCGAAGTGCCTACCTGTAGATTTTGGCCTCTAGCTCAGCCGGCACTTAGGGAAACCTACCAAACCTGTGCATTTCTGAAAACTAGAGACCTAGGGGAATCCAAGGAGGGGTGACTTGCGGGGCTCGGACCAGGTTCTGTTACCCAGAATCCTTTGCAAACCTCAAAATTTGGCTAAAAAAACTCATGTTCCTCACATTTCTGTGGCTGAAAGTTCGGGAATCTGAGAGGAGCCACAAATTTCCTTCCACCCAGCGTTCCCCCAAGTCTCCCGATAAAAATGATACCTCACTTGTGTGGGTAGGCATAGCGCCCGTGACAGGAAACGCCCCAAAGCGCAACGTGGACACATCCAAATTTTTGGAAGAAAACAGAGGTGTTTTTTGCAAAGTGCCTACCTGTAGATTTTGGCCTCTAGCTCAGCCGGCACCTAGGGAAACCTACCAAACCTGTGCATTTCTGAAAACTAGAGACCTAGGGGAATCCAAGGAGGGGTGACTTGCGGGGCTCGGACCAGGTTCTGTTACCCAGAATCCTTTGCAAACCTCAAAATTTGGCTAAAAAAACACATGTTCCTCACATTTCTGTGGCAGAAAGTTCGGGAATCTGAGAGGAGCCACAAATTTCCATCCACCCAGCGTTCCCCCAAGTCTCCCGATAAAAATGATACCTCACTTGTGTGGGTAGGCCTAGCGCCCGTGACAGGAAACGCCCCAAAGCGCAACGTGGACACATCCAAATTTTTGGAAGAAAACAGAGGTGTTTTTTGCAAAGTGCCTACCTGTAGATTTTGGCCTCTAGCTCAGCCGGCACCTAGGGAAACCTACCTAACCTGTGCATTTCTGAAAACTAGAGACCTAGGGGAATCCAAGGAGGGGTGACTTGCGGGGCTCGGACCAGGTTCTGTTACCCAGAATCCTTTGCAAACCTCAAAATTTGGCTAAAAAAACTCATGTTCCTCACATTTCTGTGGCAGAAAGTTCGGGAATCTGAGAGGAGCCACAAATTTCCTTCCACCCAGCGTTCCCCCAAGTCTCCCGATAAAAATGATACCTCACTTGTGTGGGTAGGCCTAGCGCCCGTGACAGGAAACGCCCCAAAGCGCAACGTGGACACATCCAAATTTTTGGAAGAAAACAGAGGTGTTTTTTGCAAAGTGCCTACCTGTAGATTTTGGCCTCTAGCTCAGCCGGCACCTAGGGAAACCTACCTAACCTGTGCATTTCTGAAAACTAGAGACCTAGGGGAATCCAAGGAGGGGTGACTTGCGGAGCTCGGACCAGGTTCTGTTACCCAGAATCCTTTGCAAACCTCAAAATTTGGCTAAAAAACACATATTCCTCACATTTCTGTGGCAGAAAGTTCGGGAATCTGAGAGGAGACACAAATTTAATTCCACCCAGCGTTCCCCCAAGTCTCCCGATAAAAATGATACCTCACTTGTGTGGGTAGGCCTAGCGCCCGCGACAGGAAACGCCCCAAAGCGCAACGTGGACACATCCAAATTTTTGGAAGAAAACAGAGGTGTTTTTTGCAAAGTGCCTACCTGTAGATTTTGGCCTCTAGTTCAGCCGGCACCTAGGGAAACCTACCAAACCTGTGCATTTCTGAAAACTAGAGACCTAGGGGAATCCAAGGAGGGGTGACGTGCGGGGCTCGGACCAGGTTCTGTTACCCAGAATCCTTTGCAAACCTCAAAATTTGGCTAAAAAAACACATGTTCCTCACATTTCTGTGGCAGAAAGTTCGGGAATCTGAGAGGAGCCACAAATTTCCTTCCACCCAGCGTTCCCCTAAGTCTCCCGATAAAAATGATACCTCACTTGTGTGGGTCGGCCTAGCGCCCGTGACAGGAAACGCCCCAAAGCGCAACGTGGACATATCCAAATTTTTGGAAGAAAACAGAGGTGTTTTTTGCAAAGTGCCTACCTGTAGATTTTGGCCTCTAGCTCAGCCGGCACCTAGGGAAACCTACCAAACCTGTGCATTTCAGAAAACTAGAGACCTAGGGGAATCCAAGGAGGGGTGACTTGCGGGGCTCGGACCAGGTTCTGTTACCCAGAATCCTTTGCAAACCTCAAAATTTGGCTAAAAAAACACATGTTCCTCACATTTCTGTGGCAGAAAGTTCGGGAATCTGAGAGGAGCCACAAATTTCCTTCCACCCAGCGTTCCCCCAAGTCTCCCGATAAAAATGATACCTCACTTGTGTGGGTAGGCCTAGCGCCCGCGACAGGAAACGCCCCAAAGCGCAACGTGGACACATCCACATTTTTGGAAGAAAACAGAGGTGTTTTTTGCAAAGTGCCTACCTATAGATTTTGGCCTTTAGCTCAGCCGGCACCTAGGGAAACCTACCAAACCTGTGCATTTCTGAAAACTAGAGACCTAGGGGAATCCAAGGAGGGGTGACTTGCGGAGCTCGGACCAGGTTCTGTTACCCAGAATCCTTTGCAAACCTCAAAATTTGGCTAAAAAAACACATGTTCCTCACATTTCTGTGGCAGAAAGTTCGGGAATCTGAGAGGAGCCACAAATTTCCTTCCACCCAGCGTTCCCCCAAGTCTCCCGATAAAAATGATACCTCACTTGTGTGGGTAGGCCTAGCTCCTGCGACAGGAAAGGCCCCAAAGCGCAACGTGGACACATCCAAATTTTTGGAAGAAAACAGAGGTGTTTTTTGCAAAGTGCCTACCTGTAGATTTTGGCCTCTAGCTCAGCCGGCACCTAGGGAAACCTACCTAACCTGTGCATTTCTGAAAACTAGAGACCTAGGGGAATCCAAGGAGGGGTGACTTGCGGAGCTCGGACCAGGTTCTGTTACCCAGAATCCTTTGCAAACCTCAAAATTTGGCTAAAAAACACATGTTCCTCACATTTCTGTGGCAGAAAGTTCGGGAATCTGAGAGGAGACACAAATTTAATTCCACCCAGCGTTCCCCCAAGTCTCCCGATAAAAATGACACCTCACTTGTGTGGGTAGGCCTAGCGCCCGCGACAGGAAACGCCCCAAAGCGCAACGTGGACACATCCAAATTTTTGGAAGAAAACAGAGGTGTTTTTTGCAAAGTGCCTACCTGTAGATTTTGGCCTCTAGTTCAGCCGGCACCTAGGGAAACCTACCAAACCTGTGCATTTCTGAAAACTAGAGACCTAGGGGAATCCAAGGAGGGGTGACGTGCGGGGCTCGGACCAGGTTCTGTTACCCAGAATCCTTTGCAAACCTCAAAATTTGGCTAAAAAAACACATGTTCCTCACATTTCTGTGGCAGAAAGTTCGGGAATCTGAGAGGAGCCACAAATTTCCTTCCACCCAGCGTTCCCCCAAGTCTCCCGATAAAAATGATACCTCACTTGTGTGGGTAGGCCTAGCGCCCGTGACAGGAAACGCCCCAAAGCGCAACGTGGACACATCCAAATTTTTGGAAGAAAACAGAGGTGTTTTTTGCAAAGTGCCTACCTGTAGATTTTGGCCTCTAGCTCAGCCGGCACCTAGGGAAACCTACCAAACCTGTGCATTTCAGAAAACTAGAGACCTAGGGGAATCCAAGGAGGGGTGACTTGCGGGGCTCGGACCAGGTTCTGTTACCCAGAATCCTTTGCAAACCTCAAAATTTGGCTAAAAAAACACATGTTCCTCACATTTCTGTGGCAGAAAGTTCGGGAATCTGAGAGGAGCCACAAATTTCCTTCCACCCAGCGTTCCCCCAAGTCTCCCGATAAAAATGATACCTCACTTGTGTGGGTAGGCCTAGCGCCCGCGACAGGAAACGCCCCAAAGCGCAACGTGGACACATCCACATTTTTGGAAGAAAACAGAGGTGTTTTTTGCAAAGTGCCTACCTATAGATTTTGGCCTCTAGCTCAGCCGGCACCTAGGGAAACCTACCAAACCTGTGCATTTCTGAAAACTAGAGACCTAGGGGAATCCAAGGAGGGGTGACTTGCGGAGCTCGGACCAGGTTCTGTTACCCAGAATCCTTTGCAAACCTCAAAATTTGGCTAAAAAAACACATGTTCCTCACATTTCTGTGGCAGAAAGTTCGGGAATCTGAGAGGAGCCACAAATTTCCTTCCACCCAGCGTTTCCCCAAGTCTCCCGATAAAAATGATACCTCACTTGTGTGGGTAGGCCTAGCTCCTGCGACAGGAAACGCCCCAAAGCGCAACGTGGACACATCCAAATTTTTGGAAGAAAACAGAGGTGTTTTTAGCGAAGTGCCTACCTGTAGATTTTGGCCTCTAGCTCAGCCGGCACCTAGGGAAACCTACCAAACCTGTGCATTTCTGAAAACTAGAGACCTAGGGGAATCCAAGGAGGGGTGACTTGCGGGCTCGGACCAGGTTCTGTTACCCAGAATCCTTTGCAAACCTCAAAATTTGTCTAAAAAAACACATGTTCCTCACATTTCTGTGGCAGAAAGTTCGGGAATCTGAGAGGAGCCACAAATTTCCTTCCACCCAGCGTTCCCCCAAGTCTCCCGATAAAAATGATACCTCACTTGTGTGGGTAGGCCTAGCGCCCGCGACAGGAAACGCCCCAAAGCGCAACGTGGACACATCCAAATTTTTGGAAGAAAACAGAGGTGTTTTTTGCAAAGTGCCTACCTGTAGATTTTGGCCTCTAGCTCAGCCGGCACCTAGGGAAACCTACCAAACCTGTGCATTTCTGAAAACTAGAGACCTAGGGGAATCCAAGGAGGGGTGACTTGCGGAGCTCGGACCAGGTTCTGTTACCCAGAATCCTTTGCAAACCTCAAAATTTGGCTAAAAAAACACATGTTCCTCACATTTCTGTGGCAGAAAGTTTGGGAATCTGAGAGGAGCCACAAATTTCCTTCCACCCAGCGTTCCCCCAAGTCTCCCGATAAAAATGATACCTCACTTGTGTGGATAGGCCTAGCTCCTGCGACAGGAAACGCCCCAAAGCGCAACGTGGACACATCCAAATTTTTGGAAGAAAACAGAGGTGTTTTTTGCAAAGTGCCTACCTGTAGATTTTGGCCTCTAGCTCAGCCGGCACCTAGGGAAACCTACCAAACCTGTGCATTTCTGAAAACTAGAGACCTAGGGGAATCCAAGGAGGGGTGACTTGCTGGGCTCGGACCAGGTTCTGTTACCCAGAATCCTTTGCAAACCTCAAAATTTGGCTAGAAAAACACATGTTCCTCACATTTCTGTGGCAGAAAGTTCGGGAATCTGAGAGGAGCCACAAATTTCCTTCCACCCAGCGTTCCCCCAAGTCTCCCGATAAAAATGAAACCTCACTTGTGTGGGTAGGCCTAGCGCCCGCGACAGGAAACGCCCCAAAGCACAACGTGGACACATCCAAATTTTTGGAAGAAAACAGGTGTTTTTTGCGAAGTGCCTACCTGTAGATTTTGGCCTCCAGCTCAGCCGGAACCTTGGGAAACCTACCAAACCTGTGCATTTCTGAAAACTAGAGACCTAGGGGAATCCAAGGAGGGGTGACTTGCGGAGCACGGACCAGGTTCTGTTACCCAGAATCCTTTGCAAACCTCAATCTTTGGCTAAAAAAACACATGTTCCTCACATTTCTGTGGCAGAAAGTTCGGGAATCTGAGAGGAGCCACAAATTTCCTTCCACCCAGCGTTCCCCCAAGTCTCCCGATAAAAATGATACCTCACTTGTGTGGGTAGGCCTAGCTCCTGCGACAGGAAACGCCCCAAAGCGCAACGTGGACACATCCAAATTTTTGGAAGAAAACAGAGGTGTTTTTAGCGAAGTGCCTACCTGTAGATTTTGGCCTCTAGCTCAGCCGGCACCTAGGGAAACCTACCAAACCTGTGCATTTCTGAAAACTAGAGACCTAGGGGAATCCAAGGAGGGGTGACTTGCGGGGCTCGGACCAGGTTCTGTTACCCAGAATCCTTTGCAAACCTCAAAATTTGGCTAAAAAAACACATGTTCCTCACATTTCTGTGGCAGAAAGTTCGGGAATCTGAGAGGAGCCACAAATTTCCTTCCACCCAGCGTTCCCCCAAGTCTCCCGATAAAAATGATACCTCACTTGTGTGGGTAGGCCTAGCGCCCGCGACAGGAAACGCCCCAAAGCGCAACGTGGACACATCCACATTTTTGGAAGAAAACAGAGGTGTTTTTTGCAAAGTGCCTACCTATAGATTTTGGCCTCTAGCTCAGCCGGCACCTAGGGAAACCTACCAAACCTGTGCATTTCTGAAAACTAGAGACCTAGGGGAATCCAAGGAGGGGTGACTTGCGGAGCTCGGACCAGGTTCTGTTACCCAGAATCCTTTGCAAACCTCAAAATTTGGCTAAAAAAACACATTTTCCTCACATTTCTGTGGCAGAAAGTTCGGGAATCTGAGAGGAGCCACAAATTTCCTTCCACCCAGCGTTCCCCCAAGTCTCCCGATAAAAATGATACCTCACTTGTGTGGGTAGGCCTAGCTCCTGCGACAGGAAAGGCCCCAAAGCGCAACGTGGACACATCCAAATTTTTGGAAGAAAACAGAGGTGTTTTTAGCGAAGTGCCTACCTGTAGATTTTGGCCTCTAGCTTAGCCGGCACCTAGGGAAACCTACTAAACATGTGTATTTCTGAAAACTAGAGACCTAGGGGAATCCAAGGAGGGGTGACTTGCGGAGCTCGGACCAGGTTCTGTTACCCAGAATCCTTTGCAAACCTCAAAATTTGGCTAAAAAAACACATGTTCCTCACATTTCTGTGGCAGAAAGTTTGGGAATCTGAGAGGAGCCACAAATTTCCTTCCACCCAGCGTTCCCCCAAGTCTCCCGATAAAAATGATACCTCACTTGTGTGGGGAGGCCTAGCTCCTGCGACAGGAAACGCCCCAAAGCGCAACGCGGACACATGCAAATTTTTGGAAGAAAACAGAGGTGTTTTTAGCGAAGTGCCTACCTGTAGATTTTGGCCTCTAGCTCAGCCGGCACCTAGGGAAACCTACCAAACCTGTGCATTTCTGAAAACTAGAGACCTAGGGGAATCCAAGGAGGGGTGACTTGCGGAGCTCGGACCAGGTTCTGTTACCCAGAATCCTTTGCAAACCTCAAAATTTGGCTAAAAAAACACATGTTCCTCACATTTCTGTGGCAGAAAGTTTGGGAATCTGAGAGGAGCCACAAATTTCCTTCCACCCAGCGTTCCCCCAAGTCTCCCGATAAAAATGATACCTCACTTGTGTGGGGAGGCCTAGCTCCTGCGACAGGAAACGCCCCAAAGCGCAACGTGGACACATCCAAATTTTTGGAAGAAAACAGAGGTGTTTTTAGCGAAGTGCCTACCTGTAGATTTTGGCCTCTAGCTCAGCCGGCACTTAGGGAAACCTACCAAACCTGTGCATTTCTGAAAACTAGAGACCTAGGGGAATCCAAGGAGGGGTGACTAGCGGGGCTCGGACCAGGTTCTGTTACCCAGAATCCTTTGCAAACCTCAAAATTTGGCTAAAAAATCTCATGTTCCTCACATTTCTGTGGCAGAAAGTTCGGGAATCTGAGAAGAGCCACAAATTTCCTTCCACCCAGCGTTCCCCCAAGTCTCCCGATAAAAATGATACCTCACTTGTGTGGGTAGGCCTAGCGCCCGCGACAGGAAACGCCCCAAAGCGCAACGTGGACACATCCAAATTTTTGGAAGAAAACAGAGGTGTTTTTTGCAAAGTGCCTACCTGTAGATTTTGGCCTCTAGCTCAGCCGGCACCTAGGGAAACCTACCAAACCTGTGCATTTCTGAAAACTAGAGACCTAGGGGAATCCAAGGAGGGGTGACTTGCGGGGCTCGGACCAGGTTCTGTTACCCAGAATCCTTTGCAAACCTCAAAATTTGGCTAAAAAAACACATGTTCCTCACATTTCTGTGGCAGAAAGTTCGGGAATCTGAGAGGAGCCACAAATTTCCTTCCACCCAGCGTTCCCCCAAGTCTCCCGATAAAAATGATACCTCACTTGTGTGGGTAGGCCTAGCTCCTGCGACAGGAAAGGCCCCAAAGCGCAACGTGGACACATCCAAATTTTTGGAAGAAAACAGAGGTGTTTTTAGCGAAGTGCCTACCTGTAGATTTTGGCCTCTAGCTCAGCCGGCACCTAGGGAAACCTACTAAACCTGTGTATTTCTGAAAACTAGAGACCTAGGGGAATCCAAGGAGGAGTGACTTGCGGGGCTCGGACCAGGTTCTGTTACCCAGAATCCTTTGCAAACCTCAAAATTTGGCTAAAAAACACATGTTCCTCACATTTCTGTATCAGAAAGTTCGGGAATCTGAGAGGAGCCAAAAATTTCCTTCCACAAAGCGTTCCCCCAAGTCTCCCGATAAAAATGATTCCTCACTTGTGTGGGTAGGCCTAGCGCCCGCGACAGGAAACGCCCCAAAGCGCAACGTGGACACATCCACATTTTTGGAAGAAAACAGAGGTGTTTTTTGCAAAGTGCCTACCTATAGATTTTGGCCTCTAGCTCAGCCGGCACCTAGGGAAACCTACCAAACCTGTGCATTTCTGAAAACTAGAGACCTAGGGGAATCCAAGGAGGGGTGACTTGCAGAGCTCGGACCAGGTTCTGTTACCCAGAATCCTTTGCAAACCTCTTAATTTGGCTAAAAAAACACATTTTCCTCACATTTCTGTGGCAGAAAGTTCGGGAATCTGAGAGGAGCCACAAATTTCCTTCCACCCAGCGTTCCCCCAAGTCTCCCGATAAAAATGATACCTCACTTGTGTGGGTAGGCCTAGCTCCTGCGACAGGAAAGGCCCCAAAGCACAACGTGGACACATCCAAATTTTTGGAAGAAAACAGAGGTGTTTTTAGCGAAGTGCCTACCTGTAGATTTTGGCCTCTAGCTTAGCCGGCACCTAGGGAAACCTACTAAACCTGTGTATTTCTGAAAACTAGAGACCTAGGGGAATCCAAGGAGGGGTGACTTGCGGAGCTCGGACCAGGTTCTGTTACCCAGAATCCTTTGCAAACCTCAAAATTTGGCTAAAAAAACACATGTTCCTCACATTTCTGTGGCAGAAAGTTTGGGAATCTGAGAGGAGCCACAAATTTCCTTCCACCCAGCGTTCCCCCAAGTCTCCCGATAAAAATGATACCTCACTTGTGTGGGGAGGCCTAGCTCCTGCGACAGGAAACGCCCCAAAGCGCAACGCGGACACATGCAAATTTTTGGAAGAAAACAGAGGTGTTTTTAGCGAAGTGCCTACCTGTAGATTTTGGCCTCTAGCTCAGCCGGCACCTAGGGAAACCTACCAAACCTGTGCATTTCTGAAAACTAGAGACCTAGGGGAATCCAAGGAGGGGTGACTTGCGGAGCTCGGACCAGGTTCTGTTACCCAGAATCCTTTGCAAACCTCAAAATTTGGCTAAAAAAACACATGTTCCTCACATTTCTGTGGCAGAAAGTTTGGGAATCTGAGAGGAGCCACAAATTTCCTTCCACCCAGCGTTCCCCCAAGTCTCCCGATAAAAATGATACCTCACTTGTGTGGGGAGGCCTAGCTCCTGCGACAGGAAACGCCCCAAAGCGCAACGTGGACACATCCAAATTTTTGGAAGAAAACAGAGGTGTTTTTAGCGAAGTGCCTACCTGTAGATTTTGGCCTCTAGCTCAGCCGGCACTTAGGGAAACCTACCAAACCTGTGCATTTCTGAAAACTAGAGACCTAGGGGAATCCAAGGAGGGGTGACTAGCGGGGCTCGGACCAGGTTCTGTTACCCAGAATCCTTTGCAAACCTCAAAATTAGGCTAAAAAATCTCATGTTCCTCACATTTCTGTGGCAGAAAGTTCGGGAATCTGAGAAGAGCCACAAATTTCCTTCCACCCAGCGTTCCCCCAAGTCTCCCGATAAAAATGATACCTCACTTGTGTGGGTAGGCCTAGCGCCCGCGACAGGAAACGCCCCAAAGCGCAACGTGGACACATCCAAATTTTTGGAAGAAAACAGAGGTGTTTTTTGCAAAGTGCCTACCTGTAGATTTTGGCCTCTAGCTCAGCCGGCACCTAGGGAAACCTACCAAACCTGTGCATTTCTGAAAACTAGAGACCTAGGGGAATCCAAGGAGGGGTGACTTGCGGGGCTCGGACCAGGTTCTGTTACCCAGAATCCTTTGCAAACCTCAAAATTTGGCTAAAAAAACACATGTTCCTCACATTTCTGTGGCAGAAAGTTTGGGAATCTGAGAGGAGCCACAAATTTCCTTCCACCCAGCGTTCCCCCAAGTCTCCCGATAAAAATGATACCTCACTTGTGTGGGTAGGCCTAGCTCCTGCGACAGGAAAGGCCCCAAAGCGCAACGTGGACACATCCAAATTTTTGGAAGAAAACAGAGGTGTTTTTAGCGAAGTGCCTACCTGTAGATTTTGGCCTCTAGCTCAGCCGGCACCTAGGGAAACCTACTAAACCTGTGTATTTCTGAAAACTAGAGACCTAGGGGAATCCAAGGAGGAGTGACTTGCGGGGCTCGGACCAGGTTCTGTTACCCAGAATCCTTTGCAAACCTCAAAATTTGGCTAAAAAACACATGTTCCTCACATTTCTGTATCAGAAAGTTCGGGAATCTGAGAGGAGCCAAAAATTTCCTTCCACAAAGCGTTCCCCCAAGTCTCCCGATAAAAATGATTCCTCACTTGTGTGGGTAGGCCTAGCTCCCACGACAGAAAACGCCCCAAAGCGCAACGTGGACACATCCAAATTTTTGGAAGAAAACAGAGGTGTTTTTAGCGAAGTACCTACCTGTAGATTTTGCCCTTTAGCTCAGCCGGCACCTAGGGAAACCTACCAAACCTGTGCATTTCTGAAAACTAGAGACCTAGGGGAATCCAAGGAGGGGTGACTTGCGGGGCTCGGACCAGGTTCTGTTACCCAGAATCCTTTGCAAACCTCACAATTTGGCTAAAAAAGCACATGTTCCTCACATTTCTGTGGCAGAAAGTTCTGGAATCTGAGAGGAGCCACCAATTTCCTTCCACCCAGCGTTCCCCCAAGTCTCCCGATAAAAATGATACCTCACTTGTGTGGGTAGGCCTAGCTCCTGCGACAGGAAACGCCCCAAAGCGCAACGTGGACACATCCAAATTTTTGGAAGAAAACAGAGGTGTTTTTAGCGAAGTGCCTACCTGTAGATTTTGGCCTCTAGCTCAGCCGGCACCTAGGGAAACCTACCAAACCTGGGCATTTCTGAAAACTGGAGACCTAGGGGAATCCAAGGAGGGGTGACTTGCGGGGCTCGGACCAGGTTCTGTTACCCAGAATCCTTTGCAAACCTCCAAATTTGGCTAAAAAACACATGTTCCTCACATTTTTGTGGCAGAAAGTTCGGGAATCTGAGAGGAGCCACAAATTTCCTTCCACCCAGCGTTCCCCCAAGTCTCCCGATAAAAATTACACCTCACTTGTGTGGGTAGGCCTAGCGCCCGCGAAAAGAAACGCCCCAAAGCGCAACGTGGACACATCCAAATTTTTGGAAGAAAACAGAGGTGTTTTTTGCGAAGTACCTACCTGTAGATTTTGGCTTCAAGCTCAGCCGGCACCTAGGAAAACCTACCAAACCTGTGCATTTCTGAAAACTAGAGACCTAGGGGAATCCAAGGAGGGGTGACTTGCGGGGCTCGGACCAGGTTCTGTTACCCAGAATCCTTTGCAAACCTCAAAATTTGGCTAAAAAAACATATGTTCCTCACATTTCTGTGGCAGAAAGTTCGGGAATCTGAGAGGAGCCACAAATTTCCTTCCACCCAGCGTTCCCCCATGTCTCCCGATAAAAATGATACCTCACTTGTGTGGGTAGGCCTAGCGCCCGCGACAGGAAACGCCCCAAAGCGCAACGTGGACACATCCAAATTTTTGGAAGAAAACAGAGGTGTTTTTTGCAAAGTGCCTACCTGTAGATTTTGGCATCTAGCTCAGCCGGCACCTAGGGAAACCTACCAAACCTGTGCATTTCTGAAAACTAGAGACCTAGGGGAATCCAAGGAGGGGTGACTTGCGGGGCTCGGACCAGGTTCTGTTACCCAGAATCCTTTGCAAACCTCAAAATTTGGCTAGAAAAACACATGTTCCTCACATTTCTGTGGCAGAAAGTTCGGGAATCTGAGAGGAGCCACAAATTTCCTTCCACCCAGCGTTCCCCCATGTCTCCCGATAAAAATGATACCTCACTTGTGTGGGTAGGCCTAGCGCCCGCGACAGGAAACGCCCCAAAGCGCAACGTGGACACATCCAAATTTTTGGAAGAAAACAGAGGTGTTTTTTGCAAAGTGCCTACCTGTAGATTTTGGCATCTAGCTCAGCCGGCACCTAGGGAAACCTACCAAACCTGTGCATTTCTGAAAACTAGAGACCTAGGGGAATCCAAGGAGGGGTGACTTGCGGGGCTCGGACCAGGTTCTGTTACCCAGAATCCTTTGCAAACCTCAAAATTTGGCTAGAAAAACACATGTTCCTCACATTTCTGTGGCAGAAAGTTCGGGAATCTGAGAGGAGCCACCAATTTCCTTCCACCCAGCGTTCCCCCAAGTCTCCCGATAAAAATGATACCTCACTTGTGTGGGTAGGCCTAGCTCCCGCGACAGGAAACGCCCCAAAGCGCAACGTGGACACATCCAAATTTTTGGAAGAAAACAGAGGTGTTTTTAGCGAAGTACCTAGCTGTAGATTTTGCCCTTTAGTTCAGCCGGCACCTAGGGAAACCTACCAAACCTGTGCATTTCTGAAAACTAGAGACCTAGGGGAATCCAAGGAGGGGTGACTTGCGGGGCTCGGACCAGGTTCTGTTACCCAGAATCCTTTGCAAACCTCAAAATTCGGCTAAAAAAACACATGTTCCTCACATTTCTGTGGCAGAAAGTTCTGGAATCTGAGAGGAGCCACCAATTTCCTTCCACCCAGCGTTCCCCCTAGTCTCCCGATAAAAATGATACATCACTTGTGTAGGTAGGCCTAGCTCCTGCGACAGGAAACGCCCCAAAGCGCAACGTGGACACATCCAAATTTTTGGAAGAAAACAGAGGTGTTTTTTGCAAAGTGCCTACCTGTAGATTTTGGCCTCTAGCTCAGCCGGCACCTAGGGAAACCTACCAAACCTGTGCATTTCTGAAAACTAGAGACCTAGGGGAATCCAAGGAGGGGTGACTTGCGGGGCTCGGACCAGGTTCTGTTACCCAGAATCCTTTGCAAACCTCAAAATTTGGCTAAAAAAACACATGTTCCTCACATTTCTGTGGCAGAAAGTTCGGGAATCTGAGAGGAGCCACAAATTTCCTTCCACCCAGCGTTCCCCCAAGTCTCCCGATAAAAATGATACCTCACTTGTGTGGGTAGGCCTAGCGCCCGTGACAGGAAACGCCCCAAAGCGCAACGTGGACACATCCACATTTTTGGAAGAAAACAGAGGTGTTTTTTGCAAAGTGCCTACCTGTAGATTTTGGCCTCTAGCTCAGCCGGCACCTAGGGAAACCTACCTAACCTGTGCATTTCTGAAAACTAGAGACCTAGGGGAATCCAAGGAGGGGTGACTTGCGGAGCTCGGACCAGGTTCTGTTACCCAGAATCCTTTGCAAACCTCAAAATTTGGCTAAAAAACACATGTTCCTCACATTTCTGTGGCAGAAAGTTCGGGAATCTGAGAGGAGACACAAATTTAATTCCACCCAGCGTTCCCCCAAGTCTCCCGATAAAAATGACACCTCACTTGTGTGGGTAGGCCTAGCGCCCGCGACAGGAAACGCCCCAAAGCGCAACGTGGACACATCCAAATTTTTGGAAGAAAACAGAGGTGTTTTTTGCAAAGTGCCTACCTGTAGATTTTGGCCTCTAGTTCAGCCGGCACCTAGGGAAACCTACCAAACCTGTGCATTTCTGAAAACTAGAGACCTAGGGGAATCCAAGGAGGGGTGACGTGCGGGGCTCGGACCAGGTTCTGTTACCCAGAATCCTTTGCAAACCTCAAAATTTGGCTAAAAAAACACATGTTCCTCACATTTCTGTGGCAGAAAGTTCGGGAATCTGAGAGGAGCCACAAATTTCCTTCCACCCAGCGTTCCCCCAAGTCTCCCGATAAAAATGATACCTCACTTGTGTGGGTAGGCCTAGCGCCCGCGACAGGAAACGCCCCAAAGCGCAACGTGGACACATCCACATTTTTGGAAGAAAACAGAGGTGTTTTTTGCAAAGTGCCTACCTATAGATTTTGGCCTCTAGCTCAGCCGGCACCTAGGGAAACCTACCAAACCTGTGCATTTCTGAAAACTAGAGACCTAGGGGAATCCAAGGAGGGGTGACTTGCGGAGCTCGGACCAGGTTCTGTTACCCAGAATCCTTTGCAAACCTCAAAATTTGGCTAAAAAAACACATGTTCCTCACATTTCTGTGGCAGAAAGTTCGGGAATCTGAGAGGAGCCACAAATTTCCTTCCACCCAGCGTTCCCCCAAGTCTCCCGATAAAAATGATACCTCACTTGTGTGGGTAGGCCTAGCTCCTGCGACAGGAAACGCCCCAAAGCGCAACGTGGACACATCCAAATTTTTGGAAGAAAACAGAGGTGTTTTTAGCGAAGTGCCTACCTGTAGATTTTGGCCTCTAGCTCAGCCGGCACCTAGGGAAACCTACCAAACCTGTGCATTTCTGAAAACTAGAGACCTAGGGGAATCCAAGGAGGGGTGACTTGCGGGCTCGGACCAGGTTCTGTTACCCAGAATCCTTTGCAAACCTCAAAATTTGTCTAAAAAAACACATGTTCCTCACATTTCTGTGGCAGAAAGTTCGGGAATCTGAGAGGAGCCACAAATTTCCTTCCACCCAGCGTTCCCCCAAGTCTCCCGATAAAAATGATACCTCACTTGTGTGGGTAGGCCTAGCGCCCGCGACAGGAAACGCCCCAAAGCGCAACGTGGACACATCCAAATTTTTGGAAGAAAACAGAGGTGTTTTTTGCAAAGTGCCTACCTGTAGATTTTGGCCTCTAGCTCAGCCGGCACCTAGGGAAACCTACCAAACCTGTGCATTTCTGAAAACTAGAGACCTAGGGGAATCCAAGGAGGGGTGACTTGCGGAGCTCGGACCAGGTTCTGTTACCCAGAATCCTTTGCAAACCTCAAAATTTGGCTAAAAAAACACATGTTCCTCACATTTCTGTGGCAGAAAGTTTGGGAATCTGAGAGGAGCCACAAATTTCCTTCCACCCAGCGTTCCCCCAAGTCTCCCGATAAAAATGATACCTCACTTGTGTGGATAGGCCTAGCTCCTGCGACAGGAAACGCCCCAAAGCGCAACGTGGACACATCCAAATTTTTGGAAGAAAACAGAGGTGTTTTTTGCAAAGTGCCTACCTGTAGATTTTGGCCTCTAGCTCAGCCGGCACCTAGGGAAACCTACCAAACCTGTGCATTTCTGAAAACTAGAGACCTAGGGGAATCCAAGGAGGGGTGACTTGCTGGGCTCGGACCAGGTTCTGTTACCCAGAATCCTTTGCAAACCTCAAAATTTGGCTAGAAAAACACATGTTCCTCACATTTCTGTGGCAGAAAGTTCGGGAATCTGAGAGGAGCCACAAATTTCCTTCCACCCAGCGTTCCCCCAAGTCTCCCGATAAAAATGAAACCTCACTTGTGTGGGTAGGCCTAGCGCCCGCGACAGGAAACGCCCCAAAGCACAACGTGGACACATCCAAATTTTTGGAAGAAAACAGGTGTTTTTTGCGAAGTGCCTACCTGTAGATTTTGGCCTCCAGCTCAGCCGGAACCTTGGGAAACCTACCAAACCTGTGCATTTCTGAAAACTAGAGACCTAGGGGAATCCAAGGAGGGGTGACTTGCGGAGCACGGACCAGGTTCTGTTACCCAGAATCCTTTGCAAACCTCAATCTTTGGCTAAAAAAACACATGTTCCTCACATTTCTGTGGCAGAAAGTTCGGGAATCTGAGAGGAGCCACAAATTTCCTTCCACCCAGCGTTCCCCCAAGTCTCCCGATAAAAATGATACCTCACTTGTGTGGGTAGGCCTAGCTCCTGCGACAGGAAACGCCCCAAAGCGCAACGTGGACACATCCAAATTTTTGGAAGAAAACAGAGGTGTTTTTAGCGAAGTGCCTACCTGTAGATTTTGGCCTCTAGCTCAGCCGGCACCTAGGGAAACCTACCAAACCTGTGCATTTCTGAAAACTAGAGACCTAGGGGAATCCAAGGAGGGGTGACTTGCGGGGCTCGGACCAGGTTCTGTTACCCAGAATCCTTTGCAAACCTCAAAATTTGGCTAAAAAAACACATGTTCCTCACATTTCTGTGGCAGAAAGTTCGGGAATCTGAGAGGAGCCACAAATTTCCTTCCACCCAGCGTTCCCCCAAGTCTCCCGATAAAAATGATACCTCACTTGTGTGGGTAGGCCTAGCGCCCGCGACAGGAAACGCCCCAAAGCGCAACGTGGACACATCCACATTTTTGGAAGAAAACAGAGGTGTTTTTTGCAAAGTGCCTACCTATAGATTTTGGCCTCTAGCTCAGCCGGCACCTAGGGAAACCTACCAAACCTGTGCATTTCTGAAAACTAGAGACCTAGGGGAATCCAAGGAGGGGTGACTTGCGGAGCTCGGACCAGGTTCTGTTACCCAGAATCCTTTGCAAACCTCAAAATTTGGCTAAAAAAACACATTTTCCTCACATTTCTGTGGCAGAAAGTTCGGGAATCTGAGAGGAGCCACAAATTTCCTTCCACCCAGCGTTCCCCCAAGTCTCCCGATAAAAATGATACCTCACTTGTGTGGGTAGGCCTAGCTCCTGCGACAGGAAAGGCCCCAAAGCCCAACGTGGACACATCCAAATTTTTGGAAGAAAACAGAGGTGTTTTTAGCGAAGTGCCTACCTGTAGATTTTGGCCTCTAGCTTAGCCGGCACCTAGGGAAACCTACTAAACCTGTGTATTTCTGAAAACTAGAGACCTAGGGGAATCCAAGGAGGGGTGACTTGCGGAGCTCGGACCAGGTTCTGTTACCCAGAATCCTTTGCAAACCTCAAAATTTGGCTAAAAAAACACATGTTCCTCACATTTCTGTGGCAGAAAGTTTGGGAATCTGAGAGGAGCCACAAATTTCCTTCCACCCAGCGTTCCCCCAAGTCTCCCGATAAAAATGATACCTCACTTGTGTGGGGAGGCCTAGCTCCTGCGACAGGAAACGCCCCAAAGCGCAACGCGGACACATCCAAATTTTTGGAAGAAAACAGAGGTGTTTTTAGCGAAGTGCCTACCTGTAGATTTTGGCCTCTAGCTCAGCCGGCACCCAGGGAAACCTACCAAACCTGTGCATTTCTGAAAACTAGAGACCTAGGGGAATCCAAGGAGGGGTGACTTGCGGAGCTCGGACCAGGTTCTGTTACCCAGAATCCTTTGCAAACCTCAAAATTTGGCTAAAAAAACACATGTTCCTCACATTTCTGTGGCAGAAAGTTTGGGAATCTGAGAGGAGCCACAAATTTCCTTCCACCCAGCGTTCCCCCAAGTCTCCCGATAAAAATGATACCTCACTTGTGTGGGGAGGCCTAGCTCCTGCGACAGGAAACGCCCCAAAGCGCAACGTGGACACATCCAAATTTTTGGAAGAAAACAGAGGTGTTTTTAGCGAAGTGCCTACCTGTAGATTTTGGCCTCTAGCTCAGCCGGCACTTAGGGAAACCTACCAAACCTGTGCATTTCTGAAAACTAGAGACCTAGGGGAATCCAAGGAGGGGTGACTTGCGGGGCTCGGACCAGGTTCTGTTACCCAGAATCCTTTGCAAACCTCAAAATTTGGCTAAAAAAACTCATGTTCCTCACATTTCTGTGGCAGAAAGTTCGGGAATCTGAGAGGAGCCACAAATTTCCTTCCACCCAGCGTTCCCCCAAGTCTCCCGATAAAAATGATACCTCACTTGTGTGGGTAGGCCTAGCGCCCGCGACAGGAAACGCCCCAAAGCGCAACGTGGACACATCCAAATTTTTGGAAGAAAACAGAGGTGTTTTTTGCAAAGTGCCTACCTGTAGATTTTGGCCTCTAGCTCAGCCGGCACCTAGGGAAACCTACCAAACCTGTGCATTTCTGAAAACTAGAGACCTAGGGGAATCCAAGGAGGGGTGACTTGCGGGGCTCGGACCAGGTTCTGTTACCCAGAATCCTTTGCAAACCTCAAAATTTGGCTAAAAAAACACATGTTCCTCACATTTCTGTGGCAGAAAGTTCGGGAATCTGAGAGGAGCCACAAGTTTCCTTCCACCCAGCGTTCCCCCAAGTCTCCCGATAAAAATGATACCTCACTTGTGTGGGTAGGCCTAGCTCCTGCGACAGGAAAGGCCCCAAAGCGCAACGTGGACACATCCAAATTTTTGGAAGAAAACAGAGGTGTTTTTAGCGAAGTGCCTACCTGTAGATTTTGGCCTCTAGCTCAGCCGGCACCTAGGGAAACCTACTAAACCTGTGTATTTCTGAAAACTAGAGACCTAGGGGAATCCAAGGAGGAGTGACTTGCGGGGCTCGGACCAGGTTCTGTTACCCAGAATCCTTTGCAAACCTCAAAATTTGGCTAAAAAACACATGTTCCTCACATTTCTGTATCAGAAAGTTCGGGAATCTGAGAGGAGCCAAAAATTTCCTTCCACAAAGCGTTCCCCCAAGTCTCCCGATAAAAATGATTCCTCACTTGTGTGGGTAGGCCTAGCTCCCGCGACAGAAAACGCCCCAAAGCGCAACGTGGACACATCCAAATTTTTGGAAGAAAACAGAGGTGTTTTTAGCGAAGTACCTACCTGTAGATTTTGCCCTTTAGCTCAGCCGGCACCTAGGGAAACCTACCAAACCTGTGCATTTCTGAAAACTAGAGACCTAGGGGAATCCAAGGAGGGGTGACTTGCGGGGCTCGGACCAGGTTCTGTTACCCAGAATCCTTTGCAAACCTCACAATTTGGCTAAAAAAGCACATGTTCCTCACATTTCTGTGGCAGAAAGTTCTGGAATCTGAGAGGAGCCACCAATTTCCTTCCACCCAGCGTTCCCCCAAGTCTCCCGATAAAAATGATACCTCACTTGTGTGGGTAGGCCTAGCTCCTGCGACAGGAAACGCCCCAAAGCGCAACGTGGACACATCCAAATTTTTGGAAGAAAACAGAGGTGTTTTTAGCGAAGTGCCTACCTGTAGATTTTGGCCTCTAGCTCAGCCGGCACCTAGGGAAACCTACCAAACCTGGGCATTTCTGAAAACTGGAGACCTAGGGGAATCCAAGGAGGGGTGACTTGCGGGGCTCGGACCAGGTTCTGTTACCCAGAATCCTTTGCAAACCTCCAAATTTGGCTAAAAAACACATGTTCCTCACATTTTTGTGGCAGAAAGTTCGGGAATCTGAGAGGAGCCACAAATTTCCTTCCACCCAGCGTTCCCCCAAGTCTCCCGATAAAAATGACACCTCACTTGTGTGGGTAGGCCTAGCGCCCGCGAAAAGAAACGCCCCAAAGCGCAACGTGGACACATCCACATTTTTGGAAGAAAACAGAGGTGTTTTTTGCGAAGTACCTACCTGTAGATTTTGGCCTCAAGCTCAGCCGGCACCTAGGAAAACCTACCAAACCTGTGCATTTCTGAAAACTAGAGACCTAGGGGAATCCAAGGAGGGGTGACTTGCGGGGCTCGGACCAGGTTCTGTTACCCAGAATCCTTTGCAAACCTCAAAATTTGGCTAAAAAAACATATGTTCCTCACATTTCTGTGGCAGAAAGTTCGGGAATCTGAGAGGAGCCACAAATTTCCTTCCACCCAACGTTCCCCCATGTCTCCCGATAAAAATGATACCTCACTTGTGTGGGTAGGCCTAGCGCCCGCGACAGGAAACGCCCCAAAGCGCAACGTGGACACATCCAAATTTTTGGAAGAAAACAGAGGTGTTTTTTGCAAAGTGCCTACCTGTAGATTTTGGCCTCTAGCTCAGCCGGCACCTAGGGAAACCTACCAAACCTGTGCATTTCTGAAAACTAGAGACCTAGGGGAATCCAAGGAGGGGTGACTTGCGGGGCTCGGACCAGGTTCTGTTACCCAGAATCCTTTGCAAACCTCAAAATTTGGCTAAAAAACACATGTTCCTCACATTTTTGTGGCAGAAAGTTCGGGAATCTGAGAGGAGCCACAAATTTCCTTCCACCCAGCGTTCCCCCAAGTCTCCCGATAAAAATGATACCTCACTTGTGTGGGTAGGCCTAGCGCCCGCGAAAGGAAACGCCCCAAAGCGCAACGTGGACACATCCAAATTTTTGGAAGAAAACAGAGGTGTTTTTTGCGAAGTACCTACCTGTAGATTTTGGCCTCAAGCTCAGCCGGCACCTAGGAAAACCTACCAAACCTGTGCATTTCTGAAAACTAGAGACCTAGGGGAATCCAAGGAGGGGTGACTTGCGGGGCTCGGACCAGGTTCTGTTACCCAGAATCCTTTGCAAACCTCAAAATTTGGCTAAAAAAACATATGTTCCTCACATTTCTGTGGCAGAAAGTTCGGGAATCTGAGAGGAGCCACAAATTTCCTTCCATCCAGCGTTCCCCCATGTCTCCCGATAAAAATGATACCTCACTTGTGTGGGTAGGCCTAGCGCCCGCGACAGGAAACGCCCCAAAGCGCAACGTGGACACATCCAAATTTTTGGAAGAAAACAGAGGTGTTTTTTGCAAAGTGCCTACCTGTAGATTTTGGCATCTAGCTCAGCCGGCACCTAGGGAAACCTACCAAACCTGTGCATTTCTGAAAACTAGAGACCTAGGGGAATCCAAGGAGGGGTGACTTGCGGGGCTCGGACCAGGTTCTGTTACCCAGAATCCTTTGCAAACCTCAAAATTTGGCTAGAAAAACACATGTTCCTCACATTTCTGTGGCAGAAAGTTCGGGAATCTGAGAGGAGCCACAAATTTCCTTCCACCCAGCGTTCCCCCATGTCTCCCGATAAAAATGATACCTCACTTGTGTGGGTAGGCCTAGCGCCCGCGACAGGAAACGCCCCAAAGCGCAACGTGGACACATCCAAATTTTTGGAAGAAAACAGAGGTGTTTTTAGCGAAGTACCTAGCTGTAGATTTTGCCCTTTAGTTCAGCCGGCACCTAGGGAAACCTACCAAACCTGTGCATTTCTGAAAACTAGAGACCTAGGGGAATCCAAGGAGGGGTGACTTGCGGGGCTCGGACCAGGTTCTGTTACCCAGAATCCTTTGCAAACCTCAAAATTCGGCTAAAAAAACACATGTTCCTCACATTTCTGTGGCAGAAAGTTCTGGAATCTGAGAGGAGCCACCAATTTCCTTCCACCCAGCGTTCCCCCAAGTCTCCCGATAAAAATGATACATCACTTGTGTAGGTAGGCCTAGCTCCTGCGACAGGAAACGCCCCAAAGCGCAACGTGGACACATCCAAATTTTTGGAAGAAAACAGAGGTGTTTTTTGCAAAGTGCCTACCTGTAGATTTTGGCCTCTAGCTCAGCCGGCACCTAGGGAAACCTACCAAACCTGTGCATTTCTGAAAACTAGAGACCTAGGGGAATCCAAGGAGGGGTGACTTGCGGGGCTCGGACCAGGTTCTGTTACCCAGAATCCTTTGCAAACCTCAAAATTTGGCTAAAAAAACACATGTTCCTCACATTTCTGTGGCAGAAAGTTCGGGAATCTGAGAGGAGCCACAAATTTCCTTCCACCCAGCGTTCCCCCAAGTCTCCCGATAAAAATGATACCTCACTTGTGTGGGTAGGCCTAGCTCCTGCGACAGGAAACGCCCCAAAGCGCAACGTGGACACATCCAAATTTTTGGAAGAAAACAGAGGTGTTTTTAGCGAAGTGCCTACCTGTAGATTTTGACCTCTAGCTCAGCCGGCACCTAGGGAAACCTACCAAACCTGTGCATTTCTGACAACTAGAGACGTAGGGGAATCCAAGGAGGGGTGACTTGAGGGGCTCGGACCAGGTTCTGTTACCCAGAATCCTTTGCAAACCTCCAAATTTGGCTAAAAAAACTCATGTTCCTCATATTTCTGTGGCAGAAGGTTCGGGAATCTGAGAGGAGCCACAAATTTCCTTCCACCCAGCGTTCCCCCAAGTCTCCCGATAAAAATGATACCTCACTTGTGTGGGTAGGCCTAGCGCCCGCGCAAGGAAACGCCCCAAAGCGCAACGTGGACACATCCAAATTTTTGGAAGAAAACAGAGGTGTTTTTTGCGAAGTACCTACCTGTAGATTTTGGCCTCTAGCTCAGCCGGCACCTAGGGAAACCTACCAAACCTGTGCATTTCTGAAAACTAGAGACCTAGGGGAATCCAAGGAGGGGTGACTTGCGGGGCTCGGACCAGGTTCTGTTACCCAGAATCCTTTGCAAACCTCAAAATTTGGCTAGAAAAACACATGTTCCTCACATTTCTGTGGCAGAAAGTTCGGGAATCTGAGAGGAGCCACAAATTTCCTTCCACCCAGCGTTCCCCCAAGTCTCCCGATAAAAATGATACCTCACTTGTGTGGGTAGGCCTAGCGCCCGCGAAAGGAAACGCCCCAAAGCGCAACGTGGACACATCCAAATTTTTGGAAGAAAACAGAGGTGTTTTTTGCGAAGTACCTACCTGTAGATTTTGGCCTCTAGCTCAGCCAGCACCTAGGGAAACCTACCAAACCTGTGCATTTCTGAAAACTAGAGACCTAGGGGAATCCAAGGAGGGGTGACTTGCGGGGCTCGGACTAGGTTCTGTTACCCAGAATCCTTTGCAAACCTCAAAATTTGGCTAGAAAAACACATGTTCCTCACATTTCTGTGGCAGAAAGTTCGGGAATCTGAGAGGAGCCACAAATTTCCTTCCACCCAGCGTTCCCCCAAGTCTCCCGATAAAAATGAAACCTCACTTGTGTGGGTAGGCCTAGCGCCCGCGACAGGAAACGCCCCAAAGCGCAACATGGACACATCCACATTTTTTGGAAGAAAACAGAGGTGTTTTTTGCAAAGTGCCTACCTGTAGATTTTGACCTCTAGCTCAGCCGGCACCTAGGGAAACCTACCAAACCTGTGCATTTCTGACAACTAGAGATGTAGGGGAATCCAAGGAGGGGTGACTTGAGGGGCTCGGACCAGGTTCTGTTACCCAGAATCCTTTGCAAACCTCCAAATTTGGCTAGAAAAACACATGTTCCTCATATTTCTGTGGCAGAAGGTTCGGGAATCTGAGAGGAGCCACAAATTTCCTTCCACCCAGCGTTCCCCCAAGTCTCCCGATAAAAATGATACCTCACTTGTGTGGGTAGGCCTAGCGCCCGCGAAAGGAAACGCCCCAAAGCGCAAAGTGGACACATCCAAATTTTTGGAAGAAAACAGAGGTGTTTTTTGCGAAGTACCTACCTGTAGATTTTGGCCTCTAGCTCAGCCGGCACCTAGGGAAACCTACCAAACCTGTGCATTTCTGAAAACTAGAGACCTAGGGGAATCCAAGGAGGGGTGACTTGCTGGGCTCGGACCAGGTTCTGTTACCCAGAATCCTTTACAAACCTCAAAATTTGGCTAGAAAAACACATGTTCCTCACATTTCTGTGGCAGAAAGTTCGGGAATCTGAGAGGAGCCACAAATTTCCTTCCACCCAGCGTTCCCCCAAGTCTCCCGATAAAAATGAAACCTCACTTGTGTGGGTAGGCCTAGCGCCCGCGACAGTAAACGCCCCAAAGCACAACGTGGACACATCCAAATTTTTGGAAGAAAACAGGTGTTTTTTGCGAAGTGCCTACCTGTAGATTTTGGCCTCCAGCTCAGCCGGAACCTTGGGAAACCTACCAAACCTGTGCATTTCTGAAAACTAGAGACCTAGGGGAATCCAAGGAGGGGTGACTTGCGGAGCTCGGACCAGGTTCTGTTACCCAGAATCCTTTGCAAACCTCAAAATTTGTCTAAAAAAACACATGTTCCTCACATTTCTGTGGCAGAAAGTTCGGGAATCTGAGAGGAGCCACAAATTTCCTTCCACCCAGCGTTCCCCCAAGTCTCCCGATAAAAATGATACCTCACTTGTGTGGGTAGGCCCAGCTCCTGCGACAGGAAACGCCCCAAAGCGCAACGTGGACACATCCAAATTTTTGGAAGAAAACAGAGGTGTTTTTAGCGAAGTGCCTACCTGTAGATTTTGGCCTCTAGCTCAGCCGGCACCTAGGGAAACCTACCAAACCTGTGCATTTCTGAAAACTAGAGACCTAGGGGAATCCAAGGAGGGGTGACTTGCGGGGCTCGGACCAGGTTCTGTTACCCAGAATCCTTTGCAAACCTCAAAATTTGGCTAAAAAAACACATGTTCCTCACATTTCTGTGGCAGAAAGTTCGGGAATCTGAGAGGAGCCACAAATTTCCTTCCACCCAGCGTTCCCCCAAGTCTCCCGATAAAAATGATACCTCACTTGTGTGGGTAGGCCTAGCGCCCGCGACAGGAAACGCCCCAAATCGCAACGTGGACACATCAAAATTTTTGGAAGAAAACAGAGGTGTTTTGTGCAAAGTGCCTACCTGTAGATTTTGGCCTCTAGCTCAGCCGGCACCTAGGGAAACCTACCAAACCTGTGCATTTCTGAAAACTAGAGACCTAGGGGAATCCAAGGAGGGGTGACTTGCGGAGCTCGGACCAGGTTCTGTTACCCAGAATCCTTTGCAAACCTCAAAATTTGGCTAAAAAAACACATGTTCCTCACACTTCTGTGGCAGAAAGTTCGGGAATCTGAGAGGAGCCACAAATTTCCTTCCACCCAGCGTTCCCCCAAGTCTCCCGATAAAAATGAAACCTCACTTGTGTGGGTAGGCCTAGCTCCTGCGACAGGAAATGCCCCAAAGCGCAACGTGGACACATCCAAATTTTTGGAAGAAAAGAGAAGTGTTTTTAGCGAAGTGCCTACCTGTAGATTTTGGCCTCTAGCTCAGCCAGCACCTAGGGAAACCTACCAAACCTGTGCATTTCTGAAAACTAGAGACCTAGGGGAATCCAAGGAGGGGTGACTTGCGGGGCTCGGACTAGGTTCTGTTACCCAGAATCCTTTGCAAACCTCAAAATTTGGCTAGAAAAACACATGTTCCTCACATTTCTGTGGCAGAAAGTTCGGGAATCGGAGAGGAGCCACAAATTTCCTTCCACCCAGCGTTCCCCCAAGTCTCCCGATAAAAATGAAACCTCACTTGTGTGGGTAGGCCTAGCGCCCGCGACAGGAAACGCCCCAAAGCGCAACATGGACACATCCACATTTTTTGGAAGAAAACAGAGGTGTTTTTTGCAAAGTGCCTACCTGTAGATTTTGACCTCTAGCTCAGCCGGCACCTAGGGAAACCTACCAAACCTGTGCATTTCTGACAACTAGAGATGTAGGGGAATCCAAGGAGGGGTGACTTGAGGGGCTCGGACCAGGTTCTGTTACCCAGAATCCTTTGCAAACCTCCAAATTTGGCTAGAAAAACACATGTTCCTCATATTTCTGTGGCAGAAGGTTCGGGAATCTGAGAGGAGCCACAAATTTCCTTCCACCCAGCGTTCCCCCAAGTCTCCCGATAAAAATGATACCTCACTTGTGTGGGTAGGCCTAGCGCCCGCGAAAGGAAACGCCCCAAAGCGCAACGTGGACACATCCAAATTTTTGGAAGAAAACAGAGGTGTTTTTTGCGAAGTACCTACCTGTAGATTTTGGCCTCTAGCTCAGCCGGCACCTAGGGAAACCTACCAAACCTGTGCATTTCTGAAAACTAGAGACCTAGGGGAATCCAAGGAGGGGTGACTTGCTGGGCTCGGACCAGGTTCTGTTACCCAGAATCCTTTACAAACCTCAAAATTTGGCTAGAAAAACACATGTTCCTCACATTTCTGTGGCAGAAAGTTCGGGAATCTGAGAGGAGCCACAAATTTCCTTCCACCCAGCGTTCCCCCAAGTCTCCCGATAAAAATGAAACCTCACTTGTGTGGGTAGGCCTAGCGCCCGCGACAGTAAACGCCCCAAAGCACAACGTGGACACATCCAAATTTTTGGAAGAAAACAGGTGTTTTTTGCGAAGTGCCTACCTGTAGATTTTGGCCTCCAGCTCAGCCGGAACCTTGGGAAACCTACCAAACCTGTGCATTTCTGAAAACTAGAGACCTAGGGGAATCCAAGGAGGGGTGACTTGCGGAGCTCGGACCAGGTTCTGTTACCCAGAATCCTTTGCAAACCTCAAAATTTGTCTAAAAAAACACATGTTCCTCACATTTCTGTGGCAGAAAGTTCGGGAATCTGAGAGGAGCCACAAATTTCCTTCCACCCAGCGTTCCCCCAAGTCTCCCGATAAAAATGATACCTCACTTGTGTGGGTAGGCCCAGCTCCTGCGACAGGAAACGCCCCAAAGCGCAACGTGGACACATCCAAATTTTTGGAAGAAAACAGAGGTGTTTTTAGCGAAGTGCCTACCTGTAGATTTTGGCCTCTAGCTCAGCCGGCACCTAGGGAAACCTACCAAACCTGTGCATTTCTGAAAACTAGAGACCTAGGGGAATCCAAGGAGGGGTGACTTGCGGGGCTCGGACCAGGTTCTGTTACCCAGAATCCTTTGCAAACCTCAAAATTTGGCTAAAAAAACACATGTTCCTCACATTTCTGTGGCAGAAAGTTCGGGAATCTGAGAGGAGCCACAAATTTCCTTCCACCCAGCGTTCCCCCAAGTCTCCCGATAAAAATGATACCTCACTTGTGTGGGTAGGCCTAGCGCCCGCGACAGGAAACGCCCCAAATCGCAACGTGGACACATCAAAATTTTTGGAAGAAAACAGAGGTGTTTTGTGCAAAGTGCCTACCTGTAGATTTTGGCCTCTAGCTCAGCCGGCACCTAGGGAAACCTACCAAACCTGTGCATTTCTGAAAACTAGAGACCTAGGGGAATCCAAGGAGGGGTGACTTGCGGAGCTCGGACCAGGTTCTGTTACCCAGAATCCTTTGCAAACCTCAAAATTTGGCTAAAAAAACACATGTTCCTCACACTTCTGTGGCAGAAAGTTCGGGAATCTGAGAGGAGCCACAAATTTCCATCCACCCAGCGTTCCCCCAAGTCTCCCGATAAAAATGAAACCTCACTTGTGTGGGTAGGCCTAGCTCCTGCGACAGGAAATGCCCCAAAGCGCAACGTGGACACATCCAAATTTTTGGAAGAAAAGAGAAGTGTTTTTAGCGAAGTGCCTACCTGTAGATTTTGACCTCTAGCTCAGCCGGCACCTAGGGAAACCTACCAAACCTGTGCATTTCTGAAAACTAGAGACCTAGGGGAATCCAAGGAGGGGTGACTTGCGGGGCTCGGACCAGGTTCTGTTACCCAGAATCCTTTGCAAACCTCAAAATTTGGCTAAAAAAACACATGTTCCTCACATTTCTGTGGCAGAAAGTTCGGGAATCTGAGAGGAGCCACAAATTTCCTTCAGCCCAGCGTTCCCCCAAGTCTCCCGATAAAAATGATACCTCACTTGTGTTGGTAGGCCTAGCTCCCGTGACAGGAAACGCCCCAAAGCGCAACGTGGACACATCCAAATTTTTGGAAGAAAACAGAGGTGTTTTTAGCGAAGTACCTACCTGTAGATTTTGCCCTTTAGCTCAGCCGGCACCTAGGGAAAACTACCAAACCTGTGCATTTCTGAAAACTAGAGACCTAGGGAAATCCAAGGAGGGGTGACTTGCGGGGCTCGGACCAGGTTCTGTTACCCAGAATCCTTTGCAAACCTCAAAATTTGGCTAAAAAAACACATGTTCCTCACATTTCTGTGGCAGAAAGTTCTGGAATCTGAGAGGACCCACCAATTTCCTTCCACCCAGCGTTCCCCCAAGTCTCCCGATAAAAATGATACCTCACTTGTGTGGGTAGGCCTAGCTCCTGCGACAGGAAACGCCCCAAAGCGCAACGTGGACACATCCACATTTTTGGAAGAAAACAGAGGTGTTTTTAGCGAAGTGCCTACCTGTAGATTTTGGCCTCTAGCTCAGCCGGCACCTAGGGAAACCTACCAAACCTGTGCATTTCTGAAAACTAGAGACCTAGGGGAATCCAAGGAGGGGTGACTTGCGGGGCTCGGACCAGGTTCTGTTACCCAGAATCCTTTGCAAACCTTCAAATTTGGCTAAAAAACACATGTTCCTCACATTTCTGTGGCAGAAAGTTCGGGAATCTGAGAGGAGCCACAAATTTCCTTCCACCCAGCGTTCCCCCAAGTCTCCCTATAAAAATGATACCTCACTTGTGTGGGTAGGCCTAGCGCCCGCGAAAGGAAACGCCCCAAAGCGCAACGTGGACACATCCAAATTTTTGGAAGAAAACAGAGGTGTTTTTTGCGAAGTACCTACCTGTAGATTTTGGCCTCTAGCTCAGCCGGCACCTAGGGAAACCTACCAAACCTGTGCATTTCTGAAAACTAGAGACCTAGGGGAATCCAAGGAGGGGTGACTTGCGGGGCTCGGACCAGGTTCTGTTACCCAGAATCCTTTGCAAACCTCAAAATTTGGCTAAAAAAACACATGTTCCTCACATTTCTGTGGCAGAAAGTTCTGGAATCTGAGAGGAGCCACAAATTTCCTTCCACCCAGCGTTCCCCCAAGTCTCCCGATAAAAATGATACCTCACTTGTGTGGGTAAGCCTAGCGCCCGCGACAGGAAACGCCCCAAAGCGCAACGTGGACACATCCAAATTTTTGAAAGAAAACAGAGGTGTTTTTTGCGAAGTGCCTACCTGTAGATTTTGGCCTCTAGCTCAGCCGGCACCTAGGGAAACCTACCAAACCTGTGCATTTCTGAAAACTAGAGACCTAGGGGAATCCAAGAAGGGGTGACTTGCAGGGCTCGGACCAGGTTCTGTTACCCAGAATCCTTTGCAAACCTAAAAATTTGGCTAAAAAAACACATGTTCCTCACATTTCTGTGGCAGAAAGTTCGGGAATCTGAGAGGAGCCACAAATTTCCTTCCACCCAGCGTTCCCCCAAGTCTCCCGATAAAAATGATACCTCACTTGTGTGGGTAGGCCTAGCGCCCGCGACAGGAAACGCCCCAAAGCGCAACGTGGACACATCCAAATTTTTGGAAGAAAACAGAGGTGTTTTTTGCGAAGTACCTACCTGTAGATTTTGGCCTCTAGCTCAGCCGGCACCTAGGGAAACCTACCAAACCTGTGCATTTCTGAAAACTAGAGACCTAGGGGAATCCAAGGAGGGGTGACTTGCTGGGCTCGGACCAGGTTCTGTTACCCAGAATCCTTTGCAAACCTCAAAATTTGGCTAAAAAAACACATGTTCCTCACATTTCTGTGGCAGAAAGTTCGGGAATCTGAGAGGAGCCACAAATTTCATTCCACCCAGCGTTCCCCCAAGTCTCCCGATAAAAATGATACCTCACTTGTGTGGGTAGGCCTAGCTCCTGCGACAGGAAATGCCCCAAAGCGCAACGTGGACACATCCAAATTTTTGGAAGAAAACAGAGGTGTTTTTAGCGAAGTGCCTACCTGTAGATTTTGGCCTCTAGCTCAGCCGGCACCTAGGGAAACCTACCAAACCTGTGCATTTCTGAAAACTAGAGACCTAGGGGAATCCAAGGAGGGGTGACTTGCGGGGCTCGGACCAGGTTCTGTTACCCAGAATCCTTTGCAAACCTCAAAATTTGGCTAAAAAAACACATGTTCCTCACATTTCTGTGGCAGAAAGTTCGGGAATCTGAGAGGAGCCACAAATTTCCTTCAGCCCAGCGTTCCCCTAAGTCTCCCGATAAAAATGATACCTCACTTGTGTTGGTAGGCCTAGCTCCCGTGACAGGAAACGCCCCAAAGCGCAACGTGGACACATCCAAATTTTTGGAAGAAAACAGAGGTGTTTTTAGCGAAGTACCTACCTGTAGATTTTGCCCCTTAGCTCAGCCGGCACCAAGGGAAAACTACCAAACCTGTGCATTTCTGAAAACTAGAGACCTAGGGGAATCCAAGGAGGGGTGACTTGCGGGGCTCGACCAGGTTCTGTTACCCAGAATCCTTTGCAAACCTCAAAATTTGGCTAAAAAAACACATGTTCCTCACATTTCTGTGGCAGAAAGTTCTGGAATCTGAGAGGACCCACCAATTTCCTTCCACCCAGCGTTCCCCCAAGTCTCCCGATAAAAATGATACCTCACTTGTGTGGGTAGGCCTAGCTCCTGCGACAGGAAACGCCCCAAAGCGCAACGTGGACACATCCACATTTTTGGAAGAAAACAGAGGTGTTTTTAGCGAAGTGCCTACCTGTAGATTTTGGCCTCTAGCTCAGCCGGCACCTAGGGAAACCTACCAAACCTGTGCATTTCTGAAAACTAGAGACCTAGGGGAATCCAAGGAGGGGTGACTTGCGGGGCTCGGACCAGGTTCTGTTACCCAGAATCCTTTGCAAACCTCAAAATTTGGCTAAAAAAACACATGTTCCTCACATTTCTGTGGCAGAAAGTTCTGGAATCTGAGAGGAGCCACAAATTTCCTTCCACCCAGCGTTCCCCCAAGTCTCCCGATAAAAATGATACCTCACTTGTGTGGGTAAGCCTAGCGCCCGCGACAGGAAACGCCCCAAAGCGCAACGTGGACACATTCAAATTTTTGAAAGAAAACAGAGGTGTTTTTTGCGAAGTGCCTACCTGTAGATTTTGGCCTCTAGCTCAGCCGGCACCTAGGGAAACCTACCAAACCTGTGCATTTCTGAAAACTAGAGACCTAGGGGAATCCAAGGAGGGGTGACTTGCAGGGCTCGGACCAGGTTCTGTTACCCAGAATCCTTTGCAAACCTCAAAATTTGGCTAAAAAAACACATGTTCCTCACATTTCTGTGGCAGAAAGTTCGGGAATCTGAGAGGAGCCACAAATTTCCTTCCACCCAGCGTTCCCCCAAGTCTCCCGATAAAAATGATACCTCACTTGTGTGGGTAGGCCTAGCTCCTGCGACAGGAAACGCCCCAAAGCGCAACGTGGACACATCCAAATTTTTGGAAGAAAACAGAGGCGTTTTTAGCGAAGTGCCTACCTGTAGATTTTGGCCTCTAGCTCAGCCGGCACCTAGGGAAACCTACCAAACCTGTGCATTTCTGAAAACTAGAGACCTAGGGGAATCCAAGGAGGGGTGACTTGCGGGCTCGGACCAGGTTCTGTTACCCAGAATCCTTTGCAAACCTCAAAATTTGTCTAAAAAAACACATGTTCCTCACATTTCTGTGGCAGAAAGTTCGGGAATCTGAGAGGAGCCACAAATTTCCTTCCACCCAGCGTTCCCCCAAGTCTCCCGATAAAAATGATACCTCACTTGTGTGGGTAGGCCTAGCGCCCGCGACAGGAAACGCCCCAAAGCGCAACGTGGACACATCCAAATTTTTGGAAGAAAACAGAGGTGTTTTTTGCAAAGTGCCTACCTGTAGATTTTGGCCTCTAGCTCAGCCGGCACCTAGGGAAACCTACCAAACCTGTGCATTTCTGAAAACTAGAGACCTAGGGGAATCCAAGGAGGGGTGACTTGCGGAGCTCGGACCAGGTTCTGTTACCCAGAATCCTTTGCAAACCTCAAAATGTGGCTAAAAAAACACATGTTCCTCACATTTCTGTGGCAGAAAGTTTGGGAATCTGAGAGGAGCCACAAATTTCCTTCCACCCAGCGTTCCCCCAAGTCTCCCGATAAAAATGATACCTCACTTGTGTGGATAGGCCTAGCTCCTGCGACAGGAAACGCCCCAAAGCGCAACGTGGACACATCCAAATTTTTGGAAGAAAACAGAGGTGTTTTTTGCAAAGTGCCTACCTGTAGATTTTGGCCTCTAGCTCAGCCGGCACCTAGGGAAACCTACCAAACCTGTGCATTTCTGAAAACTAGAGACCTAGGGGAATCCAAGGAGGGGTGACTTGCTGGGCTCGGACCAGGTTCTGTTACCCAGAATCCTTTGCAAACCTCAAAATTTGGCTAGAAAAACACATGTTCCTCACATTTCTGTGGCAGAAAGTTCGGGAATCTGAGAGGAGCCACAAATTTCCTTCCACCCAGCGTTCCCCCAAGTCTCCCGATAAAAATGAAACCTCACTTGTGTGGGTAGGCCTAGCGCCCGCGACAGGAAACGCCCCAAAGCACAACGTGGACACATCCAAATTTTTGGAAGAAAACAGGTGTTTTTTGCGAAGTGCCTACCTGTAGATTTTGGCCTCCAGCTCAGCCGGAACCTTGGGAAACCTACCAAACCTGTGCATTTCTGAAAACTAGAGACCTAGGGGAATCCAAGGAGGGGTGACTTGCGGAGCACGGACCAGGTTCTGTTACCCAGAATCCTTTGCAAACCTCAATCTTTGGCTAAAAAAACACATGTTCCTCACATTTCTGTGGCAGAAAGTTCGGGAATCTGAGAGGAGCCACAAATTTCCTTCCACCCAGCGTTCCCCCAAGTCTCCCGATAAAAATGATACCTCACTTGTGTGGGTAGGCCTAGCTCCTGCGACAGGAAACGCCCCAAAGCGCAACGTGGACACATCCAAATTTTTGGAAGAAAACAGCGGTGTTTTTAGCGAAGTGCCTACCTGTAGATTTTGGCCTCTAGCTCAGCCGGCACCTAGGGAAACCTACCAAACCTGTGCATTTCTGAAAACTAGAGACCTAGGGGAATCCAAGGAGGGGTGACTTGCGGGGCTCGGACCAGGTTCTGTTACCCAGAATCCTTTGCAAACCTCAAAATTTGGCTAAAAAAACACATGTTCCTCACATTTCTGTGGCAGAAAGTTCGGGAATCTGAGAGGAGCCACAAATTTCCTTCCACCCAGCGTTCCCCCAAGTCTCCCGATAAAAATGATACCTCACTTGTGTGGGTAGGCCTAGCGCCCGCGACAGGAAACGCCCCAAAGCGCAACGTGGACACATCCACATTTTTGGAAGAAAACAGAGGTGTTTTTTGCAAAGTGCCTACCTATAGATTTTGGCCTCTAGCTCAGCCGGCACCTAGGGAAACCTACCAAACCTGTGCATTTCTGAAAACTAGAGACCTAGGGGAATCCAAGGAGGGGTGACTTGCGGAGCTCGGACCAGGTTCTGTTACCCAGAATCCTTTGCAAACCTCAAAATTTGGCTAAAAAAACACATTTTCCTCACATTTCTGTGGCAGAAAGTTCGGGAATCTGAGAGGAGCCACAAATTTCCTTCCACCCAGCGTTCCCCCAAGTCTCCCGATAAAAATGATACCTCACTTGTGTGGGTAGGCCTAGCTCCTGCGACAGGAAAGGCCCCAAAGCCCAACGTGGACACATCCAAATTTTTGGAAGAAAACAGAGGTGTTTTTAGCGAAGTGCCTACCTGTAGATTTTGGCCTCTAGCTTAGCCGGCACCTAGGGAAACCTACTAAACCTGTGTATTTCTGAAAACTAGAGACCTAGGGGAATCCAAGGAGGGGTGACTTGCGGAGCTCGGACCAGGTTCTGTTACCCAGAATCCTTTGCAAACCTCAAAATTTGGCTAAAAAAACACATGTTCCTCACATTTCTGTGGCAGAAAGTTTGGGAATCTGAGAGGAGCCACAAATTTCCTTCCACCCAGCGTTCCCCCAAGTCTCCCGATAAAAATGATACCTCACTTGTGTGGGGAGGCCTAGCTCCTGCGACAGGAAACGCCCCAAAGCGCAACGCGGACACATCCAAATTTTTGGAAGAAAACAGAGGTGTTTTTAGCGAAGTGCCTACCTGTAGATTTTGGCCTCTAGCTCAGCCGGCACCTAGGGAAACCTACCAAACCTGTGCATTTCTGAAAACTAGAGACCTAGGGGAATCCAAGGAGGGGTGACTTGCGGAGCTCGGACCAGGTTCTGTTACCCAGAATCCTTTGCAAACCTCAAAATTTGGCTAAAAAAACACATGTTCCTCACATTTCTGTGGCAGAAAGTTTGGGAATCTGAGAGGAGCCACAAATTTCCTTCCACCCAGCGTTCCCCCAAGTCTCCCGATAAAAATGATACCTCACTTGTGTGGGGAGGCCTAGCTCCTGCGACAGGAAACGCCCCAAAGCGCAACGTGGACACATCCAAATTTTTGGAAGAAAACAGAGGTGTTTTTAGCGAAGTGCCTACCTGTAGATTTTGGCCTCTAGCTCAGCCGGCACTTAGGGAAACCTACCAAACCTGTGCATTTCTGAAAACTAGAGACCTAGGGGAATCCAAGGAGGGGTGACTTGCGGGGCTCGGACCAGGTTCTGTTACCCAGAATCCTTTGCAAACCTCAAAATTTGGCTAAAAAAACTCATGTTCCTCACATTTCTGTGGCAGAAAGTTCGGGAATCTGAGAGGAGCCACAAATTTCCTTCCACCCAGCGTTCCCCCAAGTCTCCCGATAAAAATGATACCTCACTTGTGTGGGTAGGCCTAGCGCCCGCGACAGGAAACGCCCCAAAGCGCAACGTGGACACATCCAAATTTTTGGAAGAAAACAGAGGTGTTTTTTGCAAAGTGCCTACCTGTAGATTTTGGCCTCTAGCTCAGCCGGCACCTAGGGAAACCTACCAAACCTGTGCATTTCTGAAAACTAGAGACCTAGGGGAATCCAAGGAGGGGTGACTTGCGGGGCTCGGACCAGGTTCTGTTACCCAGAATCCTTTGCAAACCTCAAAATTTGGCTAAAAAAACACATGTTCCTCACATTTCTGTGGCAGAAAGTTCGGGAATCTGAGAGGAGCCACAAGTTTCCTTCCACCCAGCGTTCCCCCAAGTCTCCCGATAAAAATGATACCTCACTTGTGTGGGTAGGCCTAGCTCCTGCGACAGGAAAGGCCCCAAAGCGCAACGTGGACACATCCAAATTTTTGGAAGAAAACAGAGGTGTTTTTAGCGAAGTGCCTACCTGTAGATTTTGGCCTCTAGCTCAGCCGGCACCTAGGGAAACCTACTAAACCTGTGTATTTCTGAAAACTAGAGACCTAGGGGAATCCAAGGAGGAGTGACTTGCGGGGCTCGGACCAGGTTCTGTTACCCAGAATCCTTTGCAAACCTCAAAATTTGGCTAAAAAACACATGTTCCTCACATTTCTGTATCAGAAAGTTCGGGAATCTGAGAGGAGCCAAAAATTTCCTTCCACAAAGCGTTCCCCCAAGTCTCCCGATAAAAATGATTCCTCACTTGTGTGGGTAGGCCTAGCTCCCGCGACAGAAAACGCCCCAAAGCGCAACGTGGACACATCCAAATTTTTGGAAGAAAACAGAGGTGTTTTTAGCGAAGTACCTACCTGTAGATTTTGCCCTTTAGCTCAGCCGGCACCTAGGGAAACCTACCAAACCTGTGCATTTCTGAAAACTAGAGACCTAGGGGAATCCAAGGAGGGGTGACTTGCGGGGCACGGACCAGGTTCTGTTACCCAGAATCCTTTGCAAACCTCACAATTTGGCTAAAAAAGCACAATGTCCTCACATTTCTGTGGCAGAAAGTTCTGGAATCTGAGAGGAGCCACCAATTTCCTTCCACCCAGCGTTCCCCCAAGTCTCCCGATAAAAATGATACCTCACTTGTGTGGGTAGGCCTAGCTCCTGCGACAGGAAACGCCCCAAAGCGCAACGTGGACACATCCAAATTTTTGGAAGAAAACAGAGGTGTTTTTAGCGAAGTGCCTACCTGTAGATTTTGGCCTCTAGCTCAGCCGGCACCTAGGGAAACCTACCAAACCTGGGCATTTCTGAAAACTGGAGACCTAGGGGAATCCAAGGAGGGGTGACTTGCGGGGCTCGGACCAGGTTCTGTTACCCAGAATCCTTTGCAAACCTCCAAATTTGGCTAAAAAACACATGTTCCTCACATTTTTGTGGCAGAAAGTTCGGGAATCTGAGAGGAGCCACAAATTTCCTTCCACCCAGCGTTCCCCCAAGTCTCCCGATAAAAATGACACCTCACTTGTGTGGGTAGGCCTAGCGCCCGCGAAAAGAAACGCCCCAAAGCGCAACGTGGACACATCCACATTTTTGGAAGAAAACAGAGGTGTTTTTTGCGAAGTACCTACCTGTAGATTTTGGCCTCAAGCTCAGCCGGCACCTAGGAAAACCTACCAAACCTGTGCATTTCTGAAAACTAGAGACCTAGGGGAATCCAAGGAGGGGTGACTTGCGGGGCTCGGACCAGGTTCTGTTACCCAGAATCCTTTGCAAACCTCAAAATTTGGCTAAAAAAACATATGTTCCTCACATTTCTGTGGCAGAAAGTTCGGGAATCTGAGAGGAGCCACAAATTTCCTTCCACCCAACGTTCCCCCATGTCTCCCGATAAAAATGATACCTCACTTGTGTGGGTAGGCCTAGCGCCCGCGACAGGAAACGCCCCAAAGCGCAACGTGGACACATCCAAATTTTTGGAAGAAAACAGAGGTGTTTTTTGCAAAGTGCCTACCTGTAGATTTTGGCCTCTAGCTCAGCCGGCACCTAGGGAAACCTACCAAACCTGTGCATTTCTGAAAACTAGAGACCTAGGGGAATCCAAGGAGGGGTGACTTGCGGGGCTCGGACCAGGTTCTGTTACCCAGAATCCTTTGCAAACCTCAAAATTTGGCTAAAAAACACATGTTCCTCACATTTTTGTGGCAGAAAGTTCGGGAATCTGAGAGGAGCCACAAATTTCCTTCCACCCAGCGTTCCCCCAAGTCTCCCGATAAAAATGATACCTCACTTGTGTGGGTAGGCCTAGCGCCCGCGAAAGGAAACGCCCCAAAGCGCAACGTGGACACATCCAAATTTTTGGAAGAAAACAGAGGTGTTTTTTGCGAAGTACCTACCTGTAGATTTTGGCCTCAAGCTCAGCCGGCACCTAGGAAAACCTACCAAACCTGTGCATTTCTGAAAACTAGAGACCTAGGGGAATCCAAGGAGGGGTGACTTGCGGGGCTCGGACCAGGTTCTGTTACCCAGAATCCTTTGCAAACCTCAAAATTTGGCTAAAAAAACATATGTTCCTCACATTTCTGTGGCAGAAAGTTCGGGAATCTGAGAGGAGCCACAAATTTCCTTCCACCCAGCGTTCCCCCATGTCTCCCGATAAAAATGATACCTCACTTGTGTGGGTAGGCCTAGCGCCCGCGACAGGAAACGCCCCAAAGCGCAACGTGGACACATCCAAATTTTTGGAAGAAAACAGAGGAGTTTTTTGCAAAGTGCCTACCTGTAGATTTTGGCATCTAGCTCAGCCGGCACCTAGGGAAACCTACCAAACCTGTGCATTTCTGAAACCTAGAGACCTAGGGGAATCCAAGGAGGGGTGACTTGCGGGGCTCGGACCAGGTTCTGTTACCCAGAATCCTTTGCAAACCTCAAAATTTGGCTAGAAAAACACATGTTCCTCACATTTCTGTGGCAGAAAGTTCGGGAATCTGAGAGGAGCCACAAATTTCCTTCCACCCAGCGTTCCCCCATGTCTCCCGATAAAAATGATACCTCACTTGTGTGGGTAGGCCTAGCGCCCGCGACAGGAAACGCCCCAAAGCGCAACGTGGACACATCCAAATTTTTGGAAGAAAACAGAGGTGTTTTTTGCAAAGTGCCTACCTGTAGATTTTGGCATCTAGCTCAGCCGGCACCTAGGAAAACCTACCAAACCTGTGCATTTCTGAAAACTAGAGACCTAGGGGAATCCAAGGAGGGGTGACTTGCGGGGCTCGGACCAGGTTCTGTTACCCAGAATCCTTTGCAAACCTCAAAATTTGGCTAAAAAAACATATGTTCCTCACATTTCTGTGGCAGAAAGTTCGGGAATCTGAGAGGAGCCACAAATTTCCTTCCACCCAGCGTTCCCCCATGTCTCCCGATAAAAATGATACCTCACTTGTGTGGGTAGGCCTAGCGCCCGCGACAGGAAACGCCCCAAAGCGCAACGTGGACACATCCAAATTTTTGGAAGAAAACAGAGGAGTTTTTTGCAAAGTGCCTACCTGTAGATTTTGGCATCTAGCTCAGCCGGCACCTAGGGAAACCTACCAAACCTGTGCATTTCTGAAACCTAGAGACCTAGGGGAATCCAAGGAGGGGTGACTTGCGGGGCTCGGACCAGGTTCTGTTACCCAGAATCCTTTGCAAACCTCAAAATTTGGCTAGAAAAACACATGTTCCTCACATTTCTGTGGCAGAAAGTTCGGGAATCTGAGAGGAGCCACAAATTTCCTTCCACCCAGCGTTCCCCCATGTCTCCCGATAAAAATGATACCTCACTTGTGTGGGTAGGCCTAGCGCCCGCGACAGGAAACGCCCCAAAGCGCAACGTGGACACATCCAAATTTTTGGAAGAAAACAGAGGTGTTTTTTGCAAAGTGCCTACCTGTAGATTTTGGCATCTAGCTCAGCCGGCACCTAGGGAAACCTACCAAACCTGTGCATTTCTGAAAACTAGAGACCTAGGGGAATCCAAGGAGGGGTGACTTGCGGGGCTCGGACCAGGTTCTGTTACCCAGAATCCTTTGCAAACCTCAAAATTTGGCTAGAAAAACACATGTTCCTCACATTTCTGTGGCAGAAAGTTCGGGAATCTGAGAGGAGCCACCAATTTCCTTCCACCCAGCGTTCCCCCAAGTCTCCCGATAAAAATGATACCTCACTTGTGTGGGTAGGCCTAGCTCCCGCGACAGGAAACGCCCCAAAGCGCAACGTGGACACATCCAAATTTTTGGAAGAAAACAGAGGTGTTTTTAGCGAAGTACCTAGCTGTAGATTTTGCCCTTTAGTTCAGCCGGCACCTAGGGAAACCTACCAAACCTGTGCATTTCTGAAAACTAGAGACCTAGGGGAATCCAAGGAGGGGTGACTTGCGGGGCTCGGACCAGGTTCTGTTACCCAGAATCCTTTGCAAACCTCAAAATTCGGCTAAAAAAACACATGTTCCTCACATTTCTGTGGCAGAAAGTTCTGGAATCTGAGAGGAGCCACCAATTTCCTTCCACCCAGCGTTCCCCCAAGTCTCCCGATAAAAATGATACATCACTTGTGTAGGTAGGCCTAGCTCCTGCGACAGGAAACGCCCCAAAGTGCAACGTGGACACATCCAAATTTTTGGAAGAAAACAGAGGTGTTTTTTGCAAAGTGCCTACCTGTAGATTTTGGCCTCTAGCTCAGCCGGCACCTAGGGAAACCTACCAAACCTGTGCATTTCTGAAAACTAGAGACCTAGGGGAATCCAAGGAGGGGTGACTTGCGGGGCTCGGACCAGGTTCTGTTACCCAGAATCCTTTGCAAACCTCCAAATTTGGCTAAAAAACACATGTTCCTCACATTTCTGTGGCAGAAAGTTCGGGAATCTGAGAGGAGCCACAAATTTCCTTCCACCCAGCGTTCCCCCAAGTCTCCCGATAAAAATGATACCTCACTTGTGTGGGTAGGCCTAGCTCCTGCGACAGGAAACGCCCCAAAGCGCAACATGGACACATCCAAATTTTTGGAAGAAAACAGAGGTGTTTTTAGCGAAGTGCCTACCTGTAGATTTTGACCTCTAGCTCAGCCGGCACCTAGGGAAACCTACCAAACCTGTGCATTTCTGACAACTAGAGACGTAGGGGAATCCAAGGAGGGGTGACTTGAGGGGCTCGGACCAGGTTCTGTTACCCAGAATCCTTTGCAAACCTCCAAATTTGGCTAAAAAAACTCATGTTCCTCATATTTCTGTGGCAGAAGGTTCGGGAATCTGAGAGGAGGCACAAATTTCCTTCCTCCCAGCGTTCCCCCAAGTCTCCCGATAAAAATGATACCTCACTTGTGTGGGTAGGCCTAGCGCCCGCGCAAGGAAACGCCCCAAAGCGCAACGTGGACACATCCAAATTTTTGGAAGAAAACAGAGGTGTTTTTTGCGAAGTACCTACCTGTAGATTTTGGCCTCTAGCTCAGCCGGCACCTAGGGAAACCTACCAAACCTGTGCATTTCTGAAAACTAGAGACCTAGGGGAATCCAAGGAGGGGTGACTTGCGGGGCTCGGACCAGGTTCTGTTACCCAGAATCCTTTGCAAACCTCAAAATTTGGCTAGAAAAACACATGTTCCTCACATTTCTGTGGCAGAAAGTTCGGGAATCTGAGAGGAGCCACAAATTTCCTTCCACCCAGCGTTCCCCCAAGTCTCCCGATAAAAATGATACCTCACTTGTGTGGGTAGGCCTAGCGCCGGCGAAAGGAAACGCCCCAAAGCGCAACGTGGACACATCCAAATTTTTGGAAGAAAACAGAGGTGTTTTTTGCGAAGTACCTACCTGTAGATTTTGGCCTCTAGCTCAGCCAGCACCTAGGGAAACCTACCAAACCTGTGCATTTCTGAAAACTAGAGACCTAGGGGAATCCAAGGAGGGGTGACTTGCGGGGCTCGGACTAGGATCTGTTACCCAGAATCCTTTGCAAACCTCAAAATTTGGCTAGAAAAACACATGTTCCTCACATTTCTGTGGCAGAAAGTTCGGGAATCTGAGAGGAGCCACAAATTTCCTTCCACCCAGCGTTCCCCCAAGTCTCCCGATAAAAATGAAACCTCACTTGTGTGGGTAGGCCTAGCGCCCGCGACAGGAAACGCCCCAAAGCGCAACATGGACACATCCACATTTTTTGGAAGAAAACAGAGGTGTTTTTTGCAAAGTGCCTACCTGTAGATTTTGACCTCTAGCTCAGCCGGCACCTAGGGAAACCTACCAAACCTGTGCATTTCTGACAACTAGAGATGTAGGGGAATCCAAGGAGGGGTGACTTGAGGGGCTCGGACCAGGTTCTGTTACCCAGAATCCTTTGCAAACCTCCAAATTTGGCTAGAAAAACACATGTTCCTCATATTTCTGTGGCAGAAGGTTCGGGAATCTGAGAGGAGCCACAAATTTCCTTCCACCCAGCGTTCCCCCAAGTCTCCCGATAAAAATGATACCTCACTTGTGTGGGTAGGCCTAGCGCCCGCAAAAGGAAACGCCCCAAAGCGCAAAGTGGACACATCCAAATTTTTGGAAGAAAACAGAGGTGTTTTTTGCGAAGTACCTACCTGTAGATTTTGGCCTCTAGCTCAGCCGGCACCTAGGGAAACCTACCAAACCTGTGCATTTCTGAAAACTAGAGACCTAGGGGAATCCAAGGAGGGGTGACTTGCTGGGCTCGGACCAGGTTCTGTTACCCAGAATCCTTTACAAACCTCAAAATTTGGCTAGAAAAACACATGTTCCTCACATTTCTGTGGCAGAAAGTTCGGGAATCTGAGAGGAGCCACAAATTTCCTTCCACCCAGCGTTCCCCCAAGTCTCCCGATAAAAATGAAACCTCACTTGTGTGGGTAGGCCTAGCGCCCGCGACAGTAAACGCCCCAAAGCACAACGTGGACACATCCAAATTTTTGGAAGAAAACAGGTGTTTTTTGCGAAGTGCCTACCTGTAGATTTTGGCCTCCAGCTCAGCCGGAACCTTGGGAAACCTACCAAACCTGTGCATTTCTGAAAACTAGAGACCTAGGGGAATCCAAGGAGGGGTGACTTGCGGAGCTCGGACCAGGTTCTGTTACCCAGAATCCTTTGCAAACCTCAAAATTTGTCTAAAAAAACACATGTTCCTCACATTTCTGTGGCAGAAAGTTCGGGAATCTGAGAGGAGCCACAAATTTCCTTCCACCCAGCGTTCCCCCAAGTCTCCCGATAAAAATGATACCTCACTTGTGTGGGTAGGCCCAGCTCCTGCGACAGGAAACGCCCCAAAGCGCAACGTGGACACATCCAAATTTTTGGAAGAAAACAGAGGTGTTTTTAGCGAAGTGCCTACCTGTAGATTTTGGCCTCTAGCTCAGCCGGCACCTAGGGAAACCTACCAAACCTGTGCATTTCTGAAAACTAGAGACCTAGGGGAATCCAAGGAGGGGTGACTTGCGGGGCTCGGACCAGGTTCTGTTACCCAGAATCCTTTGCAAACCTCAAAATTTGGCTAAAAAAACACATGTTCCTCACATTTCTGTGGCAGAAAGTTCGGGAATCTGAGAGGAGCCACAAATTTCCTTCCACCCAGCGTTCCCCCAAGTCTCCCGATAAAAATGATACCTCACTTGTGTGGGTAGGCCTAGCGCCCGCGACAGGAAACGCCCCAAATCGCAACGTGGACACATCAAAATTTTTGGAAGAAAACAGAGGTGTTTTGTGCAAAGTGCCTACCTGTTGATTTTGGCCTCTAGCTCAGCCGGCACCTAGGGAAACCTACCAAACCTGTGCATTTCTGAAAACTAGAGACCTAGGGGAATCCAAGGAGGGGTGACTTGCGGAGCTCGGACCAGGTTCTGTTACCCAGAATCCTTTGCAAACCTCAAAATTTGGCTAAAAAAACACATGTTCCTCACACTTCTGTGGCAGAAAGTTCGGGAATCTGAGAGGAGCCACAAATTTCCATCCACCCAGCGTTCCCCCAAGTCTCCCGATAAAAATGAAACCTCACTTGTGTGGGTAGGCCTAGCTCCTGCGACAGGAAATGCCCCAAAGCGCAACGTGGACACATCCAAATTTTTGGAAGAAAAGAGAAGTGTTTTTAGCGAAGTGCCTACCTGTAGATTTTGGCCTCTAGCTCAGCCAGCACCTAGGGAAACCTACCAAACCTGTGCATTTCTGAAAACTAGAGACCTAGGGGAATCCAAGGAGGGGTGACTTGCGGGGCTCGGACTAGGTTCTGTTACCCAGAATCCTTTGCAAACCTCAAAATTTGGCTAGAAAAACACATGTTCCTCACATTTCTGTGGCAGAAAGTTCGGGAATCTGAGAGGAGCCACAAATTTCCTTCCACCCAGCGTTCCCCCAAGTCTCCCGATAAAAATGAAACCTCACTTGTGTGGGTAGGCCTAGCGCCCGCGACAGGAAACGCCCCAAAGCGCAACATGGACACATCCACATTTTTTGGAAGAAAACAGAGGTGTTTTTTGCAAAGTGCCTACCTGTAGATTTTGACCTCTAGCTCAGCCGGCACCTAGGGAAACCTACCAAACCTGTGCATTTCTGACAACTAGAGATGTAGGGGAATCCAAGGAGGGGTGACTTGAGGGGCTCGGACCAGGTTCTGTTACCCAGAATCCTTTGCAAACCTCCAAATTTGGCTAGAAAAACACATGTTCCTCATATTTCTGTGGCAGAAGGTTCGGGAATCTGAGAGGAGCCACAAATTTCCTTCCACCCAGCGTTCCCCCAAGTCTCCCGATAAAAATGATACCTCACTTGTGTGGGTAGGCCTAGCGCCCGCGAAAGGAAACGCCCCAAAGCGCAACGTGGACACATCCAAATTTTTGGAAGAAAACAGAGGTGTTTTTTGCGAAGTACCTACCTGTAGATTTTGGCCTCTAGCTCAGCCGGCACCTAGGGAAACCTACCAAACCTGTGCATTTCTGAAAACTAGAGACCTAGGGGAATCCAAGGAGGGGTGACTTGCTGGGCTCGGACCAGGTTCTGTTACCCAGAATCCTTTACAAACCTCAAAATTTGGCTAGAAAAACACATGTTCCTCACATTTCTGTGGCAGAAAGTTCGGGAATCTGAGAGGAGCCACAAATTTCCTTCCACCCAGCGTTCCCCCAAGTCTCCCGATAAAAATGAAACCTCACTTGTGTGGGTAGGCCTAGCGCCCGCGACAGTAAACGCCCCAAAGCACAACGTGGACACATCCAAATTTTTGGAAGAAAACAGGTGTTTTTTGCGAAGTGCCTACCTGTAGATTTTGGCCTCCAGCTCAGCCGGAACCTTGGGAAACCTACCAAACCTGTGCATTTCTGAAAACTAGAGACCTAGGGGAATCCAAGGAGGGGTGACTTGCGGAGCTCGGACCAGGTTCTGTTACCCAGAATCCTTTGCAAACCTCAAAATTTGTCTAAAAAAACACATGTTCCTCACATTTCTGTGGCAGAAAGTTCGGGAATCTGAGAGGAGCCACAAATTTCCTTCCACCCAGCGTTCCCCCAAGTCTCCCGATAAAAATGATACCTCACTTGTGTGGGTAGGCCCAGCTCCTGCGACAGGAAACGCCCCAAAGCGCAACGTGGACACATCCAAATTTTTGGAAGAAAACAGAGGTGTTTTTAGCGAAGTGCCTACCTGTAGATTTTGGCCTCTAGCTCAGCCGGCACCTAGGGAAACCTACCAAACCTGTGCATTTCTGAAAACTAGAGACCTAGGGGAATCCAAGGAGGGGTGACTTGCGGGGCTCGGACCAGGTTCTGTTACCCAGAATCCTTTGCAAACCTCAAAATTTGGCTAAAAAAACACATGTTCCTCACATTTCTGTGGCAGAAAGTTCGGGAATCTGAGAGGAGCCACAAATTTCCTTCCACCCAGCGTTCCCCCAAGTCTCCCGATAAAAATGATACCTCACTTGTGTGGGTAGGCCTAGCGCCCGCGACAGGAAACGCCCCAAATCGCAACGTGGACACATCAAAATTTTTGGAAGAAAACAGAGGTGTTTTTAGCAAAGTACCTACCTGTAGATTTTGGCCTCTAGCTCAGCCGGCACCTAGGGAAACCTACCAAACCTGTGCATTTCTGAAAACTAGAGAACCTAGGGGAATCCAAGGAGGGGTGACTTGCTGGGCTCGGACCAGGTTCTGTTACCCAGAATCCTTTGCAAACCTCAAAATTTGGCTAGAAAAACACATGTTCCTCACACTTCTGTGGCAGAAAGTTCGGGAATCTGAGAGGAGCCACAAATTTCCATCCACCCAGCGTTCCCCCAAGTCTCCCGATAAAAATGAAACCTCACTTGTGTGGGTAGGCCTAGCTCCTGCGACAGGAAATGCCCCAAAGCGCAACGTGGACACATCCAAATTTTTGGAAGAAAAGAGAAGTGTTTTTAGCGAAGTGCCTACCTGTAGATTTTGGCCTCTAGCTCAGCCAGCACCTAGGGAAACCTACCAAACCTGTGCATTTCTGAAAACTAGAGACCTAGGGGAATCCAAGGAGGGGTGACTTGCGGGGCTCGGACTAGGTTCTGTTACCCAGAATCCTTTGCAAACCTCAAAATTTGGCTAGAAAAACACATGTTCCTCACATTTCTGTGGCAGAAAGTTCGGGAATCTGAGAGGAGCCACAAATTTCCTTCCACCCAGCGTTCCCCCAAGTCTCCCGATAAAAATGAAACCTCACTTGTGTGGGTAGGCCTAGCGCCCGCGACAGGAAACGCCCCAAAGCGCAACATGGACACATCCACATTTTTTGGAAGAAAACAGAGGTGTTTTTTGCAAAGTGCCTACCTGTAGATTTTGACCTCTAGCTCAGCCGGCACCTAGGGAAACCTACCAAACCTGTGCATTTCTGACAACTAGAGATGTAGGGGAATCCAAGGAGGGGTGACTTGAGGGGCTCGGACCAGGTTCTGTTACCCAGAATCCTTTGCAAACCTCCAAATTTGGCTAGAAAAACACATGTTCCTCATATTTCTGTGGCAGAAGGTTCGGGAATCTGAGAGGAGCCACAAATTTCCTTCCACCCAGCGTTCCCCCAAGTCTCCCGATAAAAATGATACCTCACTTGTGTGGGTAGGCCTAGCGCCCGCGAAAGGAAACGCCCCAAAGCGCAACGTGGACACATCCAAATTTTTGGAAGAAAACAGAGGTGTTTTTTGCGAAGTACCTACCTGTAGATTTTGGCCTCTAGCTCAGCCGGCACCTAGGGAAACCTACCAAACCTGTGCATTTCTGAAAACTAGAGACCTAGGGGAATCCAAGGAGGGGTGACTTGCTGGGCTCGGACCAGGTTCTGTTACCCAGAATCCTTTACAAACCTCAAAATTTGGCTAGAAAAACACATGTTCCTCACATTTCTGTGGCAGAAAGTTCGGGAATCTGAGAGGAGCCACAAATTTCCTTCCACCCAGCGTTCCCCCAAGTCTCCCGATAAAAATGAAACCTCACTTGTGTGGGTAGGCCTAGCGCCCGCGACAGTAAACGCCCCAAAGCACAACGTGGACACATCCAAATTTTTGGAAGAAAACAGGTGTTTTTTGCGAAGTGCCTACCTGTAGATTTTGGCCTCCAGCTCAGCCGGAACCTTGGGAAACCTACCAAACCTGTGCATTTCTGAAAACTAGAGACCTAGGGGAATCCAAGGAGGGGTGACTTGCGGAGCTCGGACCAGGTTCTGTTACCCAGAATCCTTTGCAAACCTCAAAATTTGTCTAAAAAAACACATGTTCCTCACATTTCTGTGGCAGAAAGTTCGGGAATCTGAGAGGAGCCACAAATTTCCTTCCACCCAGCGTTCCCCCAAGTCTCCCGATAAAAATGATACCTCACTTGTGTGGGTAGGCCCAGCTCCTGCGACAGGAAACGCCCCAAAGCGCAACGTGGACACATCCAAATTTTTGGAAGAAAACAGAGGTGTTTTTAGCGAAGTGCCTACCTGTAGATTTTGGCCTCTAGCTCAGCCGGCACCTAGGGAAACCTACCAAACCTGTGCATTTCTGAAAACTGGAGACCTAGGGGAATCCAAGGAGGGGTGACTTGCGGGGCTCGGACCAGGTTCTGTTACCCAGAATCCTTTGAAAACCTCAAAATTTGGCTAAAAAAACACATGTTCCTCACATTTCTGTGGCAGAAAGTTCGGGAATCTGAGAGGAGCCACAAATTTCCTTCCACCCAGCGTTCCCCCAAGTCTCCCGATAAAAATGATACCTCACTTGTGTGGGTAGGCCTAGCGCCCGCGACAGGAAACGCCCCAAATCGCAACGTGGACACATCAAAATTTTTGGAAGAAAACAGAGGTGTTTTGTGCAAAGTGCCTACCTGTAGATTTTGGCCTCTAGCTCAGCCGGCACCTAGGGAAACCTACCAAACCTGTGCATTTCTGAAAACTAGAGACCTAGGGGAATCCAAGGAGGGGTGACTTGCGGGTCTCGGACCAGGTTCTGTTACCCAGAATCCTTTGCAAACCTCAAAATTTGGCTAAAAAAACACATGTTCCTCACATTTCTGTGGCAGAAAGTTCGGGAATCTGAGAGGAGCCACAAATTTCCTTCAGCCCAGCGTTCCCCCAAGTCTCCCGATAAAAATGATACCTCACTTGTGTTGGTAGGCCTAGCTCCCGTGACAGGAAACGCCCCAAAGCGCAACGTGGACACATCCAAATTTTTGGAAGAAAACAGAGGTGTTTTTAGCGAAGTACCTACCTGTAGATTTTGCCCTTTAGCTCAGCCGGCACCTAGGGAAAACTACCAAACCTGTGCATTTCTGAAAACTAGAGACCTAGGGAAATCCAAGGAGGGGTGACTTGCGGGGCTCGGACCAGGTTCTGTTACCCAGAATCCTTTGCAAACCTCAAAATTTGGCTAAAAAAACACATGTTCCTCACATTTCTGTGGCAGAAAGTTCTGGAATCTGAGAGGACCCACCAATTTCCTTCCACCCAGCGTTCCCCCAAGTCTCCCGATAAAAATGATACCTCACTTGTGTGGGTAGGCCTAGCTCCTGCGACAGGAAACGCCCCAAAGCGCAACGTGGACACATCCACATTTTTGGAAGAAAACAGAGGTGTTTTTAGCGAAGTGCCTACCTGTAGATTTTGGCCTCTAGCTCAGCCGGCACCTAGGGAAACCTACCAAACCTGTGCATTTCTGAAAACTAGAGACCTAGGGGAATCCAAGGAGGGGTGACTTGCGGGGCTCGGACCAGGTTCTGTTACCCAGAATCCTTTGCAAACCTTCAAATTTGGCTAAAAAACACATGTTCCTCACATTTCTGTGGCAGAAAGTTCGGGAATCTGAGAGGAGCCACAAATTTCCTTCTCCCAGCGTTCCCCCAAGTCTCCCGATAAAAATGATACCTCACTTGTGTGGGTAGGCCTAGCGCCCGCGAAAGGAAACGCCCCAAAGCGCAACGTGGACACATCCAAATTTTTGAAAGAAAACAGAGGTGTTTTTTGCGAAGTGCCTACCTGTAGATTTTGGCCTCTAGCTCAGCCGGCACCTAGGGAAACCTACCAAACCTGTGCATTTCTGAAAACTAGAGACCTAGGGGAATCCAAGAAGGGGTGACTTGCAGGGCTCGGACCAGGTTCTGTTACCCAGAATCCTTTGCAAACCTCAAAATTTGGCTAAAAAAACACATGTTCCTCACATTTCTGTGGCAGAAAGTTCGGGAATCTGAGAGGAGCCACAAATTTCCTTCCACCCAGCGTTCCCCAAAGTCTCCCGATAAAAATGATACCTCACTTGTGTGGGTAGGCCTAGCGCCCGCGACAGGAAACGCCCCAAAGCGCAACGTGGACACATCCAAATTTTTGGAAGAAAACAGAGGTGTTTTTTGCGAAGTACCTACCTGTAGATTTTGGCCTCTAGCTCAGCCGGCACCTAGGGAAACCTACCAAACCTGTGCATTTCTGAAAACTAGAGACCTAGGGGAATCCAAGGAGGGGTGACTTGCTGGGCTCGGACCAGGTTCTGTTACCCAGAATCCTTTGCAAACCTCAAAATTTGGCTAAAAAAACACATGTTCCTCACATTTCTGTGGCAGAAAGTTCGGGAATCTGAGAGGAGCCACAAATTTCATTCCACCCAGCGTTCCCCCAAGTCTCCCGATAAAAATGATACCTCACTTGTGTGGGTAGGCCTAGCTCCTGCGACAGGAAATGCCCCAAAGCGCAACGTGGACACATCCAAATTTTTGGAAGAAAACAGAGGTGTTTTTAGCGAAGTGCCTACCTGTAGATTTTGGCCTCTAGCTCAGCCGGCACCTAGGGAAACCTACCAAACCTGTGCATTTCTGAAAACTAGAGACCTAGGGGAATCCAAGGAGGGGTGACTTGCGGGGCTCGGACCAGGTTCTGTTACCCAGAATCCTTTGCAAACCTCAAAATTTGGCTAAAAAAACACATGTTCCTCACATTTCTGTGGCAGAAAGTTCGGGAATCTGAGAGGAGCCACAAATTTCCTTCAGCCCAGCGTTCCCCCAAGTCTCCCGATAAAAATGATACCTCACTTGTGTTGGTAGGCCTAGCTCCCGTGACAGGAAACGCCCCAAAGCGCAACGTGGACACATCCAAATTTTTGGAAGAAAACAGAGGTGTTTTTAGCGAAGTACCTACCTGTAGATTTTGCCCCTTAGCTCAGCCGGCACCAAGGGAAAACTACCAAACCTGTGCATTTCTGAAAACTAGAGACCTAGGGGAATCCAAGGAGGGGTGACTTGCGGGGCTCGACCAGGTTCTGTTACCCAGAATCCTTTGCAAACCTCAAAATTTGGCTAAAAAAACACATGTTCCTCACATTTCTGTGGCAGAAAGTTCTGGAATCTGAGAGGACCCACCAATTTCCTTCCACCCAGCGTTCCCCCAAGTCTCCCGATAAAAATGATACCTCACTTGTGTGGGTAGTCCTAGCTCCTGCGACAGGAAACGCCCCAAAGCGCAACGTGGACACATCCACATTTTTGGAAGAAAACAGAGGTGTTTTTAGCGAAGTGCCTACCTGTAGATTTTGGCCTCTAGCTCAGCCGGCACCTAGGGAAACCTACCAAACCTGTGCATTTCTGAAAACTAGAGACCTAGGGGAATCCAAGGAGGGGTGACTTGCGGGGCTCGGACCAGGTTCTGTTACCCAGAATCCTTTGCAAACCTCAAAATTTGGCTAAAAAAACACATGTTCCTCACATTTCTGTGGCAGAAAGTTCTGGAATCTGAGAGGAGCCACAAATTTCCTTCCACCCAGCGTTCCCCCAAGTCTCCCGATAAAAATGATACCTCACTTGTGTGGGTAAGCCTAGCGCCCGCGACAGGAAACGCCCCAAAGCGCAACGTGGACACATCCAAATTTTTGAAAGAAAACAGAGGTGTTTTTTGCGAAGTGCCTACCTGTAGATTTTGGCCTCTAGCTCAGCCGGCACCTAGGGAAACCTACCAAACCTGTGCATTTCTGAAAACTAGAGACCTAGGGGAATCCAAGGAGGGGTGACTTGCTGGGCTCGGACCAGGTTCTGTTACCCAGAATCCTTTGCAAACCTCAAAATTTGGCTAGAAAAACACATGTTCCTCACATTTCTGTGGCAGAAAGTTCTGGAATCTGAGAGGAGCCACAAATTTCCTTCCACCCAGCGTTCCCCCAAGTCTCCCGATAAAAATGATACCTCACTTGTATGGGTAGGCCTAGCGCCCGCGAAAGGAAACGCCCCAAAGCGCAACGTGGACACATCCAAATTTTTGGAAGAAAACAGAGGTGTTTTTTGCGAAGTACCTACCTGTAGATTTTGGCCTCTAGCTCAGCAGGCACCTAGGGAAACCTACCAAACCTGTGCATTTCTGAAAACTAGAGACCTAGGGGAATCCAAGGAGGGGTGACTTGCGGGGCTCGGACCAGGTTCTGTTACCCAGAATCCTTTGCAAACCTCAAAATTTGGCTAAAAAAACACATGTTCCTCACATTTCTGTGGCAGAAAGTTCTGGAATCTGAGAGGACCCACCAATTTCCTTCCACCCAGCGTTCCCCCAAGTCTCCCGATAAAAATGATACCTCACTTGTGTGGGTAAGCCTAGCGCCCGCGACAGGAAACGCCCCAAAGCGCAACGTGGACACATCCAAATTTTTGGAAGAAAACAGAGGTGATTTTTGCGAAGTACCTACCTGTAGATTTTGGCTTCTAGCTCAGCCGGCACCTAGGGAAACCTACCAAACCTGTGCATTTCTGAAAACTAGAGACCTAGGGGAATCCAAGGAGGGTTGACTTGCGGGGCTCGGACCAGGTTCTGTTACCCAGAATCCTTTGCAAACCTCAAAATTTGGCTAAAAAAACAAATGTTCCTCACATTTCTGTGGCAGAAAGTTCTGGAATCTGAGAGGACCCACCAATTTCCTTCCACCCAGCGTTCCCCCAAGTCTCCCGATAAAAATGATACCTCACTTGTGTGGGTAGGCCTAGCTCCTGCGACAGGAAACGCCCCAAAGCGCAACGTGGACACATCCACATTTTTGGAAGAAAACAGAGGTGTTTTTAGCGAAGTGCCTACCTGTAGATTTTGGCCTCTAGCTCAGCCGGCACCTAGGGAAACCTACAAAACCTGTGCATTTCTGAAAACTAGAGACCTAGGGGAATCCAAGGAGGGGTGACTTGCGGGGCTCGGACCAGGTTCTGTTACCCAGAATCCTTTGCAAACCTCCAAATTTGGCTAAAAAACACATGTTCCTCACATTTCTGTGGCAGAAAGTTCGGGAATCTGAGAGGAGCCACAAATTTCCTTCCACCCAGCGTTCCCCCAAGTCTCCCGATAAAAATGATACCTCACTTGTGTGGGTAGGCCTAGCGCCCGCGAAAGGAAACGCCCCAAAGCGCAACGTGGACACATCCAAATTTTTGGAAGAAAACAGAGGTGTTTTTTGCGAAGTACCTACCTGTAGATTTTGGCCTCTAGCTCAGCAGGCACCTAGGGAAACCTACCAAACCTGTGCATTTCTGAAAACTAGAGACCTAGGGGAATCCAAGGAGGGGTGACTTGCGGGGCTCGGACCAGGTTCTGTTACCCAGAATCCTTTGCAAACCTCAAAATTTGGCTAAAAAAACACAAGTTCCTCACATTTCTGTGGCAGAAAGTTCTGGAATCTGAGAGGACCCTCCAATTTCCTTCCACCCAGCGTTCCCCCAATTCTCCCGATAAAAATGATACCTCACTTGTGTGGGTAAGCCTAGCGCCCGCGACAGGAAACGCCCCAAAGCGCAACGTGGACACATCCAAATTTTTTAAAGAAAACAGAGGTGTTTTTTGCGAAGTGCCTACCTGTAGATTTTGGCCTCTAGCTCAGCCGGCACCTAGGGAAACCTACCAAACCTGTGCATTTCTGAAAACTAGAGACCTAGGGGAATCCAAGGAGGGGTGACTTGCGGGGCTCGGACCAGGTTCTGTTACCCAGAATCCTTTGCAAACCTCCAAATTTGGCTAAAAAACACATGTTCCTCACATTTCTGTGGCAGAAAGTTCGGGAATCTGAGAGGAGCCACAAATTTCCTTCCACCCAGCGTTCCCCCAAGTCTCCCGATAAAAATGATACCTCACTTGTGTGGGTAGGCCTAGCGCCCGCGAAAGGAAACGCCCCAAAGCGCAACGTGGACACATCCAAATTTTTGGAAGAAAACAGAGGTGTTTTTTGCGAAGTACCTACCTGTAGATTTTGGCCTCTAGCTCAGCCAGCACCTAGGGAAACCTACCAAACCTGTGCATTTCTGAAAACTAGAGACCTAGGGGAATCCAAGGAGGGGTGACTTGCTGGGCTCGGACCAGGTTCTGTTACCCAGAATCCTTTGCAAACCTCAAAATTTGGATAAAAAAAACACATGTTCCTCACATTTCTGTGGCAGAAAGTTCGGGAATCTGAGAGGAGCCACAAATTTCCTTCCACCCAGCCTTCCCCCAAGTCTCCCGATAAAAATGATACCTCACTTGTGTGGGTAGGCCTAGCGCCCGCGACAGGAAACGCCCCAAAGCGCAACGTGGACACATCCAAATTTTTGGAAGAAAACAGAGGTGTTTTTGCGAAGTACCTACCTGTAGATTTTGGCCTCTAGCTCAGCCGGCACCTAGGGAAACCTACCAAACCTGTGCATTTCTGAAAACTAGAGACCTAGGGGAATCCAAGGAGGGGTGACTTGCTGGGCTCGGACCAGGTTCTGTTACCCAGAATCCTTTGCAAACCTCAAAATTTGGCTAAAAAAACACATGTTCCTCACATTTCTGTGGCAGAAAGTTCTGGAATCTGAGAGGAGCCACCAATTTCCTTCCACCCAGCGTTCCCCCAAGTCTCCCGATACAATTGATACCTCACTTGTGTGGGTAGGCCTAGTGCCCGCGACAGGAAAGGCCCCAAAGCGCAACGTGGACACATCCACATTTTTTGGAAGAAAACAGAGGTGTTTTTTGCAAAGTGCCTACCTGTAGATTTTGGCCTCTAGCTCAGCCGGCACCTAGGGAAACCTACCAAACCTGTGCATTTCTGAAAACTAGAGACCTAGGGGAATCCAAGGAGGGGTGACTTGCTGGGTTCGGACCAGGTTCTGTTACCCAGAATCCTTTGCAAACCTCAAAATTTGGCTAGAAAAACACATGTTCCTCACATTTCTGTGGCAGAAAGTTCTGGAATCTGAGAGGAGCCACAAATTTCCTTCCACCCAGCGTTCCCCCAAGTCTCCCGATAAAAATGATACCTCACTTGTGTGGGTAAGCCTAGCGCCCGCGACAGGAAACACCCCAAAGCGCAACGTGGACACATCCACATTTTTGAAAGAAAACAGAGGTGTTTTTTGCGAAGTGCCTACCTGTAGATTTTGGCCTCCAGCTCAGCCGGCACCTAGGGAAACCTACCAAACCTGTGCATTTCTGAAAACTAGAGACCTAGGGGAATCCAAGGAGGGGTGACTTGCAGGGCTCGGACCAGGTTCTGTTACCCAGAATCCTTTGCAAACCTCAAAATTTGGCTACAAAAACACATGTTCCTCACATTTCTGTGGCAGAAAGTTCGGGAATCTGAGAGGAGCCACAAATTTCCTTCCACCCAGCGTTCCCCCAAGTCTCCCGATAAAAATGATACCTCACTTGTGTGGGTAGGCCTAGCGCCCGCGACAGGAAACGCCCCAAAGCGCAACGTGGACACATCCAAATTTTTGGAAGAAAACAGAGGACTTTTTTGCGAAGTACCTACCTGTAGATTTTGGCCTCTAGCTCAGCCGGCACCTAGGGAAACCTACCAAACCTGTGCATTTCCGAAAACTAGAGACCTAGGGGAATCCAAGGAGGGGTAACTTGCTGGGCTCGGACCAGGTTCTGTTACCCAGAATCCTTTGCAAACCTCAAAATTTGGCAAAAAAAACACATGTTCCTCACATTTCTGTGGCAGAAAGTTTGGGAATCTGAGAGGAGCCACAAATTTCCTTCCACCCAGCGTTCCCCCAAGTCTCCCGATAAAAATGATAACTCACTTGTGTGGGTAGGCCTAGCTCCTGCGACAGGAAACGCCCGAAAGCGCAACGTGGACACATCCAAATTTTGGGAAGAAAACAGAGGTGTTTTTAGCGAAGTGCCTACCTGTAGATTTTTGCCTCTAGCTCAGCCGGCACCTAGGGAAACTTACCAAACCTGTGCATTTCTGAAAACTAGAGACCTAGGGGAATCCAAGGAGGGGTGACTTGCGGGGCTCGGACCAGGTTCTGTTACCCAGAATCCTTTGCAAACCTCCAAATTTGGCTAAAAAACACATGTTCCTCACATTTCTGTGGCAGAAAGTTTGGGAATCTGAGAGGAGCCACAAATTTCCTTCCACCCAGCGTTCCCCCAAGTCTCCCGATAAAAATGATACCTCACTTGTGTGGGTAGGCCTAGCGCCCGCGAAAGGAAACGCCCCAAAGCGCAACGTGGACACATCCAAATTTTTGGAAGAAAACAGAGTTGTTTTTTGCGAAGTACCTACCTGTAGATTTTGGCCTCTAGCTCAGCCGGCACATAGGGAAACCTACGAAACCTGTGCATTTCTGAAAACTAGAGACCTAGGGGAATCCAAGGAGGGGTGACTTGCGGGGCTCGGACCAGGTTCTGTTACCCAGAATCCTTTGCAAACCTAATAATTTGGCTAAAAAAACACATGTTCCTCACATTTCTGTGGCAGAAAGTTCTGGAATCTGAGAGGAGCCACAAATTTCCTTCCACCCAGCGTTCCCCCAAGTCTCCCGATAAAAATGATACCTCACTTGTGTGGGTAAGCCTAGCGCCCGCGACAGGAAACGCCCCAAAGCGCAACGTGGACACATCCAAATTTTTGAAAGAAAACAGAGGTGTTTTTTGCGAAGTGCCTACCTGTAGATTTTGGCCTCTAGCTCAGCCGGCACCTAGGGAAACCTACCAAACCTGTGCATTTCTGAAAACTAGAGACCTAGGGGAATCCAAGGAGGGGTGACTTGCAGGGCTCGGACCAGGTTCTGTTACCCAGAATCCTTTGCAAACCTAAAAATTTGGCTAAAAAAACACATGTTCCTCACATTTCTGTGGCAGAAAGTTCGGGAATCTGAGAGGAGCCACAAATTTCCTTCCACCCAGCGTTCCCCCAAGTCTCCCGATAAAAATGATACCTCACTTGAGTGGGTAGGCCTAGCGCCCGCGACAGGAAACGCCCCAAAGCGCAACGTGGACACATCCAAATTTTTGGAAGAAAACAGAGGTGTTTTTTGCGAAGTACCTACCTGTAGATTTTGGCCTCTAGCTCAGCCGGCACCTAGGGAAACCTACCAAACCTGTGCATTTCTGAAAACTAGAGACCTACGGGAATCCAAGGAGGGGTGACTTGCGGGGCTCGGACCAGGTTCTGTTACCCAGAATCCTTTGCAAACCTCAAAATTTGGCTAAAAAAACACATGTTCCTCACATTTCTGTGGCAGAAAGTTCTGGAATCTGAGAGGACCCACCAATTTCCTTCCACCCAGCGTTCCCCCAAGTCTCCCGATAAAAATGATACCTCACTTGTGTGGGTAGGCCTAGCTCCTGCGACAGGAAACGCCCCAAAGCGCAACGTGGACACATCCACATTTTTGGAAGAAAAGAGAGGTGTTTTTAGCGAAGTGCCTACCTGTAGATTTTGGCCTCTAGCTCAGCCGGCACCTAGGGAAACCTACCAAACCTGTGCATTTCTGAAAACTAGAGACCTAGGGGAATCCAAGGAGGGGTGACTTGCGGGGCTCGTGCCAGGTTCTGTTACCCAAAATCCTTTGCAAACCTCAAAATTTGGCTAAAAAAACACATGTTCCTCACATTTCTGTGGCAGAAAGTTCGGGAATCTGAGAGGAGCCACAAATTTCCTTCCACCCAGCCTTCCCCCAAGTCTCCCGATAAAAATGATACCTCACTTGTGTGGGTAGGCCTAGCGCCCGCGACAGGAAACGCCCCAAAGCGCAACGTGGACACATCAAAATTTTTGGAAGAAAACAGAGGTGTTTTTTGCGAAGTACCTACCTGTAGATTTTGGCCTCTAGCTCAGCCGGCACCTACTGAAACCTACCAAACCTGTGCATTTCTGAAAACTAGAGACCTAGGGGAATCCAAGGAGGGGTGACTTGCTGGGCTCGGACCAGGTTCTGTTACCCAAAATCCTTTGCAAACCTCAAAATTTGGCTAAAAAAACACATGTTCCTCACATTTCTGTGGCAGAAAGTTCTGGAATCTGAGAGGAGCCACCAATTTTCTTTCACCCAGCGTTCCCCCAAGTCTCCCGATAAAAATGATACCTCACTTGTGTGGGTAGGCCTAGCGCCCGCGACAGGAAAGGCCCCAAAGCGCAACGTGGACACATCCACATTTTTTGGAAGAAAACAGAGGTGTTTTTTGCAAAGTGCCTACCTGTAGATTTTGGCCTCTAGCTCAGCCGCCACCTAGGGAAACCTACCAAACCTGTGCATTTCTGAAAACTAGAGACCTAGGGAAATCCAAGGAGGGGTGACTTGCTGGGTTCGGACCAGGTTCTGTTACCCAGAATCCTTTGCAAACCTCAAAATTTGGCTAGAAAAACACATGTTCCTCACATTTCTGTGGCAGAAAGTTCTGGAATCTGAGAGGAGCCACAAATTTCCTTCCACCCAGCGTTCCCCCAAGTCTCCCGATAAAAATGATACCTCACTTGTGTGGGTAAGCCTAGCGCCCGCGACAGGAAACGCCCCAAAGCGCAACGTGGACACATACAAATTTTTGAAAGAAAACAGAGGTGTTTTTTGCGAAGTGCCTACCTGTAGATTTTGGCCTCCAGCTCAGCTGGCACCTAGGGAAACCTACCAAACCTGTGCATTTCTGAAAACTAGAGACCTAGGGGAATCCAAGGAGGGGTGACTTGCAGGGCTCGGACCAGGTTCTGTTACCCAGAATCCTTTGCAAACCTCAAAATTTGGCTACAAAAACACATGTTCCTCACATTTCTGTGGCAGAAAGTTCGGGAATCTGAGAGGAGCCACAAATTTCCTTCCACCCAGCGTTCCCCCAAGTCTCCCGATAAAAATGATACCTCACTTGTGTGGGTAGGCCTAGCGCCCGCGACAGGAAACGCCCCAAAGCGCAACGTGGACACATCCAAATTTTTGGAAGAAAACAGAGGTCTTTTTTGCGAAGTACCTACCTGTAGATTTTGGCCTCTAGCTCAGCCGGCACCTAGGGAAACCTACCAAACCTGTGCATTTCTGAAAACTAGAGACCTAGGGGAATCCAAGGAGGGGTGACTTGCTGGGCTCGGACCAGGTTCTGTTACCCAGAATCCTTTGCAAACCTCAAAATTTGGCTAAAAAAACACATGTTCCTCACATTTCTGTGGCAGAAAGTTTGGGAATCTGAGAGGAGCCACAAATTTCCTTCCACCCAGCGTTCCCCCAAGTCTCCCGATAAAAATGATACCTCACTTGTGTGGGTAAGCCTAGCGCCCGCGACAGGAAACGCCCCAAAGCGCAAAGTGGACACATCCAAATTTTTGAAAGAAAACAGAGGTGTTTTTTGCGAAGTGCCTACCTGTAGATTTTGGCCTCTAGCTCAGCCGGCACCTAGGGAAACCTACCAAACCTGTGCATTTCTGAAAACTAGAGACCTAGGGGAATCCAAGGAGGGGTGACTTGCAGGGCTCGGACCAGGTTCTGATACCCAGAATCCTTTGCAAACCTCAAAATTTGGCTAAAAAAACACATGTTCCTCACATTTCTGTGGCAGAAAGTTCTGGAATCTGAGAGGAGCCACAAATTTCCTTCCACCCAGCGTTCCCCCAAGTCTCCTGATAAAAATGATACCTCACTTGTGTGGGTAAGCCTAGCGCCCGCGACAGGAAACGCCCCAAAGCGCAAAGTGGACACATCCAAATTTTTTAAAGAAAACAGAGGTGTTTTTTGCGAAGTGCCTACCTGTAGATTTTGGCCTCTAGCTCAGCCGGCACCTAGGGAAACCTACCAAACCTGTGCATTTCTGAAAACTAGAGACCTAGGGGAATCCAAGGAGGGGTGACTTGCAGGGCTCGGACCAGGTTCTGTTACCCAGAATCCTTTGCAAACCTAAAAATTTTGCTAAAAAAACACATGTTCCTCACATTTCTGTGGCAGAAAGTTCGGGAATCTGAGAGGAGCCACAAATTTCCTTCCACCCAGCGTTCCCCCAAGTCTCCCGATAAAAATTATACCTCACTTGTGTGGGTAGGCCTAGCGCCCGCGACAGGAAACGCCCCAAAGCGCAACGTGGACACATCCAAATTTTTGGAAGAAAACAGAGGTGTTTTTTGCGAAGTACCTACCTGTAGATTTTGGCCTCTAGCTCAGCCGGCACCTAGGGAAACCTACCAAACCTGTGCATTTCTGAAAACTAGAGACCTAGGGGAATCCAAGGAGGGGTGACTTGCGGGGCTCGGACCAGGTTCTGTTACCCAGAATCCTTTGCAAACCTCAAAATTTGGCTAAAAAAACACATGTTCCTCACATTTCTGTGGCAGAAAGTTCTGGAATCTGAGAGGACCCACCAATTTCCTTCCACCCAGCGTTCCCCCAAGTCTCCCGATAAAAATGATACCTCACTTGTGTGGGTAGGCCTAGCTCCTGCGACAGGAAACGCCCCAAAGCGCAACGTGGACACATCCAAATTTTTGGAAGAAAAGAGAGGTGTTTTTAGCGAAGTGCCTACCTGTAGATTTTGGCCTCTAGCTCAGCCGGCACCTAGGGAAACCTACCAAACCTGTGCATTTCTGAAAACTAGAGACCTAGGGGAATCCAAGGAGGGGTGACTTGAGGGGCTCGGACCAGGTTCTGTTACCCAGAATCCTTTGCAAACCTCAAAATTTGGCTAAAAAAACACATGTTCCTCACATTTCTGTGGCAGAAAGTTCTGGAATCTGAGAGGACCCACCAGTTTCCTTCCACCGAGCGTTCCCCCAAGTCTCCCGATAAAAATGATACCTCACTTGTGTGGGTAGGCCTAGCGCCCGCGACAGGAAACGCCCCAAAGCGCAACGTGGACACATCCACATTTTTGGAAGAAAACAGAGGTGTTTTTTGCGAAGTACCTACCTGTAGATTTTGGCCTCTAGCTCAGCCGGCACCTAGGGAAACCTACCAAACCTGTGCATTTCTGAAAACTAGAGACCTAGGGGAATCCAAGGAGGGGTGACTTGCGGGGCTCGGACCAGGTTCTGTTACCCAGAATCCTTTGCAAACCTCCAAATTTGGCTAAAAAACACATGTTCCTCACATTTCTGTGGCAGAAAGTTCGGGAATCTGAGAGGAGCCACAAATTTCCTTCCACCCAGCGTTCCCCCAAGTCTCCCGATAAAAATGATTCCTCACTTGTGTGGGTAGGCCTAGTGCCCGCGAAAGGAAACGCCCCAAAGCGCAACGTGGACACATCCACATTTTTGGAAGAAAACAGAGGTGTTTTTTGCGAAGTACCTACCTGTAGATTTTGGCCTCTAGCTCAGCCGGCACCTAGGGAAACCTACCAAACCTGTGCATTTCTGAAAACTAGAGACCTAGGGGAATCCAAGGAGGGGTGACTTGCGGGGCTCGGACCAGGTTCTGTTACCCAGAATCCTTTGCAAACCTCCAAATTTGGCTAAAAAACACATGTTCCTCACATTTCTGTGGCAGAAAGTTCGGGAATCTGAGAGGAGCCACAAATTTCCTTCCACCCAGCGTTCCCCCAAGTCTCCCGATAAAAATGATTCCTCACTTGTGTGGGTAGGCCTAGTGCCCGCGAAAGGAAACGCCCCAAAGCGCAACGTGGACACATCCACATTTTTGGAAGAAAACAGAGGTGTTTTTTGCGAAGTACCTACCTGTAGATTTTGGCCTCTAGCTCAGCCGGCACCTAGGGAAACCTACCAAACCTGTGCATTTCTGAAAACTAGAGACCTAGGGGAATCCAAGGAGGGGTGACTTGCGGGGCTCGGACCAGGTTCTGTTACCCAGAATCCTTTGCAAACCTCAAAATTTGGCTAAAAAAACACATGTTCCTCACATTTCTGTGGCAGAAAGTTCTGGAATCTGAGAGGACCCACCAATTTCCTTCCACCGAGCGTTCCCCCAAGTCTCCCGATAAAAATGATACCTCACTTGTGTGGGTAGGCCTAGCGCCCGCGACAGGAAACGCCCCAAAGCGCAACGTGGACACATCCAAATTTTTGGAAGAAAACAGAGGTGTTTTTTGCGAAGTACCTACCTGTAGATTTGGGCCTCTAGCTCAGCCGGCACCTAGGGAAACCTACCAAACCTGTGCATTTCTGAAAACTAGAGACCTAGGGGAATCCAAGGAGGGGTGACTTGCGGGGCTCGGACCAGGTTCTGTTACCCAGAATCCTTTGCAAACCTCAAAATTTGGCTAAAAAAACACATGTTCCTCACATTTCTGTGGCAGAAAGTTCTGGAATCTGAGAGGACCCACCAATTTCCTTCCACCCAGCGTTCCCCCAAGTCTCCCGATAAAAATGATACCTCACTTGTGTGGGTAGGCCTAGCTCCTGCGACAGGAAACGCCCCAAAGCGCAACGTGGACACATCCACATTTTTGGAAGAAAACAGAGGTGTTTTTAGCGAAGTGCCTACCTGTAGATTTTGGCCTCTAGCTCAGCCGGCACCTAGGGAAACCTACCAAACCTGTGCATTTCTGAAAACTAGAGACCTAGGGGAATCCAAGGAGGGGTGACTTGCGGGGCTCGGACCAGGTTCTGTTACCCAGAATCCTTTGCAAACCTCCAAATTTGGCTAAAAAACACATGTTCCTCACATTTCTGTGGCAGAAAGTTCGGGAATCTGAGAGGAGCCACAAATTTCCTTCCACCCAGCGTTCCCCCAAGTCTCCCGATAAAAATGATTCCTCACTTGTGTGGGTAGGCCTAGTGCCCGCGAAAGGAAACGCCCCAAAGCACAACGTGGACACATCCACATTTTTGGAAGAAAACAGAGGTGTTTTTTGCGAAGTACCTACCTGTAGATTTTGGCCTCTAGCTCAGCCGGCACCTAGGGAAACCTACCAAACCTGTGCATTTCTGAAAACTAGAGACCTAGGGGAATCCAAGGAGGGGTGACTTGCGGGGCTCGGACCAGGTTCTGTTACCCAGAATCCTTTGCAAACCTCAAAATTTGGCTAAAAAAACACATGTTCCTCACATTTCTGTGGCAGAAAGTTCTGGAATCTGAGAGGACCCACCAATTTCCTTCCACCCAGCGTTCCCCCAAGTCTCCCGATAAAAATGATACCTCACTTGTGTGGGTAGGCCTAGCTCCTGCGACAGGAAACGCCCCAAAGCGCAACGTGGACACATCCACATTTTTGGAAGAAAACAGAGGTGTTTTTAGCGAAGTGCCTACCTGTAGATTTTGGCCTCTAGCTCAGCCGGCACCTAGGGAAACCTACCAAACCTGTGCATTTCTGAAAACTAGAGACCTAGGGGAATCCAAGGAGGGGTGACTTGCGGGGCTCGGACCAGGTTCTGTTACCCAGAATCCTTTGCAAACCTCCAAATTTGGCTAAAAAACACATGTTCCTCACATTTCTGTGGCAGAAAGTTCGGGAATCTGAGAGGAGCCACAAATTTCCTTCCACCCAGCGTTCCCCCAAGTCTCCCGATAAAAATGATTCCTCACTTGTGTGGGTAGGCCTAGTGCCCGCGAAAGGAAACGCCCCAAAGCGCAACGTGGACACATCCACATTTTTGGAAGAAAACAGAGGTGTTTTTTGCGAAGTACCTACCTGTAGATTTTGGCCTCTAGCTCAGCCGGCACCTAGGGAAACCTACCAAACCTGTGCATTTCTGAAAACTAGAGACCTAGGGGAATCCAAGGAGGGGTGACTTGCGGGGCTCGGACCAGGTTCTGTTACCCAGAATCCTTTGCAAACCTCAAAATTTGGCTAAAAAAACACATGTTCCTCACATTTCTGTGGCAGAAAGTTCTGGAATCTGAGAGGACCCACCAATTTCCTTCCACCGAGCGTTCCCCCAAGTCTCCCGATAAAAATGATACCTCACTTGTGTGGGTAAGCCTAGCGCCCGCGACAGGAAACGCCCCAAAGCGCAACGTGGACACATCCAAATTTTTGAAAGAAAACAGAGGTGTTTTTTGCGAAGTGCCTACCTGTAGATTTTGGCCTCTAGCTCAGCCGGCACCTAGGGAAACCTACCAAACCTGTGCATTTCTGAAAACTAGAGACCTAGGGGAATCCAAGGAGGGGTGACTTGCAGGGCTCGGACCAGGTTCTGTTACCCAGAATCCTTTGCAAACCTCAAAATTTGGCTAAAAAAACACATGTTCCTCACATTTCTGTGGCAGAAAGTTCGGGAATCTGAGAGGAGCCATAAATTTCCTCTCACCCAGCCTTCCCCCAAGTCTCCCGATAAAAATGATACCTCACTTGTGTGGGTAGGCCTAGCGCCCGCGACAGGAAACGCCCCAAAGCGCAACGTGGACACATCCAAATTTTTGGAAGAAAACAGAGGTGTTTTTTGCGAAGTACCTACCTGTAGATTTTGGCCTCTAGCTCAGCCGGCACCTACTGAAACCTACCAAACCTGTGCATTTCTGAAAACTAGAGACCTAGGGGAATCCAAGGAGGGGTGACTTGCTGGGCTCGGACCAGGTTCTGTTACCCAAAATCCTTTGCAAACCTCAAAATTTGGCTAGAAAAACACATGTTCCTCACATTTCTGTGGCAGAAAGTTCTGGAATCTGAGAGGAGCCACCAATTTTCTTCCACCCAGCGTTCCCCCAAGTCTCCCGATAAAAATGATACCTCAATTGTGTGGGTAGGCCTAGCGCCCGTGACAGGAAAGGCCCCACAGCGCAACGTGGACACATCCACATTTTTTGGAAGAAAACAGAGGTGTTTTTTGCAAAGTGCCTACCTGTAGATTTTGGCCTCTAGCTCAGCCGGCACCTAGGGAAACCTACCAAACCTGTGCATTTCTGAAAACTAGAGACCTAGGGGAATCCAAGGAGGGGTGACTTGCGGGGCTCGGACCAGGTTCTGTTACCCAGAATCCTTTGCAAACCTCCAAATTTGGCTAAAAAACACATGTTCCTCACATTTCTGTGGCAGAAAGTTCGGGAATCTGAGAGGAGCCACAAATTTCCTTCCACCCAGCGTTCCCCCAAGTCTCCCGATAAAAATGATTCCTCACTTGTGTGGGTAGGCCTAGTGCCCGCGAAAGGAAACGCCCCAAAGCGCAACGTGGACACATCCACATTTTTGGAAGAAAACAGAGGTGTTTTTTGCGAAGTACCTACCCGTAGATTTTGGCCTCTAGCTCAGCCGGCACCTAGGGAAACCTACCAAACCTGTGCATTTCTGAAAACTAGAGACCTAGGGGAATCCAAGGAGGGGTGACTTGAGGGGCTCGGACCAGGTTCTGTTACCCAGAATCCTTTGCAAACCTCAAAATTTGGCTAAAAAAACACATGTTCCTCACATTTCTGTGGCAGAAAGTTCGGGAATCTGAGAGGAGCCACAAATTTCCTTCCACCCAGCGTTCCCCCAAGTCTCCCGATAAAAATGATTCCTCACTTGTGTGGGTAGGCCTAGTGCCCGCGAAAGGAAACGCCCCAAAGCGCAACGTGGACACATCCACATTTTTGGAAGAAAACAGAGGTGTTTTTTGCGAAGTACCTACCCGTAGATTTTGGCCTCTAGCTCAGCCGGCACCTAGGGAAACCTACCAAACCTGTGCATTTCTGAAAACTAGAGACCTAGGGGAATCCAAGGAGGGGTGACTTGCAGGGCTCGGACCAGGTTCTGTTACCCAGAATCCTTTGCAAACCTAAAAATTTGGCTAAAAAAACACATGTTCCTCACATTTCTGTGGCAGAAAGTTCGGGAATCTGAGAGGAGCCACAAATTTCCTTCCACCCAGCGTTCCCCCAAGTCTCCCGATAAAAATTATACCTCACTTGTGTGGGTAGGCCTAGCGCCCGCGACAGGAAACGCCCCAAAGCGCAACGTGGACACATCCAAATTTTTGGAAGAAAACAGAGGTGTTTTTTGCGAAGTACCTACCTGTAGATTTTGGCCTCTAGCTCAGCCGGCACCTAGGGAAACCTACCAAACCTGTGCATTTCTGAAAACTAGAGACCTAGGGGAATCCAAGGAGGGGTGACTTGCGGGGCTCGGACCAGGTTCTGTTACCCAGAATCCTTTGCAAACCTCCAAATTTGGCTAAAAAACACATGTTCCTCACATTTCTGTGGCAGAAAGTTCGGGAATCTGAGAGGAGCCACAAATTTCCTTCCACCCAGCGTTCCCCCAAGTCTCCCGATAAAAATGATTCCTCACTTGTGTGGGTAGGCCTAGTGCCCGCGAAAGGAAACGCCCCAAAGCGCAACGTGGACACATCCACATTTTTGGAAGAAAACAGAGGTGTTTTTTGCGAAGTACCTACCTGTAGATTTTGGCCTCTAGCTCAGCCGGCACCTAGGGAAACCTACCAAACCTGTGCATTTCTGAAAACTAGAGACCTAGGGGAATCCAAGGAGGGGTGACTTGCGGGGCTCGGACCAGGTTCTGTTACCCAGAATCCTTTGCAAACCTCAAAATTTGGCTAAAAAAACACATGTTCCTCACATTTCTGTGGCAGAAAGTTCTGGAATCTGAGAGGACCCACCAATTTCCTTCCACCCAGCGTTCCCCCAAGTCTCCCGATAAAAATGATACCTCACTTGTGTGGGTAGGCCTAGCTCCTGCGACAGGAAACGCCCCAAAGCGCAACGTGGACACATCCACATTTTTGGAAGAAAACAGAGGTGTTTTTAGCGAAGTGCCTACCTGTAGATTTTGGCCTCTAGCTCAGCCGGCACCTAGGGAAACCTACCAAACCTGTGCATTTCTGAAAACTAGAGACCTAGGGGAATCCAAGGAGGGGTGACTTGCGGGGCTCGGACCAGGTTCTGTTACCCATAATCCTTTGCAAACCTCCAAATTTGGCTAAAAAACACATGTTCCTCACATTTCTGTGGCAGAAAGTTCGGGAATCTGAGAGGAGCCACAAATTTCCTTCCACCCAGCGTTCCCCCAAGTCTCCCGATAAAAATGATTCCTCACTTGTGTGGGTAGGCCTAGTGCCCGCGAAAGGAAACGCCCCAAAGCGCAACGTGGACACATCCACATTTTTGGAAGAAAACAGAGGTGTTTTTTGCGAAGTACCTACCTGTAGATTATGGCCTCTAGCTCAGCCGGCACCTAGGGAAACCTACCAAACCTGTGCATTTCTGAAAACTAGAGACCTAGGGGAATCCAAGGAGGGGTGACTTGCGGGGCTCGGACCAGGTTCTGTTACCCAGAATCCTTTGCAAACCTCAAAATTTGGCTAAAAAAACACATGTTCCTCACATTTCTGTGGCAGAAAGTTCTGGAATCTGAGAGGACCCACCAATTTCCTTCCACCGAGCGTTCCCCCAAGTCTCCCGATAAAAATGATACCTCACTTGTGTGGGTAAGCCTAGCGCCCGCGACAGGAAACGCCCCAAAGCGCAACGTGGACACATCCAAATTTTTGAAAGAAAACAGAGGTGTTTTTTGCGAAGTGCCTACCTGTAGATTTTGGCCTCTAGCTCAGCCGGCACCTAGGGAAACCTACCAAACCTGTGCATTTCTGAAAACTAGAGACCTAGGGGAATCCAAGGAGGGGTGACTTGCAGGGCTCGGACCAGGTTCTGTTACCCAGAATCCTTTGCAAACCTCAAAATTTGGCTAAAAAAACACATGTTCCTCAAATTTCTGTGGCAGAAAGTTCGGGAATCTGAGAGGAGCCATAAATTTCCTTCCACCCAGCCTTCCCCCAAGTCTCCCGATAAAAATGATACCTCACTTGTGTGGGTAGGCCTAGCGCCCGCGACAGGAAAGGTCCCACAGCGCAACGTGGACACATCCACATTTTTTGGAAGAAAACAGAGGTGTTTTTTGCAAAGTGCCTACCTGTAGATTTTGGCCTCTAGCTCAGCCGGCACCTAGGGAAACCTACCAAACCTGTGCATTTCTGAAAACTAGAGACCTAGGGGAATCCAAGGAGGGGTGACTTGCGGGGCTCAGACCAGGTTCTGTTACCCAGAATCCTTTGCAAACCTCAAAATTTGGCTAAAAAAACACATGTTCCTCACATTTCTGTGGCAGAAAGTTCTGGAATCTGAGAGGACCCACCAATTTCCTTCCACCCAGCGTTCCCCCAAGTCTCCCGATAAAAATGATACCTCACTTGTGTGGGTAGGCCTAGCTCCTGCGACAGGAAACGCCCCAAAGCGCAACGTGGACACATCCACATTTTTGGAAGAAAACAGAGGTGTTTTTAGCGAAGTGCCTACCTGTAGATTTTGGCCTCTAGCTCAGCCGGCACCTAGGGAAACCTACCAAACCTGTGCATTTCTGAAAACTAGAGACCTAGGGGAATCCAAGGAGGGGTGACTTGCGGGGCTCGGACCAGGTTCTGTTACCCAGAATCCTTTGCAAACCTCCAAATTTGGCTAAAAAACACATGTTCCTCACATTTCTGTGGCAGAAAGTTCGGGAATCTGAGAGGAGCCACAAATTTCCTTCCACCCAGCGTTCCCCCAAGTCTCCCGATAAAAATGATTCCTCACTTGTGTGGGTAGGCCTAGTGCCCGCGAAAGGAAACGCCCCAAAGCGCAACGTGGACACATCCACATTTTTGGAAGAAAACAGAGGTGTTTTTTGCGAAGTACCTACCTGTAGATTTTGGCCTCTAGCTCAGCCGGCACCTAGGGAAACCTACCAAACCTGTGCATTTCTGAAAACTAGAGACCTAGGGGAATCCAAGGAGGGGTGACTTGTGGGGCTCGGACCAGGTTCTGTTACCCAGAATCCTTTGCAAACCTCAAAATTTGGCTAAAAAAACACATGTTCCTCACATTTCTGTGGCAGAAAGTTCTGGAATCTGAGAGGACCCACCAATTTCCTTCCACCGAGCGTTCCCCCAAGTCTCCCGATAAAAATGATACCTCACTTGTGTGGGTAAGCCTAGCGCCCGCGACAGGAAACGCCCCAAAGCGCAACGTGGACACATCCAAATTTTTGAAAGAAAACAGAGGTGTTTTTTGCGAAGTGCCTACCTGTAGATTTTGGCCTCTAGCTCAGCCGGCACCTAGGGAAACCTACCAAACCTGTGCATTTCTGAAAACTAGAGACCTAGGGGAATCCAAGGAGGGGTGACTTGCAGGGCTCGGACCAGGTTCTGTTACCCAGAATCCTTTGCAAACCTCAAAATTTGGCTAAAAAAACACATGTTCCTCACATTTCTGTGGCAGAAAGTTCGGGAATCTGAGAGGAGCCATAAATTTCCTTCCACCCAGCCTTCCCCCAAGTCTCCCGATAAAAATGATACCTCACTTGTGTGGGTAGGCCTAGCGCCCGCGACAGGAAACGCCCCAAAGCGCAACGTGGACACATCCAAATTTTTGGAAGAAAACAGAGGTGTTTTTTGCGAAGTACCTACCTGTAGATTTTGGCCTCTAGCTCAGCCGGCACCTACTGAAACCTACCAAACCTGTGCATTTCTGAAAACTAGAGACCTAGGGGAATCCAAGGAGGGGTGACTTGCTGGGCTCGGACCAGGTTCTGTTACCCAAAATCCTTTGCAAACCTCAAAATTTGGCTAGAAAAACACATGTTCCTCACATTTCTGTGGCAGAAAGTTCTGGAATCTGAGAGGAGCCACCAATTTTCTTCCACCCAGCGTTCCCCCAAGTCTCCCGATAAAAATGATACCTCAATTGTGTGGGTAGGCCTAGCGCCCGTGACAGGAAAGGCCCCACAGCGCAACGTGGACACATCCACATTTTTTGGAAGAAAACAGAGGTGTTTTTTGCAAAGTGCCTACCTGTAGATTTTGGCCTCTAGCTCAGCCGGCACCTAGGGAAACCTACCAAACCTGTGCATTTCTGAAAACTAGAGACCTAGGGGAATCCAAGGAGGGGTGACTTGCGGGGCTCGGACCAGGTTCTGTTACCCAGAATCCTTTGCAAACCTCCAAATTTGGCTAAAAAACACATGTTCCTCACATTTCTGTGGCAGAAAGTTCGGGAATCTGAGAGGAGCCACAAATTTCCTTCCACCCAGCGTTCCCCCAAGTCTCCCGATAAAAATGATTCCTCACTTGTGTGGGTAGGCCTAGTGCCCGCGAAAGGAAACGCCCCAAAGCGCAACGTGGACACATCCACATTTTTGGAAGAAAACAGAGGTGTTTTTTGCGAAGTACCTACCCGTAGATTTTGGCCTCTAGCTCAGCCGGCACCTAGGGAAACCTACCAAACCTGTGCATTTCTGAAAACTAGAGACCTAGGGGAATCCAAGGAGGGGTGACTTGAGGGGCTCGGACCAGGTTCTGTTACCCAGAATCCTTTGCAAACCTCAAAATTTGGCTAAAAAAACACATGTTCCTCACATTTCTGTGGCAGAAAGTTCGGGAATCTGAGAGGAGCCACAAATTTCCTTCCACCCAGCGTTCCCCCAAGTCTCCCGATAAAAATGATTCCTCACTTGTGTGGGTAGGCCTAGTGCCCGCGAAAGGAAACGCCCCAAAGCGCAACGTGGACACATCCACATTTTTGGAAGAAAACAGAGGTGTTTTTTGTGAAGTACCTACCCGTAGATTTTGGCCTCTAGCTCAGCCGGCACCTAGGGAAACCTACCAAACCTGTGCATTTCTGAAAACTAGAGACCTAGGGGAATCCAAGGAGGGGTGACTTGCAGGGCTCGGACCAGGTTCTGTTACCCAGAATCCTTTGCAAACCTAAAAATTTGGCTAAAAAAACACATGTTCCTCACATTTCTGTGGCAGAAAGTTCGGGAATCTGAGAGGAGCCACAAATTTCCTTCCACCCAGCGTTCCCCCAAGTCTCCCGATAAAAATTATACCTCACTTGTGTGGGTAGGCCTAGCGCCCGCGACAGGAAACGCCCCAAAGCGCAACGTGGACACATCCAAATTTTTGGAAGAAAACAGAGGTGTTTTTTGCGAAGTACCTACCTGTAGATTTTGGCCTCTAGCTCAGCCGGCACCTAGGGAAACCTACCAAACCTGTGCATTTCTGAAAACTAGAGACCTAGGGGAATCCAAGGAGGGGTGACTTGCGGGGCTCGGACCAGGTTCTGTTACCCAGAATCCTTTGCAAACCTCAAAATTTGGCTAAAAAAACACATGTTCCTCACATTTCTGTGGCAGAAAGTTCTGGAATCTGAGAGGACCCACCAATTTCCTTCCACCGAGCGTTCCCCCAAGTCTCCCGATAAAAATGATACCTCACTTGTGTGGGTAAGCCTAGCGCCCGCGACAGGAAACGCCCCAAAGCGCAACGTGGACACATCCAAATTTTTGAAAGAAAACAGAGGTGTTTTTTGCGAAGTGCCTACCTGTAGATTTTGGCCTCTAGCTCAGCCGGCACCTAGGGAAACCTACCAAACCTGTGCATTTCTGAAAACTAGAGACCTAGGGGAATCCAAGGAGGGGTGACTTGCAGGGCTCGGACCAGGTTCTGTTACCCAGAATCCTTTGCAAACCTCAAAATTTGGCTAAAAAAACACATGTTCCTCACATTTCTGTGGCAGAAAGTTCGGGAATCTGAGAGGAGCCATAAATTTCCTTCCACCCAGCCTTCCCCCAAGTCTCCCGATAAAAATGATACCTCACTTGTGTGGGTAGGCCTAGCGCCCGCGACAGGAAACGCCCCAAAGCGCAACGTGGACACATCCAAATTTTTGGAAGAAAACAGAGGTGTTTTTTGCGAAGTACCTACCTGTAGATTTTGGCCTCTAGCTCAGCCGGCACCTACTGAAACCTACCAAACCTGTGCATTTCTGAAAACTAGAGACCTAGGGGAATCCAAGGAGGGGTGACTTGCTGGGCTCGGACCAGGTTCTGTTACCCAAAATCCTTTGCAAACCTCAAAATTTGGCTAGAAAAACACATGTTCCTCACATTTCTGTGGCAGAAAGTTCTGGAATCTGAGAGGAGCCACCAATTTTCTTCCACCCAGCGTTCCCCCAAGTCTCCCGATAAAAATGATACCTCAATTGTGTGGGTAGGCCTAGCGCCCGTGACAGGAAAGGCCCCACAGCGCAACGTGGACACATCCACATTTTTTGGAAGAAAACAGAGGTGTTTTTTGCAAAGTGCCTACCTGTAGATTTTGGCCTCTAGCTCAGCCGGCACCTAGGGAAACCTACCAAACCTGTGCATTTCTGAAAACTAGAGACCTAGGGGAATCCAAGGAGGGGTGACTTGCGGGGCTCGGACCAGGTTCTGTTACCCAGAATCCTTTGCAAACCTCCAAATTTGGCTAAAAAACACATGTTCCTCACATTTCTGTGGCAGAAAGTTCGGGAATCTGAGAGGAGCCACAAATTTCCTTCCACCCAGCGTTCCCCCAAGTCTCCCGATAAAAATGATTCCTCACTTGTGTGGGTAGGCCTAGTGCCCGCGAAAGGAAACGCCCCAAAGCGCAACGTGGACACATCCACATTTTTGGAAGAAAACAGAGGTGTTTTTTGCGAAGTACCTACCCGTAGATTTTGGCCTCTAGCTCAGCCGGCACCTAGGGAAACCTACCAAACCTGTGCATTTCTGAAAACTAGAGACCTAGGGGAATCCAAGGAGGGGTGACTTGAGGGGCTCGGACCAGGTTCTGTTACCCAGAATCCTTTGCAAACCTCAAAATTTGGCTAAAAAAACACATGTTCCTCACATTTCTGTGGCAGAAAGTTCGGGAATCTGAGAGGAGCCACAAATTTCCTTCCACCCAGCGTTCCCCCAAGTCTCCCGATAAAAATGATTCCTCACTTGTGTGGGTAGGCCTAGTGCCCGCGAAAGGAAACGCCCCAAAGCGCAACGTGGACACATCCACATTTTTGGAAGAAAACAGAGGTGTTTTTTGTGAAGTACCTACCCGTAGATTTTGGCCTCTAGCTCAGCCGGCACCTAGGGAAACCTACCAAACCTGTGCATTTCTGAAAACTAGAGACCTAGGGGAATCCAAGGAGGGGTGACTTGCAGGGCTCGGACCAGGTTCTGTTACCCAGAATCCTTTGCAAACCTAAAAATTTGGCTAAAAAAACACATGTTCCTCACATTTCTGTGGCAGAAAGTTCGGGAATCTGAGAGGAGCCACAAATTTCCTTCCACCCAGCGTTCCCCCAAGTCTCCCGATAAAAATTATACCTCACTTGTGTGGGTAGGCCTAGCGCCCGCGACAGGAAACGCCCCAAAGCGCAACGTGGACACATCCAAATTTTTGGAAGAAAACAGAGGTGTTTTTTGCGAAGTACCTACCTGTAGATTTTGGCCTCTAGCTCAGCCGGCACCTAGGGAAACCTACCAAACCTGTGCATTTCTGAAAACTAGAGACCTAGGGGAATCCAAGGAGGGGTGACTTGCGGGGTTCGGACCAGGTTCTGTTACCCAGAATCCTTTGCAAACCTCAAAATTTGGCTAAAAAACACATGTTCCTCACATTTCTGTGGCAGAAAGTTCGGGAATCTGAGAGGAGCCACAAATTTCCTTCCACCCAGCGTTCCCCCAAGTCTCCCGATAAAAATGATTCCTCACTTGTGTGGGTAGGCCT